>NC_039359.1:113764565-114085995 GCF_003573695.1 Papaver somniferum | reverse complement strand
GCAGGTAAAATTTTAACTAAATCTAATTTTGATTCTTCTTTTTCCTTAGTAGATCTAAATATAGCAGGTAGAGTTTTGAACATATCTAATTGAAGTTGGATAGTTGATAGTGGTGCATCAAATCATTGTTGTCATTTATTATCAATGTTTTCATCTTATAAGTCCCCACCTGAAAATCTATCTGTTCAATTGCCTGATAGATCTAGTACCCGTGTGAAACACATAGGGACAATTATATTTTCACCTCTTCTCAAAATAGAAGATGTTTATCACATACCTGATTTTAAATTTAATTTATTATCTATTAGTCAATTCACCAGATCACTTGGTTGTTCTGCGAATTTTTCTTCTAACTTGTGTACTTTTCAGGACCATACAAGGAATATGCAGATTGGTCTAGCTAATCAAGTAGGAGGTCTTTATTATCTTCAACAAAGTTCGATAAATTCAGTTAGAAATAATGAGTCATTTGATTTATGGCATAAGCGTCTAAGGCATCCATCCTTGGAACGTCTTAAATTTTTGAGTAGTAATTTTAATTATATTAATTCTAGTTGCACTCACAAGTGTGAGATTTGTCCTATGGTAAAAACAATCAAGATTACCTTTCAATAAAAGTAGTATTTCTAGTAAATCTCCTTTTGAGTTAATTCATTGTGATTTATGGGGACCGTTTTGGGTTCCATCTTTAAATGGTGCACGATATTTTATTACCATTGTTGATGATTTTACACGTTGCACTTGGGTATTCTTGATGAATTCAAAATCTGAAACAAAAAAATATTTACATTATTTTTTAATTTTGTGATAAATCAGTATAAATCAAAAATTGGCACTATCTCGTACAGATCTGGAAAAATCTATATTCCCCAGATTCAAAAATTTCGTTCCGATAATGGAACCGAATTCCTGACAAAGGACTTACAACAATGGTTTCTCCAGAATGGAGTTTTACATCAATGGATTTGTGTATACGCTCCACAACAAAATGGTGTTGTAGAACGCAAACACCGTCATCTACTTAATGTAGCAAGATCACTGCGTTTTCAAGCAGGTTTACCATTAGAATTATGGGGGAATGTATTATGGTCGCAGGGTATTTGATAAATAAGATGCCCACACCAATACTCAATTACATATCTCTACATGAAGTTCTTTTTGGATCATTGCCAAATTATTCACATTTTAGAGTATTTGGTTGTTTATGTTTTTCTCGCAACACAAGTCCTTCTCAAAAATTTGATGCTCGAGCAAAACCATGAATTTTTATTGGGTATCCATACAATCAAAAAGTTTATAAGATCTTTGATTTAGAAACAAAGAAAATCTATACTTCAAGAGATGTCATATTTCATGAACGAACATTTCCGTATGGCAATGCGATTTCACCATCGCCAGAATCAAACCAATTCAATGATCCTGACCAGTATTTGGAAGAGTTAGAAAATGGTAATGAACATGAATCGGATAAAAACGTCACAATTCCTACTTCTCCATGATGTACGACTATTAATCCTTTTCATTCTCCAGGAAATTTATTTTCCTCGTCACAAGGATATACATCGACCGAAGACACTCAATGTACAACTCCTTCATCCATAAGCGAGTCACATTCTTCTTCAGTGACATCTCCTGGATTGTCATCATCAAATGAATCCACGTTAAATGGATCCCAAATGAATGATATAATCTCATCATGTCCCATTAGTGATCGTAATCCTCCAATATATCTAAAAGATTATATATGCAAAATGATGAAAAATCCTGTTTTAGAGGGTCCAAAAATATCCTCTTAATCATTTCCTTTCTTATAATAAAATGTCTGAACAACATAAGACATTTCTCACAAAGGTTTTAGTCACTGACGTGCCTACTAATTATCGCCAAGCCATCAAAATTTCAGTATGGAGAGATGCGATGTTCAAGGAGGTACATGCTCATAAACAAAATAATATCTGGACAAAGCAATCCTTACCTAAAAGAAAAACAACGATTGGTTGTAAATGGGTATACAAAATAAAATATAATCCAGATGGCTTAATTGAAAGATATAAAACCCTATTAGTCGTCAAAGGTTATACACAAGTGGAAGGTATTGATTTTCATGATTCCTTTGCACCTATCGCAAAATTAGTAACATCAAGAGTTTTAATTTCTTTGGCTGCAATTCGTGGATGGCACTTACATCAACTTGATGTATATAATGCTTTTCTTCAAGGAGATTTGGAAGAAGAGGTATAACTGATCCCACACAATTCTCAAATTCCCTCCTACAGATCAACCCATCTCCCTCTTTGCGACCGACTTGACTCTGGAACGGCCATTGACTTGGTTTAGGCCGGAGTCCTATAGATTGATCTCTCGAATCTAAGCACTCCCTTTGCAGTGCATCAGTGTGAGGTTGAACAGTTTGGTCGGTTCGAGGAATCTCCATCGCACGGTGATTCCCTCATTCCCTAAAAAACCAGCAAACCGTTTTTCCCCATCCACAGCCAGACATCATACCTGCTAAATAGACAATCTATAAGATGTGTACTTGATGAGTACACTAGTTATAAGGATATGTATACCTGGTGGGAAAACATCTATTTTTTGTGTGTGTATCTGGTGAGTACACATATCTACCTTTTACCTGGTGAATTGGAGGGGTCTTTATATCAATGTTCAAGAAAAGTGCTCAAATTACATATCAACTGTCCATAAAAGATATTCTCAATAAGGAAGGAAAGAACTCAATATATTTTTCTTCAGAGAGTAAACTATAGAAGAAGAATAAATAATATAGATTCATTACAAGATAATCAAGGAAATTGGGTTTCAAGTAGAGAAAACCTGTATATTAGTCTAAACAATCACTTCAGCTCCATAACCACCACTAACAAGCCAATTGTAAGTGAAGAAATTCTAAATATCATCATCTCTGGAATCTCTCAAGAACAAAATATAATGTTGACAGCTACACCTTCACTGGAGGAAATTAAAGACCTAGTTTTCAAAATAAAACCGTGGGAAGCTCCGGGGCTGGATGGGTATCAAGCAGGTTTTTACCAAAATGCTTGGGATATGGTGGGAAAGAAAATTATTGAGTTGGTTCAATTTGTTTTTTATTCATGAAGACTCCTCATCTAAGATAAAATGAAACATACCGAGTTCTGGTTCCAAAAAAAGGATTATGTCAATAAACCTAAAGACTTCGGGCCAATTAGCTTATCCAATATAAGCTACAAAATAACCACTAAATTGTTAGCATCCAGGTTAAGACTCATTCTTCCATATCCGATTTCTCTATGGCAGGCGGCTTTTGTTCCGGAAATAAACATCCATGATATCACAATTGATGCTCATGAAATTGTTGACTACATGAAGAAAACAATTGTTTTTTCTGAAGTTATTGGTGTCAAGCTGGATAAAGAAAAGGCGTTCGGTAGAATGGAATGGGTATACCTAGAAAAAGTGATAACAAGACTAGTATTTTCTTCAAAGTGCTGCAGATTAATCATAAAGTGTATCAATGCTTCAAAATTTTATCTTATGATGAATGAAGATCCTCTAGAATCATTCTCCCCATCAAGAGGCCTAAGATAAGGTGAATCAATATCACCCTATATTTTTATTCTAGGAACAAAAGGATTTAGTAGACTTTGTTGATAATTCCAGTGCAACCAGCAATGCAAAGTCCAAAGATTTCACATTATCATATGAACATCATCAATATTTTTACTTCTTTATCTGGTCAGTTAATAAACCCTGGTAAATCTAGTGAATTCTTCAGCAACAATCGAAGCCCAGCAGCTTGTGAAGACATCTCTAAAATGTCTCACAAGCCAATGCAGTTATATGAAAAATATCTGGGAGTAAATATTTTTATATCTAGAAATAGGGATCAATATTTTGATTCTTTTGCGGAGAAAATGAAGTTTAGACTTCAAGGATGTCAGGGAAAACTTATTAATCAGGCAGGCAGAACTACTTAAATAAAGTCTACTTTGCGTTCTATAGCACAACATCAGATGAGCATTTTCTTTATTCCATATAAAGCAGCTAAAAAAATGGACATCATACAAAGAAACAACTTCTAGAATAAAGATAAGAATATATCCAAAGGCTTGGGCTAGGATTATTTCTTCAAAGAGAAATGGTGGTCTAGATCTAAAAGATACAAATACTTTCAATTAGAGGATTTTGATAAAATACACCCTGGGGATTAGCAATTACAAAAAAACACCCGGTTGTTTCATAATTGCTAAAATACACCCAGTTTCCCTTTTCCAGCATGTTTTTTCAATAAAATGGTTAACTGGCGTTATGTTAGTAAATCGGATCGAGTTGACTGAGTTGAGTAGGCTGTAAAATGTTTAAAATACCCCTAACGTTTTCTGTCAACTGGTATAAAATTTCCTGAAGAGAGAAAATACAATATTATCAAATGAAATTGAAGATATATGCATCATGCCATCACACCTATTGTGGTTCAATACTTCATGCATATACAACATATGGTTATTAAGAACATATATGTTGTTTATATAGATTACTAAGACACCATTTCATTTTTAAACCAAATTTAATTGCTAAGAGAACATTCACTGAGACCAACCTAACAAACGGTTAGCAAATAACGAATGACCAGTGGATTGAAAAATTCTACCTCAACAAACGTCAATGGGCCAAATCCACCATATCTAAGTAATTTCTATTTCAAAATGGTGAACAATGAATAATGGCATTTTTTCAATGCACCAGACAACCACGAGATCTTCACAAAACGGGCATTACTACGGATTTATCTTGTAGAGAGTTTCATTGACATACCCCAAGCGGCCAAGCTTAAGAAATTCCCACTGAAACAACTAGATGTCACTCTATTTTTTCAATCTGTTCAATAAGAACGAGCTTAACATCATGAACATTAGCTAAAACAACCACAAATTCAGCTCAATTCCCAACAAAACCTTCATATACTGCATCATTTACCTAAGCATTAAACAAATAAGAATCAAACCCATTACTGCCTCAAACCTCACCGACATTGCCATAAATGTAACAAATCTCCCCCTTTTAATGCAAGCAACAAAATAAAAACTTTCACAATCATAAGCGATATTGGCTCTGGATTTTCCAGTTTTTAAATTCATCCGTTAGATTTGCTATCCCGTCATAATTTATTTTCCATCTGAACTGTTAATTCTGCCCATTGGATTATCTTGATACCATCCATAGGATTTTACTCGATAACAAAAAACCCTTATTCTTTAACATTATTATGATTTTACTCTAATAACCAACCCTTATTCTTTAACATTATTCCAAAAATACCTAAGTACAAATTTATCCCCCGGCATCTCTCTGACTCTCCGATGTCTTCATGTACCTTATTCTTCCCCACTCCTCCTCTTTCTCATTCTTCCTGAGCGACCGAAAGTTCTCAAGATTGTTTTTTTTCTTCCCTTTTTGCTTAAGAAACACATTTAACAAGATACCCGCTCAACCTCAAGAACGAAAGAGCCGCAGGGCTCAGGCGTAGTGTTTGTCCACGTGAAGCACACGTGCATCCTACTTGTTAGATTTAAAAAATCAGTACAGATATACATATTCGTAAAAACAAAAAGAATACCCTAATTTCATAAATTAAAAACTCAACTTCCATTTGAATCAATTAAAATGAAGAGTCGTTAGTTCATGCAAAACTACAACTACTCACTTCATAAAATTAGGAGAAAAATTTATATATGATGAAACCTCAAAATTCTTCAAGAACCGTAAAAGCAAAACTCATCATATATTTCCCATCTAACGCAACAATATCGTTGATGTAAAAAATTGCAGAGATTGAGAGAGTGATTAACAAGACCGAAACTTTTGGAGTTATATATATAAAGTTACAGCTACCCACTCCATAAATTAGGGAAAAAATATATATGATGAAACCCCCAAATTCTTCAACAAGTAAAAGCAAAATTCATCTTATATTTCCCATCTAATGCGACCGTTGATGTAAAAAATTAGGGAGATTAAGAGAGAGATTAACAAGACCAAAAATTTTGGAGTTATATTTAGCCATGGGTTAACAAGGAACTGAATGAGAAAATGGAAATGATGTATTGTGTTTTGACCTCTCATCGAATATTGTTAAGTTGCTAAGGGTAAATAGGAAATTACTAATTTCAATTGATCCTTGGTCGTTAATTGAACATGGATGATGGACAGTTAGATTGGGTGTTGGTAGGCCTTAATGGAAATTTGGTTGGTGGGTTTATTTTTGAAAGTATGAAAATAACGGGTGCATTTTTGTAATTGCTAATTCCATAGGGTGTATTTTATCAAAATACCCTTCAATTTATCTCTTCTAGCTAAATTGGCTTGGAGGTTTCTAAATGAAGAAAATGCAATGTGGGTTGTTGAGGGGTGAATATGATTTTGGTTCTACAAGTCCTAGCCACAACACACCCAATGAGAAGAGAGAGAAAGAGATAGATCCCTCTCCCTTGTACTATGTGCCTCCTTTTATAGACTTTCCCAAAAGCCCTTCCTTTTATGACATCATGCCACATGTCCTAAACCTCCTTAATTACCACTAATGCCACCCCTTCTCTTTATACAACCTCCTTCTTTTCCACTAATTTCCTCCTTATCCTTTCCACCTTATGGATATTTTCTAGTGGACTTGGGCGGGCCTTAGTCCCCAAGTCCCCATTTTTGTGTTGGGTTTGCCTCCCCTTTAGGGGCTCCATAGCCCTGCTAAGGGGAAATAATTTTCATGTATGGACATTGGTCCCCTGACTACTGGATCAATTTTCAAATGACCCGGTAGTTATATCATGTTTTATCTTGATGTCTTCTGTTCGACAGTAGTCATTGTCCTCGGATGATGCCATATTGAAGTCCCCATTATGCTCTACCACATATCTGATTGTCGTTTTCATATCTCTGATCAAGCGACTCCACATCCTCTTGGATATACCTTGACCCTGGCAACTGTATCTGCGTTCATATCTCAATCCTACCTTCAGGATGAACTGGTACGCCTATTAGTGTTGAGGGAGGAGGTGGTCATGTTGTGGGCCCTTAGGATGATTCATCAAGACTATGCGCGTAAATCGTATGACGAGTATAAAGAGACTCTCTCACTCGCGTGGGAGTTACAAGCTTCTGATAAGATTATGGACGACATCCACAAGTTGGTAGATGAAGATGATCGGGATTTGGCTTTGGTGTTTGTTTTTTTAGGAGGCACGTTTAATGGTGGAGACTCTGGATGTAGATATTGCCCAATGTCGTGCGTTGATAGCCGACTAAACTTTTACGGGTAGTACCAGTGTTGTCCCTTTAGTAGTTATGCCGAGTGGTGTAGCACGCGCCTAATCCCTTTTTATTTTTCAAGAGATTGGATAGGCGAAACGTGTCGTCTGGAAATGTTGGAGCTAGGCTGTAAAATGCGTCTACTCCCCCTTCTTTTTATTTTTAATGGAACGCGACGTTTGGCGCTTCGCCTTGGTGGGGATGGGTAGTACCAGTGTTGTTCCTTTAGTAGTTATGTCGAGTAGTGTAGCACGCGCCTAATCCCTTTTTATTTTTCAAGAGATTGGACAGGCGAAACATGTCGTTTGGAAATGTTGGATCTAGGCTGTAAAACGTGTCTACTCCCCCTTATTTTTATTTTCAATAGAACGCGGCGCTTGGTGCTTCTCCTTGGTGGGGATGGGTGGGGCATGTATTAAACGCACCTACTCCCCTTTTTGTTTTTTTTGGTATCCACGGCCTTTGTAAGTTCATTAGTTGGTGAGCCCTTTTAGCTTCCCATTCCATGCGCCTACTCCCCGTTCTTTTAATTTTCAATGGAGCGCGGCGTTTGGTGCTTCGCTTTGGTGGGGATGGGCGGGGAGTGTATTGAACGCGCCTACTCTCCTTTTTCTTTTGGTATTTGCAGCCTTTGTAAGTTTATTAGTTGGCTGAGCACTCTTAGAATCCCGTAGCCTTTTGTAAATTCGTTAGATTACAGGGTGCCTTTGGCATTCCGTAGTCTATTGTATAATCGTCAACCGACCGGGTGTCTATGCATCTCGTGGTCTTTTATATAATCGTCAGCCGACCGGGTGTCTATGCATCCCGTGGCTCTTTGTATAGTCGTCAACCGAACGGGTGTCTATGCATTCCGCGGCCTTTTATATAATCGCTAGACGACCGGGTGTCTGTGTATCCCGTGGCCTTTTGTATAATCGCCAGCTGATCGGGTGTCTATGTATCCCCCGTCATTTTAGATAATCGTTAGCCGATCGGGTGTCTACGCATCCCGTGACCTTTTGTATAATCGTCAGCCGACCGGGTGTCTATGCATCCCGTAGATTTTTGTAAATTTGTGTTTGTTCAAGAGGCCTTTATGGACCCTTGCTAGAATGGTTCCCCAAACACGTTACTAGATTTTTTTAGCTTTTGTCGTGTAGCCTATCATGCGATTCAAGAAAAGATGATATTGATGCTTCGTAAATTTTGATAAAGTCTATAGATGCGACTAAGTGACATATCATGAGGCGCATATTTCAACATTCAAGTATACCGGTGCAGACATTTCATGCTTTCAATAGACTAAATATGTCATTTACAACAGAATATTTATAATTGATTATTCTTACAAGGACGAGTGTCTACAATGAAGCATAAAAATGTGTGTAGATAAAGTATATAATCAATTAAGTATACATATAAAATATATTGGCACGAGTCTGTGCAAAATGCACTCGCCCATAAATGGTGCATGTGCGCTTACATAATCTCTTATGCTAAAACTAAAAGTGAATACACGCTATCAGGTGGTGGCGCTGTACCTAGATTAGTTTCAAAGATCCCGAGCTAAACATAAACCCGCGTGTACATGAAGTTGGAAAATGTTCCCCTGTGACAAGGATATGCTAAATTGGTAAGCTAGATGGTAACATATGCATGGTCAGACAACCTGGGTTCTTCCGACTATTCATGCTTCAATTAATTAAATTCTTGGCATGTTATAAATGGGTCAAATGTAATGTAACACCCCGAAGTTTTATCATGGTACACTCGCAAAGATGCGTCATGGCATAATATGAAGTTTCATCCAAAGCTTCTGTTACATAGTAAAAAGAACATTGGTCTAGGGCCAATGCGTTGACAATATTCAGCCATCATGGTTGCATATCGGGTTGGCAGCGGATGACCATCATGGCTGAACATCGGGTTGGCAGCGGACGGCCATCATGGTTGGACATCGGATTGGCAGCGGACGGCCATCATGGCTGGACATCGGGTTGGCAGCAGACAGCCATCATGGCTGACATCGGGTTGGCAGTGCACAACCATCATGGCTGAACATCGGGTTGGCAGCGGACATCCATCATGGATGGACATCATGTTGACAGCGAACAGGCATCATGGCTGGACATCGGGTTGGCAGCGGACAACCATCATGGCTGGACATCGGAGTTGGCATTGGAAGTGAATAGCTATCTTGGCCGGTTATTCAGAAATATATGGCAACGGCCATGAATAGTAAAAATGGGAGTTGGTGAATGATTTTTGGTCCCCAATTTAAGTTGTAAAAATGTCAAGTTAACATATATAGGGAGGGGTACTTGGTTGAAGGTGCATATGCGGACCATGCACCAAGTAAGCTTTATATCTTAGACGGAACGGTGTAAATGATGTTTAGGCCTCATTTATAACTGCGTAGACTTGCCAATGGAACATGTTAAGCATGGGCATTACTATGCCATGCCACGGGCTCGATAATGCATATCCTATATGCATTTTGACGAAACGGCTTACATGGACTAGGCCATTACCATTATTACTTGGCCACGACCTCGCAAACGAGTTGGTTTAAATTTTCTGTCCCTTCGATGATGAACTACGGTTTATGCTTGATCCCTTCAGAGTAGGGAAGGGTACGTAGGCAGCCGCAATGAGTTGCAGCATTGTCGGTCCAGCATGTTGGACCCTCATATCATCTAAGCTCGGTAGCTCGATGCAAGAGATGATTGTGGCCAAGCTTGATGAGGCTTAGTTGCATGCCAGCAAGTGGATGCTCATACTTCCTATCAAGCTACAAAGAGTAAGTTAAGTTGATGCAAATGAGCAAACTATAGTCTATATAGAGGATAAAAACCCGAATGTCATAATTTAGCTCAAGGCGGGTATAAATTGATTGGAAACGGATCAATGATCAAGACGCGATCTATACATCACGGTCTTGGGATTTTAGCCAAATTCCATTGTTTTGGACCTCAAAAGTCCGTTTTAATCGTTTTAAGAAAGTCTTTATTTTCTTAATGAACCCTTTGCGGGGAACGAGCGTAAGTTGGAACGGTGTGGAAGCCAATGTAGCTGCATCATGTTCTACGAGCATGCCTGCAGTGGCAAATGGACGTGCGTTTTCCTAGCTTTAAAGGCCCGGATCTTAGCATTATCATGGCGCATCGGGGAAGTTACGGCCTGCGGGGCAACGCACCAAAGGCGTAATTTTCCGTTCCGTCACAGTTGGTATCAGACCAAGTTCTGAGATAACTATAGGGATTGTACGGAGTGGACTCGTCAACGAGTAATTTTCCTTCAAAAAGGAAATACAGTTGGAGAGTAGGCAAACTTTTGCACGGAAAGGAGTTTGTAACTGATATGCCAGTTACTATGCGAATCGAGTTAAGCTTGTTTGAGTGTTGTGAGTTTTCCTGGCCTAAGTGGCACCTCACTCACGAGTGGATATCCGGAAGACCGCCTGGGACGGTGGATAGACAATGGGACTGATCACCCCCACACGTTGGCAACTGACCAATCGTGTGCGTTGTCAGGCCCGACTAGCATCCCACTTACGAGTGGCAACCTGGATGACCGTCAGGGATGGTGGACAACTGGATCCTGTTTCCCCATAGTATTCGATGTTGTTGGAATCAACCTTGTGAACTTGAGGGACTCCTCAGTATGTAGTATGGGATGCACATTTAGGATACCTTATCGAGATATCCTTTTGGAAACTCGCCAATTGAGATTCTTGGTGACGTTGTGGATTCTTTTTTGGATTCCTGGGAAAGCGCTATGGGACGTTTGCTTAAAAGGTCTAAATTTTTGTTCATGACAACTTGAAGAAACCCATGATTTCTGAGCATCTGGTATGAGACTTTTGCTCAAGAAATCCAAACCGAAGAGTTTGTCCACAATAGTTTTGTTTTGAATTTCAGGGACGAAATTCTTTGAAGGGGTGAATGATGTAACACCCCGAAATTTTAGCATGGTGCACGCGCAAAGATGCACCATGGAATGAGATGAAGCTTCATCCAAAGCTTCCGTTGCGTAGTAAAAGGAACATTGGCCTAGGGCGAATGCGTTGACAATGTTCATCCATCATGGCTGCATATCGTGTAATACCCCGATTTCGGCAGTGGTTCGCCGATGGAATGGAATATAGGTAATGGTTTGTCCTTTCCTAACACCGAGGCCTGATGGGCTCACTTAACTAAGTTGTGGAAAAAACTTCTCAGTTAAGCATGCTCGGCCGAGAGTAGTCACATGATGGGTGACCTTTGGGGAAGCTGTTGCTGGATGACCGCAATAGTGCCGTTAAAAATCCCACACTGCTGGATAACCGCAGTGGGTAAGTGGGAACAATATCGGTGTTATTTGGGATACAACTAGGGATGGTTTTCTTGTGCTAGGGTGGGAGAGTATGTTGGGAGGTTATGCCAGATACTGGTCTCATAGGATACAAGGAACGTCTATATTATACTGAGGCCTTTTCAGCACAATTGGCTCCAGAGTTGGCAGAAAACTCTGAAGTTAAGCGTGCTAGGGAGGCAGTAATCTAGGGATGGGTGACCATCTGGGAAGATTCTGCTGGATTACTGCAACGATGCCCGTTGAAAATCCCACACTGCCGGATGACCGCAGTGGCTAAGTGGGGACAGTAGCGGTGGAGGTACGGGTCATTACATACCGGGTTGGCAACAGACGGCCATCATGGCTGAACATCGGGTTGGAAGTGCACAACCATCATGGATGGACATCGGGTTGGCAGCGGACGACCATCATGGCTGAACATCAGTTTGGCAGTCCACAACCATCATGGATGAACATCGGGTTGGCAGCGGACAACCATCATGGATGGACATTGGAGTTGGCATTGGCAGTGAATAGCCATCTTGGCCGGTTATTCAGAAATATATGGCAACGACCATGAAAAGTAAAAGTGGGAGTTGGTGAATGATTTTTAGTCCCCCAATTGTAAAAATATCAAGTTAACATATATAGGGAGGGGTACATGGTTGAAGGTGCATATACGGACCATGCACCAAGTAAGCATTATAGCTTAGCCGAGGGTGTAAATGATGCTTATGCCTCATTTATAGCTGCGTAAACTTTCCAATGGAACCTGTTAAGCATGGGCATTACTATGACATGCCATGGACTCGATAATTCATATCCTATATGCATTTTGACGAAATGGCATACACGGACTAGGTAATTACCATTATTGCTTGGCCACGGCCTCGCAAACGAGTTGGTTTAAGTTTTATGTCCCTTCGATGATGAACTAAGGTCTGTGCTTGATCCATTTAGAGTAGGGAAGGGTACGTAGGCAGCCACAATGAGTTGCAGCATTGCCGGTCCAGCACGTTGGCCCCTCATATCATCTAAGCTTGGTATCTCGATGCAAGAGATGATTGTGGCCAAGCTTGATGAGGCTTAGTTGCATGCCAGCAAGTGGATGCTTATCCTATCAAGCTACAAAGAGTAAGCTAAGTTGATGCAAATGAGCAAACTATAGTCTATCTAGAGGCTAAAAACCCGAATGTCGTAATTTAGCTCAAGACGGGTCTAAATTGATTGGAAAAGGATCAATAATCAAGACATGATCTACACATCACGGTCTTGGGATTTTAGCCAAATTCCGTTGTTTTGGACCTCAAAAGGAAGTTTTAATAAAGTCTTTATTTTCTTAATGAATCCTTTGCAGGGAACGGGGATACGTTGGAACGGTGTGAAAGCTAATGTAGATGCATCATGTTCCATGAGTATGCCTGCAATGGCAAATGGACGTATGTTTGCCTAGCTTTAAATGCACGGATCTTAGCATCATCATGGCGCATCGGGGAAGTTACGGCCCGCGGGGCAACGGTCCAAAAGCGTAATTTTCCGGTCCGTCACATGTAAACACTTATAAACGAGATTATAAGTTAGTATCATGCAAGTCAATACTTTCCAGAGCATATTCAAAGATATGGTTTATCAGAATAGTTACCTTGCCAAAGATCCTAGGAAAACGCATGTTCCTCTAAACAGGTGTAACCAACTGCCAGCGGATCATCTGTGATCTTTTATCGAACAGGTGACCAGCGTTAGTGTAGTCGAGATGAGCTGAGACGGTTAAGTGGTGTTGATAAATGCGCATAGTGCACGAGCGGAGATCAATCGGGCATGCAAGGGTTGGTAACACGAGCCCATTTGAATTGATAATAAGAGATAAAAGATTGGTGACGAATATGTTCCACAATCTTCCCGGGTAATATGTTTCGGAATCTTCTTTCCCAACCAAGAGATTGCGATGAATGACGCTTGAGGTAATAGTCATGGACGCAGAGATGGTCACGCGGAGGTGATCTTAGCGAACTATTTTTTTTAACGAGATTTACTGTTACAGCTCGATTGAACAATTTTAGCCTCCACTATCTTAGATACATCATCCCAGCATCACCAAACAACCCATCGCAACAAATCATTTCCAGTCATCAGCAACTCTTCTTCTTCATTGCTTCAAGTTCATATGAGAAATGACTGACACCCAGTAACGCTGGTGTAGCCGAGAAGTATTGAGGCCACCAAGTGATGGTTGAGCGGACAAGAGGGAGGCGCTGGTACAACCGACTAGCGCTGATGGGATTAAGTACCATGCTGCCACTGTATCGTTTTGCTCCTGAGATTCAATTTAAAAGGCCTTCCCAGCCGATTCCAGAAATGATAATAAAATAATTACAAATCAGATCTTACATTCAAAGCATATCGTCAAATTTTAAAATTAAATACAATTGCAGTAAATGAAAACGAGTTAGATTAAACTTATCTGTTTTGATCAATTTTTTGTTGTCGTAGATTCTTTCTTTGGACGAAGACACCTCTTGATTTGAGTTGCTGCTTTTCGATATCCAGCAATAGAGTGAGCGCAAGAAGTACTTAAGGGTTTTGTATAATCGGTGGATGAGGAAGTGGCTTTGATGATCTGGTGTGGTTTGGTATAGACGGAGGAGACGAGAAACAATACTGATGTAGTTAAGTTGGTGTAGTGAAACGGTTGTAGGGTGAGGAGATACGCGAAGGGAAGAGAGGACCACAGAGGAAGATGAAGAACACAGAAAGTAAGAGTGAGCAATAAAAGGAACTAGCTGCTGTTTTAGGTGGTGAAATGAAGAGGACGCGAATAGAAAATAAATAGTGTGGGAATTGGACGGCTGGCATAGAGACAAGTTTTCGGGTGTGGTCGCCAAATGTTGAGGGGTGAATATGATTTTGGTTCTGCAAAACCTAGCCACAGCACACCCAATTCCCAAGAGAAGACAAAGAGAGAGAAAGAAAAAGAGATAGATCCCCATCCCTTGTATTATGTGCCTCCATTTATAGACTTTCCCAAAAGCTCTCTTTTATGACATCATGCCGCATGTCCTAAACCTCCTTAATTACCACTAATTCCACCCCTTCTCTAGTACAATATCCTCCTTTTCCACTAATTCCATCCTTATCCTTTCCACTTTATGGATAGTTTCTATTGGACTTGGGCCTTAATCCCCGCGTTTTCTGTCGGGTTTGCCTCCACTTTAGGGGCTCCCTAGCTCTGCTAAGGGGTAATTTTTATGTATCAACATGGGTCAAACTTTTAAGGGACAGATACTTCAGAAAAAATGACTCTATGTGATTCTCTTCAGAAAAGTGGTACTTGGATTTGGGAGGGTATAAAAAATGGTTTGGAAGTTGTTAAAAAAATTCTATATCTAGGATTTCGGAGATGGCTCTTCCATAAAAGTTTATAAACACAACTGAATCCCAAGAACTGATGCTACAAGTATTCTTCCACAAAACACCAGCAACATCAATTTGGAAGTTCAAAATTTAATTAACCAACAAACTCACAATTGGAAGATAAATGAGCTCAAGAAACTGTTCATCTAGAATATAGTAAATAAAATTATCACTATAAAAATATCTCAAGGAGTGACGGGCAAATAAGATGTACTTTAACAAGGTGTGCGGAATTTACTACAAACTCTACATACAAAGAGCTAGAAAAAGAAAAATAGTTGGTGCATCACAACTTGTTCCAGATGACTTATCAAGCATGGATAAATTTTTGGCACATGCAATTACCACATAAGGTCCAACAGATCATATATAAATGTTGCCATAATATTCTTCCTGTCAATAAAAATATTAAAAGATTAATTTCATAGCACCAACAAAATCTGTCCAATGTGCTGCCAAGAAGAGGAGTCTGCCACTCATCTCCTAATGCAATGTCAATATCAAAACGTTATCTGGTTTGATATCTCCACTGCTCTGCATCAATCTATCAGCCAACAAAATGACTTACAAGATTAGGTCATAACTTGGTTTGAACAAATCAATTAATTCTCTTGAAGTAGAGTATCATTTTTTACTAAATCTTGTTGTCATTACTCTTTGGCACACCTGGAAATCCACATGTGAAAAAGTATTTGAGAATAAATTATATCATTCTTCTGACATCATAGAAAAAATAAAAAATTCTTGCGTAAACTATGGCATTAGTTCTTGCATGCATAATAGGGTGAAACAAAATATCCAAAAGTCATGGAAAAAACCTCTGAAAAACTGGATAAAATTGAATATTGATGTTTCTATAATTACTAAATATACTAATGTAATTTTTGGATTAATCCTTCGTGATCATACATGAAAGTTCATGGAGGCAGTGGTATTCTCAGGAATAGCTAGAGATATTTAACAAGTAGAGATGATAGTCCTTCTAAAAGCTCTTAATTGGATTAAAGATTTTAGATTACCAAATGTGATCATAGAAAGTGATAATCAAATAATGGTTAAAAGTTGTAATGGTTTGATTTCTAGTATGCAGTGAAAATATAGAAACTTAGTAAAATAATGTCAGTATATTCTTAGAAATTTAAAAAACTATGTAGTACAGTTTAGGAAAAGAAGTTGTAATCAAGTCGCTGACAAACTTGCTTAGTTGCCATATCAAGCATTAAATTTTAAGTTTGGTGGGACTCTTCCCTGAGTCTACTTAGTCAAATCCTGGAAAAGGATAGTACGCAGTCGAGTGTATTTTTCTTTGTTGTTTATGGTCATTCCTGTATGTTTGTTTTTCTTTCGGTAAAATCTTCCTTTGTTAAAAAAAATGTTTACTTGGTGAATACACAATGCTTTATAAACCTAATAAGAAAAAATGAAGCCCATTTGGGTATACGAGATTTTTAAAATGTTTAATATTTCTTTATGGTTATGAACGTCATTGTAGTATATTTTAATAACTCGGGTCCTAAATTAAATTTTTTTTAATTAGGGGCATGTCAACATAGATAATTTCATGAGTGGGTGCCTGAGCATAATTTTCTCTGGACGGTAGTCGGATCTGAACACATGTATCAGATCGTGTTATTTTCACCCAAATATTTTCCCTCATAAAACTTTGAAAACCTAAAAGAAATTATTATTTTTTTGTTGTCGAAACTCTGAATTCACCCGATTCAAATGCCTCTACGACACATATAAATAAAAATAAAAATTGACAATGTTCAAATTCTCAAGGTATGATGGTGTTAGGTAATTTCTTTTTTGAAATCCATTGTTAGAGCATATATAATGCTAGGGACAAGATCATAAAAAGAGTACATTTAGGTTAAGACCTTTTAGATATAAAATTCATCTCTAATACAAGGGTCGAAGTCAATGAGAAAAAAATGAAATGATCACCTTATCATGAGAGGGGAGTAAGAAGAAAGCCATATCTAGACCTTCTCCATGACCCTCATTCTAAGTTCATATCAACATATTCTCTATTTTTACAATTACCTTGATCCTAGTATTGGAGAAATATTTTAAGGTCCAAAATCTTATTATCCGAGTCATTCTTAGTGAACTGTCCTAAAAGCCTTGAACAACAAAAAACGGGAATGGTGGTAGTTGTTTTTTTTTGAACCTGGCCTAATCTCGTGAACCCAATACAAATTTTTTGATGTGAGTAGTTTTTTTTTTTATGAATGGTTATTTTCACAGTCTAAGAATTTTTTTTGTATTTTTATTTATTCGAGAATGACCTACAAGAAGATTTAATTAAGACCTCCACCTATGATAACCTTGACCGATAGTATTAGAGATGCTCTTATAACTAGTTATGGATAAAGTTTGCAGCTTAAATTTTAGCAAATTGGTGATTTCGAGAAATAAGAGTATTTATCTTTTTTTTTTTTGTATGATATGCTTAAGTGAATTGGTGATTTCGAGGAATAAGTGTATTTATCCTTTTTTGTATGATACGAATTAGGTTATAGATTGTTAGTTCCTTTCCCATGTTCTATTTTTTTAGGGAAATAAAAGGGTATTATACTTCCAATGTCTCATTTTTAATTAATCCATAAGCATATATAGCTAATTCTTTTGGTTAAATGAATTCAAGGCTTAAAAATAGGTTCCATGTGATCGTGGTCATGTTTTATTTTTTATTGGTAATTGCAATTTTGTTTGGAGTGTTTTTAGTTCCTTTAGTAATTTGAAAAAGAAGAAAAAAAAAAGGATATAAGACCTGGCCTCCAAGAAAAGAAGAGCATCCAAAATAAATAAATAAATTCTTTTCCGAAAGCAACAAATACACTTTTAGAAAGATATAAATTTCTTGAATATAGAAAACCTATATGTCAAGATAAAAACATTCTCGGAACTAGAAATTTTATGTACTAGACTAAGATTAGAATACGAAACACAAAAATATGTGTACATACAATTTGACATGAAATCTATTGTCTAGCTAATTGAACAACTATAGAGACATAGTTTAACGTTTTTACAAACTGACCAAACCTAATGGAAATCAATCACCCTCATTACAAAATACAGGTGGACCGAGAAGGTCGTAGCTTCAAAAAAATTTAGCATAAAATCTTCATTTTTTTTTTTATATTTATAAAATCGTATTTTTGCAAAACCGATCTAAAGAAGAAGAAATTCCCTTACAATATCTCAAGACGCCATGAGAAAACTTCAAATCTCTAAATCGACCATCCTATAAAAATGACATTATGGTGAAAAGTCGTTGAAACAATAGCTTGATGATTTGCAGGGAAATCCTTGCTCGGATCTGATCAAAGAAAAATCATACCCGAGCTGGAAGATGGATAATTTTTTCCCCCTCATTCTCTTTGAACATGGACATATAACCATACTTACCCGATACCAAAAGATTCATAAGATAAGAATATTTTATGTCCTTAACTTGGTGATCTATCTTGAGAACTCATTTAACCGAGATTTATATGCAATTACATTGATGGAAATCATAGGCGTTACTTGTGATTTTATCCAAGGTTTAGCAGTGCTTGTAGGAGGGCAGGGGTATCGGTATAAAATGTGTCGTGCTGATATGAAATTACATTGATGGAAATGTGACGTTACTTGTGCCAGCACGTTTACGGCGCAACACAATATTCTAAAATTCGAGTACAACACCACACATCACCTGATCTACCACACGGGCACGTGATGTTAGCTTGTGTTATAATGTTCCATTCTAATTAGACACATCGGCATGGCACGACACGCGGCACAACACAACGCGGCACACGGAAGAAAAAACGTCACAACATAATAAAACACTATCTAATATGGTACAATACATCACATTACATGTATATTTCACAAAAGAGTCTTTGTTTTTGCCTATTTGGGCATTTTATTTTGTAATGTTGATTTATTTATGTAATAATATATTTAATATCCAAAATATCTAATATTTTATTTAAATATCATAAAATAAATGTGCCGGACAGCGCACTATAGTTATTTTTTTTTGCCATAGCTGAACACAAGATGCCTTCTAACATGACACGGTACAACATGCCTGAATATATATCTGGCACAACAACATTGAAGGCAACACATTAAGCACATGACTTCATGGGTCGGGTTGTGCTAAGCTAACACGTTTTACATCTCTATGTAGGGGTATCAGAGATTTCTTTTTGTGTATGTTAACATATGTGTTGATGCATGCTTTGACATTGTGCAAACTCTGATTACATGGATTGATGGAATCGTGCATCTTTTTCTTTTTTTTAAAGCAGGAATCGTACACACTTGGTTTATTTTTATTTTTTTGACTAAGAAGGTCAATGTAATAAAAATACAGCTCATCACCAAGACGGTAAAAGGCTGTTAAGAAGATACAAAAGAACAAGCTCAATCATAGTAGATCCAATGCATAAGAAAGAAAAAGAAAAAACCAAATATCAGAAATGTCAAGAATGCATGACTGCATCCCAATTATACAAAACAACATTAAGTGAAACTCCCTTAAAAAAACTTGTTCTCAAGCGCTAGTTGTAGATGAAAATCTCTACACTGTTGATGATTTCCTCTTAAGTGTTATATCTTCCATTAAAAAGTCTTCCATTACGCTCAATCCAAACTTCCCACCAGACTGTAAATGGGATTATATCCCAAATATTGTTTTTGACATTATTTGATTTCCCATTTTCCTTCTCTATTCCCAAATAGTCTGCCTAACAGTTTGTTGAAAAACCTGTTGCACACCATAACACTTCATGAAAAAAAGCCAAATATCTCTTGTGACTTCACAATGTAAAAACAGATGTTGATTTGATTCATCAACTTTCTTGCATAGTAGACATCCATTCACCATAATTGAATTCCTATAAGAGTCTTGTGTTGGAGTTGTATTGTAACATAGAGTCCAAACAAAAAAATTACCCTTTGTGGGATTTTTGGATTCCACAATGATTTGTAAGGAAACTGCAAAAAACCATCAGACTCCATAACTTTATAGTAGTCTGCAACAGAAAAACCATGTCTTCCATGCTGCCAAACTCGCTGATACGAATCTCCATTGCCATAATTATATGCTGAAATAAGATTTGTAAGATGTGCTACATCAGCTATTTCCTCCTCCTTTAGATGTCTACAAAAAGCTAAATTCCAATTTCTATCTCCATTATTGATTTCACACAAATCAGCCACAATAACATCCTGCATTCTACTGATTTTATACAGAGCAGGGAATAAAATCTTCAAAGATTGGCCATCAACCAGTTGTCCTTCCAAAAAAGATTTTTGTTTCCGGAATTAACTTGTAATGTAGTGTTTTGCTTCACCTCATAGTGCATTTAAGAATACCAGCCCATAAACTTTTTTCGACAACTTTAGAAGTAGGGTTAGGGAAAAAATCACTAGCATTGTCATCAAATTTGTGATTCACAATTCTACTCCATAAACTGCAGTTGTTCTGACTAAAACCTTGAAGGTTGTTCTCTGGTCTTCTGTCTTTGTTAATATCTTTACTGTTGGTGAATTTTTGCTTTTGGTCTAGCTTTTGTTTCTTGGTTGGCCCCCCACGATCATCTAGTATATTCTACAAAGATTTCCATGAGTACTACCTTTTACCCTGAATCAGATTCTACTCCAATAGGTGATCCTTAATTATATCTTACTTATATCAATGAGTACAACCTAATTATTCACTAATCAGATTCTACCCCAATAGGTGATCTCAATCATATGTTATTGGTGTGAATGCTTATAAAACAACATGATAGGTGGGATTTATTGGTGTTTTCGATAGATGTTTATGTAGTGCAAAAGTTAGGACCATCAAAGAGATGAATTTATATTGTCACTTTCATTTCCCAACTATGAACTAAAAGTTGAAATCCATGTCATTGTTCAATAACCTGATTTTCTGATTGCTGTTGCGTTTCCTTGCCACCCCCAATACCACCCATCATCTTCATTAGTTCTATAACATTATCCCCAGTCAGAATCCACAAGAATTAAACCACAACATAAAACCTATCTATTCCTCCTCTAACGAAAATGATAATGATGATTTGACACTGTAACAAATGACGCATACGGAAGCTCCATTTGTTGATGTCACATTAACCTTTTTTGAAACTTCCACAGTTAACTTAGGCCACTTGATGTACATACCTAATTAACTACATTAGAAGAAGAAAAGGAACCATTATATTCAGTTTCTAGTGTTAAACTTGCCTTGGCCCCTGTACAATGTCGCTTATACAACAACCTTAGCAACTACTACAACGTGCCAACTCTATTTACAGATAACGGAATTCAGCAAAAAGCTATTAGATGGCTCTTTGTGATGTTGAAAGAATATCATGAGAATATATATTTGGATTCTGCTAATGGGATTTTGATACGGCAAAAAAAAGTAACGACCCTTTTGGGACCGCAAAAGGGACTAAAATTCACAAGAAGTATTAGTATTACAAGTTGAAATCCTATAGGTACCCAGTTAGCTTTACCGCACCAATAGCAAATTTATTAAATAATTTAGTTACTCAATTTGCGAAATAAGTATTGCAAATAAGACTGGAAATTAATGATGGCATAATCCCAGTTGCTAGTTGGATATTATAAAAGAAGAAAAGAAAAGAAGGTCAAACCAAGATGATACGGCTTCACTCGACTACTTCTTGCACCCCAAGATGATACTCCTACAAGTACTCCCTCCAGGGTCCAGATCTTGGTCTTATGTCGGGAACTCTATCTCGCGGCCTCAATGATTCACAATGTATATGTGATACATGCATGTGAATTCAACAACCCACAGATAGAAATGGAGTCTCCACTGACCACTATGACAACCCATGCAAAGAAGAAAAAATCATCTTCAATTAGTCTTCTACTACCCTTATAACCCACGTCAGATATCACACACATCTTACCAAATTAATCCAGCATACATGCTGCCTTAATAATGACCAGATATATATATATTAAGAAACACCATATATATTAAGAAACTTGAATAACAAATCAAAATTTACCTTATATTGTTTCTTGACCATATTAGTGGATGATTTTTTCCTTTAAATATGGATGAGACTCTATGTGTGTGTTCAATGTATATCATCATCTTTTGAAGACATGAGTTTTGGATTTAAGTTGGCGATACTAGTTTTAGTTTCTTGTCTTTTCCATTCATTGGCAATTGAGGCAGCAGCAAGTCACGGACCTTGGTCGCGTTCAAGAGTAGAATACACTGCGTATCATAATGATCTTGTTACAGATTTACCAACTCAAGCCTTTGCTGATTTCAGACATTATGCTGGTTATGTCACGGTCGAGGAAAAGAATGGCAGGGCTCTTTTTTACTGGTTTTACGAGGCTTCAAGCCAACCTGAGAAGAAACCTTTGGTCCTTTGGTTAAACGGAGGTACAATCCCATTTAATTATGATTTTCTCAGTAGTACTACTGTTCTTTGATTGTGTATTTACTTTAGCCTGGGACGTCACACCTTACAAAACGGACTAGTTGTTTTACTAGGGTAAGGAAAAAAACTCCGTTGGTTATAGTACTGTGCCTTCCCAAAGAATATTCTACCCCTCGAGTGTAGGCCTCGCACCCTGTTTTATGAGGGAGCCTGACAATCCACATATGGGACTTTCCGCACTGACTAGCTACTAGACAATGTGCCCAGCAACTGAATATACTCTAATTCCTAAGTTTAATATATAATTTCTGTATCAGGTCCTGGTTGTTCTTCTGTTGGATATGGAGCAACACAAGAGATTGGTCCTTTCATTGTGGATAAAGATGGAACTGGAATCAAGTTCAACCCTTACTCATGGAATAGAGGTTTTGATTCAGCTAATGAATATCTAGGACTTACCATACACATATATAATGCATCTGTAATGATGGTATTTCTTATTCTCTTTGCCCACTAAAAACAATTTAACAATTTTTTGACCTTTGCAGAAGCAAACATGTTGTTTCTAGAATCCCCAGTTGGAGTTGGTTTTTCTTACTCCAATACATCGTCCGATTATAGCCAGCTTGGAGATGATTTCACAGGTTAGTGAGCGCGCGGTCAATCATAGTAATACTATTGTGTATGTTCTTTCGACAATGCATGCCTCGACAACAAACCACTTCTACAATTAACACATGTTTGTTTTTTCTTTTATTTTCTACTAGCCAATGATTCATATAACTTCCTTCAAAAATGGTTCCTCAAGTTCCCATCATATCTAAACCGGAGTTTCTACATTGCTGGAGAAAGTTATGCAGGTTTGAACTGCAAGTTAATTTTCCAAATAGTTTGCTTCATATGCTGCCAATTTTTGCAGTCATTCCAGAATGACTGCAAATTTTCACAGCAAAATTAGCCTATTTTTCTTGCCCTTTGGAATGGCTGTAAAAATTCGCAGCAAAAGTTGGCCAGACCAAGTAGCTGCGAATTTGGTGGCCTGCAATTTTTTTGCATTCCGGAGTAAATGTTGAACTGTTGTATCTATTTACTGATGCACATGATTATGAATTGACAGGCAAGTATGTTCCTGAACTGGCCGAGTTAATTTATGACATGAACAAGAAAAATCCTTCGGTGTATATTGATCTCAAAGGTTTCTTGGTAATAAACAATCTTTCACTTTATTTGTTAATTGATCATATGAAATTTGTATATACGCATACATAGTATTTCTTACTTTTCTTTTTAAACATCATGAAACAAATGTAGTTGGGAAACCCTGAAACATCAAATGCTGAAGATTGGCAAGGTCTGGTGGATTATGCTTGGAGTCATGCTATAGTTTCTGAAGAAACCCACAAAGTTATACTTCAAAACTGTGATTTTAAAAGAAATGATACGTGGGATAATGAAAAATGTACTAATGCTGTAGACGAAGTATTCACTCAGTATAAAGTGATTGATATATATAGTATATACACTCCAGCTTGTACCACTGTTCCGGTTGTACCTGAGTTCAAATCAATGGCACAAGCCATGTATAAATCCAAGTCTGCTAACATGGTGAGGGCTACTTGATTAGTGCTATTACAATTTGAATTTGATTATATCTATGATGATTTTTATATAAAAATGTCTTTTAATGTAGATGCCGAGGACTATTGGTGGTTATGATCCATGCCTTGATAATTATGCAACAGTTTTCTACAATAGAGCTGATGTTCAGAAGGCCCTGCATGTTAGTGATGGCCGTCAACTAAAGAAATGGAGCATATGCAAGTAATTTACTATTTACCTCTTTTCTCTACAATACTTAAAATTAACTGACTTGAAATAGGAGTGGATAAATAAAGCTTACTTAAAATTAGTGCGCACTCAAAGTTCCAGACGACGACTAGTATATAATATTAGCTAAATTTCTTCTAGATATACGTCAACGATAAATTGCTGTTAAAGATTATGAAGCTGAGAGTTTTATTTTTGACTTCTGTATATTATATGCTCTCATCAAGGTGAGGCATATATTATAGAAGAGTACTGAATTCTTAGCTATTTTTTATATGGCTGCGCAGTGATACAATATTCAACAATTGGCCAGATTCAAGACCTTCAGTTCTTCCCACATATAAGAAGCTTATTGAAGCAGGGCTCAGAATTTGGGTTTACAGGTAATTGGAGTCATCATTAATATATCCATAACAATTAAAATTGGCCATCAATGTAGTTAACTTGACGTGTATAATTTGTGATGGACTATATTTCAGTGGAGATACGGATGGGAGAGTTCCAGTACTGTCGACAAGATACAGTTTAGATACTCTGGGTCTACCAATCACTAAGCCGTGGAGACCTTGGTATCACCAGAAACAGGTAATGGTTTAATCAATGCTGCATTTGGAGAACCAAATAACATTCTCTGAGCATTGATTTGTTTCGCAAGCTCGCATATAAGCTATTTGGCAAGATGCTAATGTTTCAATATATGTTGTGCAGGTAAGCGGGTGGGTGCAAGAATACAGGGGAGTAACGTTCGCAACATTTAGGGAAGCTGGACATGCAGTGCCATTATTCAAGCCCAGCGAGTCCTTGGCTTTCTTTTCTTACTTCCTCTCTGGAGTATCTCCACCTTCAAAACCCTTTTGATGAAGTTAGTAACTAGACATATAACATCATTGATCACTTACATCAGTTTTGAGTGAACCTAATTGCGATTTATTATCAAAACTGTCATAAAATGTATGATAATATATATAATTAATATGGGGATGTTATAAATACCCTCGATTTATATGTATATTTTTCTTCTTATTTTTGCTGGTGTCTTGGGAAGGGTGCCTGAATCACTATTTGACTAAAGATAAATGTACCGAGAGACGTCTTATCATTTGAAAAAAAAATCGAATAAAAGGAACAAATATATTACATACATAGAAACAAAGTTTACATCATGAGCTAGGTGAGGAAGTAACAACCGGATGTAACCACCGTTCCTCACTAAGATTAAACATTCGAACAACTTTAATTAGTTAAAGTATCAAACTTTCGAACAACTTTAATTAGTTAAAGCATCAACAGTTTTATTAGCACTTCTATGTATATATACACAACACCCAGAGTTACATTGTTGATTATATAAGTTAATACACCTATCTAACAGATAAGTGGATTGCCAAGGAGGAAGAGGCAAACCAGCGGTTATAAAGAGAACCTATTGAAATATGACCTTATTCCACTTGTGATCTTTAAACCTATTCTAGAAGAACCCAAGGTTTTGCCTGATTGGCATGTAATACCCTCTTAAGAACTCCCTTTCCTGCGACATATGTCCATGCAGAGTTTCTCATTATCATAGCAATTCCAGCTAAATAGAAAGATTTTCAAAATAAAGCGTCCACATTAATCTTTAAAGCATCTGATGATGGAGGAATCCAATGATGCCCATGACCTACTGGTTTGCTAATATGCATAATGTGATGACATGAGAAATCAATAGTTGTTATATCAGTTAAGTAGTTAAAAAGTGGACATAACACAGAGTGAATATTAACAGCTGCCGTCGAAAAAGAACTTGACATCGAAACTTCCAGATATGCACCAAAAAGTTGTTGTAATTCCATGGATATAAGGAGCATCAGAGTAAAATCAATTGCCGCATCTAAAGAAGTCCAAGAAGCAAATTAATCAGTGAGAGTCTGAAACTGTTGAATATAATGAAAATGTTGAGGAAGATAAGCTTTCCATATGGATTATGCAACGAGACAATCAAAGAATAGATGGTTCAATCTTCAATGTGATTTGTATTACATAGCATACATTTCATATCATACATACCATCCTGATGTAAGTTGGCTCTAACAGATAAAAAATTGTGAATGAACTTCCATAGGAATATCTGCAACTTATAAGGGATGTGTAATTTCCAGAATTTTAACCAAAACTTGGTACGAAAAGAAGAAGTTGTTGGTGTTGAATTGATAATGCATAATTGGTTGTAAGTATATTTTGTTGTAAAGTTACCAGTTGAAGCGAGTGGCGATAATAAAGTATCTTCATGTTGTAGATCAAGTTGAATGGTTAAAATAGGGTTTACCTGAAGAGGCGTAACAAGATGGTGCAACAGAGATTCCACTGATAAGTACCTAAAATGGTTAAATACAATTTATATAATGTAGCAGTTTTATTAGGAATCAAGTTATGTTTCCATATGTTAATTGAATTACCATTACCAATCTCCTACTTGCTCAACTGTTGAATGATTTGAACAGCATGAGCTACGCTCTGTGATATCCAAATGGATTTCTTATTAAATGGTAGTGTTTCATACTTTAAATTATGAGAGGGAAAGTATTTACTTCTTAATAACTGAGTTCAGGTTCTTTAGAATTACCAATCAGGTTCCAAGCAAGTTTTGCTAACATAGCAAAGCTATAATTAATGAGTTACATGTTTCAAACCTAATCCTCGTAGTCTTTCGGGAAGACACATTCTATTCTAGTTTATGAAGTGTTTCTCAGTATGATGAGAAGAATTATTCCACCAGTAGTTTGTCAGAATACGATCCATTTGTTGGATAGTTGAGTGAGGTACTTTGAAAACTTGCATACAATAGAACTCATAGTGCTTAAAACGGAATTAATTTGAGTATCCTTATAATCTTGATTTATGATTTTACTATGGGTTAATTGGTGTTTGATACTTACATTTTATCCAATTTTGGTGTTTGGTCTAACTTTTATCCAACTTAGAGTTGGAACTTGAATATAACGTTGACTTTGGTTGACTCTGGTAAGTTTGATTTATTCAAATTTATCATCTTAATATTTATGCAGTTACTATTTTATCCTTCATGTGTTAAATATTTGGTGGTAAAATGGAGAAGATGGTCGTGAATCAATCAGTTGGGGAAGTTTTTGACTGAAAATCAAGAATTGATCAAGAACCTGATTTACGTGGATTATTAGAAAACAACTTGTTTAAAAAATTGACTCATAATTATAAAATCATATTTGTAACGGATTTAAACAAATTTGAATCTTCGATGGGAATCAGAAATAATCGTCTTTTGAATTGTAGGAATCGAGTCTCCAATTATTTTAATTTCTAAAATTTCTTCTCACCCATCATTCATAATCATTAGCAGACTCTCAAAACATCAAATCACCTCCACTCATTACTTATATCAACGCACCGACCATCATTCTTTCCACTAGTTTTTCGACAAATATAGTTAATATGAAACCTCATGTATCCCACAAGAATCCGATTTTTTGCCCATTTAAAGATAGTTACTGTGACGACGAGGGGGTCTGTATGTGATCCTCCCCAACTTGAGGCTTCTACTGCTGAAAACATAATAGGTTGCTTTTGTCGTTCTTCTAGAGGTGAAACTTTTGATACACTGTGAATCTCCTTCCAAATTCGATCACGCTTGTGCACCCTACACATGATATTACTATGGAAGTTTGCAATTATTCTCGCAGAATGGATTATTGAGTTACATCGCAGATATTCAGTCCCACGCTCAATTTAGATGCAATATACTTTTCCTTGTTGTTGCGCTTGAGGTTGGGCTTCTGGTTGTATTGGAGGTGGTGGTGGTGGTGGTGGTGGTGATGCTAGAAAATGATCTAGTTTCCTTGTTCTATCATACGCAGTACAATTCTCTGAAAACATCCCTGTAATTATTAGTTGTGTGTCCATGGAATTTATGGTACATACAGAACTCATTACTTCACCTGACTTGAGGTGGTTCTACTCCCACATTTGGTGGCACATGAATGTCTTCGCACAACACTATTGTTTGCTAAATCTTTTCTATTGAGGTATTTAGTTTCGGGAGCTTCACATCTTCAAACCTGGATGAATTAGGCAATCTTTCACCGAATCGGTGATCATTGTATCTTCCTCGTTGAGGTGAACTTTCCCCTTGTTGCATATAGTTATTGTACCAACTTTCATTTCGTCTTAACATTGCCACTTGATGATGTTGTTTACCATCTAAGTATGTATTTGCTACTCGCAACCCAACTCTCGATGTACCTTCCTTCGCCACACCGGGTTGTATCATCGCTTTTTTTTTCTTCCAAATCAATGTACTCCTCTTGGTACTCTCGCAATTCTTTCATCTTCAATGTGTCTTGTAACCTGAATATTTGTGTGTATAGCAAGTCTGTAGCAAACAATGCATTGCTGAACGCACGAACCAAGTTAGCTTCAGATTCACATCCTACAGATTCGCTGCATAGTATTCAACATCGCGTAATTAGACTTCGCAGAATTTCACATGGTCTTCGCTTCAAATTGAACAACGTATCTATCATAAGTCGCAATAAGTTATTGATCATGTATGTTTATAGAAATGTGCTTTTTAGATTACGAAATGACGAAATTAAACCTTCAGGATGAGCGTCAAACCAATCCAAAGCTTTTCCTTTCAAACTCGCTGGGAAATATTTGAACAAAACTACTTCGTTTCCACCCAATTATAGTAGGAAAAGAGTGTATGATCAAAGATACTAGCAAAATCAGGTATTGTATACTTCGGAGGGAATTCTGCATATAAGATTTCAAGAGTAAACGACGATCATTTTGCTTCCTCAATAGCATCTGTTAGTTACATTTCACTCTCATTGCTTCGTGATTTACGCATCATTGCTTGTGTACTCTTTAGCTCGTTCCTCACTGCTTCATTTAAGCTCTGGTCCCTGGCCTGCTTCGCTTGTCTTTCTAAATCTTTTTCTTGACTTTGCTTTATGGCTCTTCGCAACTCTCTTTATTCGCTATTATCTCATTGGCTTCGCCATTTTGTCTTCAATGGATTCTTTTGTATACTCGTTCGCGATTCAGATTCATCAAAACTCATCTTTTACTCGCCACTGAGCTTGAGATTTTCATTGAGTAACTCTTTATTCCGCTTCGTTAAATCCTTACGCTCTTCTAACAATACTTTTTCCCTTTCTCCTTTCTTTGTGAGTTTTCTCCCTCATCTGTTCAATAGTCATATTCTATTCTTCCTCTGATTTATCACTTATTGCGTGTCGTGATTGATCTTCTCTTTCTTCGTCATCTTGATAGATGTTACGATTAGGGTTGTTTCCTTGTTCCTCTGTTGATACGTAATCGATCAAGGGTACCTAGAGTCAGTGCTGCTTTGTATAAGTGATTAAGAGAACACAAAGAAAAGAATAATAACAGAAAGTAAATAACACAATTGTTGCTGCTAACTGCTTCTTCTTCTATTACTTAACTTCTTCTTCTTTAAACTGTGGAAGAAAAACTCTATTACAAACCTAAAACTATGGCTGCACTCTCTCTCGTTTTTCTCTCCACCTGCTAACTTCTTCTTCTTTATTGCTTGAAAGAAAAATACTCTTTTACAAACCTTCAATGGGTTCTTCTCTCGGAGATTTTCTCTACCTTTCTTGCCTACAAGTCTCTCCCTTTTATATAAGTGAAAACTTGTTGTAAAAGAAAATAAAGCTATGAGTTTTAGAACTCATCTAAACTAGGAATCCCATCTAAATTAGGAAACCTCAAAATCTATGGTTTTTAGAACTCATCTAAACTAGGAATCCTAATCTAAGTAAGGAAACCTCAAGGCTTGTTGATCAAACAAACTAGTCGACCAACATCTAGTATCTTTTATACACTCTCTAGCCATAGTATGTCTCAAATGTTTCTAAGATACTCCCGTATCATGGCTCCCCCATTTTAGGAAGCTGAAACTCCTGTGTAAGATCTAAACTGAAGGTGAGAAAAATCAGTCCCCCCCCCCATGTTCCCTGTTGAGCCTCCTTGCTTTACTTAGGTTAAAAACCCATTACCTTCTATGTTCCGCAGATTAAAATTTAATTTCTAGCTCAGTCATCTCGAGCTCATTCTATAATATCCTTGCGTAACCTCCAGCTGACTTCCCGCGGTCATAAACAAAACCCAAATTTTCGCTTCTAGTAATGAGCTTAGTTACAACAACATTAAGCATCGACTCCTTCTTCTCGTCTTTAAAATCTGAACATATTAATCTCTGGTCACCATCTTCTGTTTCAAGAAATAACCTCTCCATTGAATCCTGCCAAGCAACCAACCAAATTCTCCTTTCTCTTCCTTTCTGACCCATTGGTTTAGTAGTTGTTGTGCTTGTATACTACACATTCATTATACCAGTATTTTCATTCAGAAAAATCATCTGAACAAGTCTATTAGCGCCGCACTTTATTATTGTCGAAGGACTGACCATCCTCTTCATCCTTCGTTCTGCCAATATGTTCTTCTTCGGTGTTTTTCTTACAACTTCACCACTCAGTTTCTCACATGATTGATCAACTGAAGTGATATGGAGATGCCCTCCATAACTTTGCTCATAATTATTCACCTCCTTTGTTTGCTTCTGAACATCCTTAAAGATTCCTATGCCGTCGATTCTATGAGTAAAACTTCCTTGGCTTTTCATACCATTTTCCTCACAGTCATAGCATTCAATTATTATCGTTTCTTGGTAAGGCACGACCAAAGAAATAATAAAAGCATGCAGCATCATGATAACAAGACCAATGTCATGCATACTTCTTTGAGAATCATAATATGATGCCTTACCAGTAGCACAAACAATTCTAGGAACACTAATAAAAACTGGCAGAACTGTATGCGACGAATTTGTTAGCACTAAACAATCTTCATGTCATGAAACTCCGTGCTGTGAACCATCTCTCTAACTTGGTAAACGTAGCACCAATGCAGCAATGGAAGGTGTTAGACGTTCAATAGTTCATCGTCTACCTGTTGTTGTGGGTAACTGAACGAGAGTATCCTTCACGTAAGCACCAATGTCATGATAGGCTGTGACATTATTTCTGAATTTTTCAACCAAGTCTTCTTCCATTGCATTCCTCCTAGAGTTCAAGAGAGTTCGCCCTCGAATTCTATTTGCATAATTTTCAGCACAAGTTTCCTTGTGATAAAATTTCCTCTTGTACCAGTCTGAATTCAAACTAATACTTTCTTCCATATATGAAACTTGAGTTCCATAACTGCCACTTTCGTAATATATTGATGGAATAGTTAAACAATAGTTTGTTAACTCCCCCATCAACGTACTTCTCTTGGTGTTAAGTAAAATTCTCCCATGAATCTTACTTCTGTAATTTTCTCTACCAACTTCCTTGTGATAGTCTGTTCTTAAACTAAGATTCTCAACAGTACATAAACCTTGTACTGTATATCGAGCTTGAGTTTTCAAGCTAAAATCATCTATCGGATGTGTAGCTTGATTCTCATAAACTGAGTGAGTTTGGTTAATATGGGTACTTACGATTTCTGTATGTTCCTGTGTATCATGGTCGATACAACCTGATTGAAAGAAAATTTCAGCTTCTTCTCCACGTAACTGTCTTCCTTGATAAAAGGATTAATACCAACAGAGGTAACTTTGTCTTCAACTTATGAAAAACATCGCAAAGTTATCTACAGACTTCTTCAACACCAAACTCTTCTTTATAAGAGTTTACGACTTCCTTATCTTCCCTGATAAGGTTATCAATAGCATCATATGTAAGAACAATTCCGTCTTCAACTTATGTATAGTTTTCTTCATCTTCAACTTCTGGACCGCAGTCCAAGACTGGTGTTAAGTCCCAATCAACTATGACTTTGTCTTCACTCGCAAAGTCATCGTATTTCGTCTCTTGAACATAGTTCAGTTCTTCACGGATGAATTCATCATCTCCCTTTAATTCTTCTTTTCTACGCTTAGGTTTTCGTTTGACAGCACTTGCTTTCATGAACGCAACCAAGGTATCTATTAAATTTTGTATCTTAAGTTCGAGTTTAGCAAACTTGTCCTCATATGTTAGTTTCTTCTCGTCTTCTTCACTTCCCATCTTGATTCTAATACTTCCTCTAGGTTTCCTTGTGTCTAGTATAATAACAATATCTTCCCCCTGATTGCGTACACTGAATTCGTGTTGAGTCCATGCACCACATCTAACCCTAGAAGTCAGAATGTGGCTCTGATACCACTTGATACGTAATCGATCAAGGGTACCTAGAGTCAGTGCTGCTTTGTAGAAGTGATTAAGAGAACACAAAGAAAAGAATAATAACATAAAGTAAATAACACAATTGTTGCTTCTAACTGCTTCGTCTTCTATTACTTAACTTCTTCTTCTTTAAACTGTGAAAGAAAAACTCTCTTACAAACCTAAAACTATGGCTGCACTCTCTCTCGTTTTTCTCTCCACCTACTAACTTCTTCTTCTTTATTGCTTGAAAGAAAAAAATACTATTTTACAAACCTTCAATGGGTTCTTCTCTTGGAGATTTTCTCTACCTTTCTTGCCTACAAGTCTCTCCCTTTTATATAAGTGAAAACTTGTTGTAAAAGAAAATAAAGCTATGAGTTTTAGAACTCATCTAAACTAGGAATCCCATCTAAATTAGGAAACCTCAAAAGCTATGAGGTTTAGAACTATCTAAACTAGGAATCATAATCTAAGTAAGGAAACCTCAAGTCTTGTTATTCAAACAAACTAGTCGACCAACATCTAGTATCTTCTAGACAGTCTCTAGCCATAGTATGGCTCAAATGTTGCTAAGATACTCCTGTATCATCTGTGCGACGGCGTTCACTAGTTTTTGAGGTTTTTACATTCACATGCTTATTTTTTCTCGTATTTCCTGCACGCTTGCTTCTTTGGTTTGTTGTTATGTGAACTTTTTCCATTAGTGACAATATTGGTACCTTCTACAATTTCAGATCTGAAAATCACTGATATAATATCAAAGGTTATATCACCAACTCCAAATTTATTATTCACTATATTAGACACAAATTTCAACACAATAAAATTTTGATAACCGTGTTGATGATACTGCCCCCCTTGTATGCACTCCCTGGCATTCACTTATTTCGACGCAATTAAGAAGCAAATAACAAACCAATTTTCAATGCCTGCAAGGGATTCCATTTTGTGGCAGTGCAACCGTGTTAAGCATACTCAAGATTACCTATTAGTCGTACCTATTAGTGGTATGAATCATTGCCTTGACCAAAATAGTTTCGAGCCGTAGTTTTCTACCGCCTTGGTATTCCCTTGTTCGTCGAAGATGGCCTATGTTCAAGCTGTAATAGACCCATGGATATTTTTGGTAACCACGCTCTTCATTGTTCCAAGGATGTTGGGCTCAAATTTCGGCATGACCTGGTACGTGACGTAATCGCTGACATCTGTTACAAAGTTGGTGTGCATGTGCATAAAGAAGCAGCCCTTGGGTTTTTCTATGATGATAATAGAGACTTGTTCCCTACTGACATTCTTGTTCTTAATTGGGAGAACAGACAAGATGTGTGTATGTATGTTACAGGTGTCTCGCCCTTCACAGGTGAAGGTATTCGTGTTTGTGTCCCAGGCCAAGCTATTTTAAATGTTGTTTTACGCAAACATAACAAATACTTATATCAATGTGTTTCGCATGGTTATGGTTTGGGTGTCCTATCCTTTACCACGTTGGGGGAACTTGGTGATGATACTTTGTGTTTTTTTAAGAAATTGAAGAATTTTCTAGTTAGTAATGATGTCAGTAGTGGTGTAGGTAAATTTATTTTCTATAGATTAGGTATTGCTAGTCAAAGAGGTGTTGGTGCTCAGCTTGTTGGTAGGCTACCAACCAAAATTCTGTACGATTCTATTGATGAATACTAAAATGAATAAAATAAATTAATAAAAAAATTATAATTGTAAATCAATAGCTATGTTGATGGATCCAATAATATCCCATAAATAAATGCTTGATGAAAACAAATATGCTCTCGACCTAGGAAAACTTAATGAGATGTGAAAAAATTTCGTCAGTTTACCAAAAATAAAGAAACACACATCTAAGATGTCAGATCTAAAATTTTCAAAAGCAAAACACAACTCTAAGAAATCTGAAAGTGGTGAAAAATTAGATCCAGAACTTGAGAGTGAAGAAAATGGAGATCTAAAATCAAAATAGTGAACAACAAAAAGAAAATCTAAAAGTTGAAGCCATTAACGAAAAACCATTCAGATAGGATTAGTCATTTACTCCTCCGAGTTGTTTCTAGCGCCAAAATATAACAACGGGAAACCCACAATACACCCAAAGTATAATCTCAAAACACAAAGTAAATCTAAACTACATAAATAATAAGGAAAAACACATGTATACTATAAGACGGACACACAAAACATCTATGCCTTGGTAACCATAGAGACTTCACTCTATTGAGAAGATGATATCATTATGATGATGAAATGTTACAATTAAAGAATCTCACCAACAACTCTATTCTTTCTCTAATATCTTGAGAAACCTCAAAAAACTCAACCCTTCCTACACTGGACTCTCGCTTCTTATATAGGAATTTGCATAAATGGATTACAGCTAATAAAATTCTCTACTTCACTGATAACACCGGTGAATTTCTAACATTGTTGTCCCCCTTTTCTTGTATAGTAATTTATCATTGTCAACCATTCCCTTGCCAACACTATAGCTTTCTTGACTTCCGCTCTATCTTCGTTGTTCACTTTTCCATCTCGTTAATATTTATGTCATTATCAGTAGTCCAGTACTTTCCTGATTTCTCTGTTTGCCTCTTTAGTGCCCAACTACCTCTTAAAGTTCAATCATCGATCTGTAGTAAGTGCTTTACACGTGTTCCACTTTAGACCCTACATAATGGATATGGGTTATGCAGTTATACTTAATACGAATTCTTATTACGGATATTCGTGCTCTTAGATTACTCCACTTAAGAGCAACCACAATCATAAACGGGACTAAAGACCAAACGCCATACCAAAAGCTAAATTTATTTGGCATTTTCAGAGGTCAAGCGTAGTGGTGAAAGACTAAAATTTAGTCAGGCGAACAAAATAACAACGTATGAAATGGAACAGATATACAATGAGCGTACAATGATCAGGCGTTGGTATTGTGGGCGTATGTATGGGACGAATGTATTTTGAACGCCTGGTGTTGGGCGTGAGTATTACTAACGCCTGGCAACAGACGGAAATGAAAGACTACGCCCAATCAGCAGACGGAAATGAAATACTACGCCCGATCAGCAGGCGGACTTATAGCAAACGTCTTGTTGGGGGAGTAATTATTGTATATGTTGGGCGGTGATAGTATATGCGCTTGATGTGAGGCGCTAATAATACTCTCGCCCCAATCAGGCGCTGATAATACTCTCGCCTCAATCAAGCGCCCTTTATATCACCGCCCCATCTCAAGCGCCCTTTTAATAAACGCCCCACTGTCAAGCGGCCCTTATACTTACGCTTAAACCATACGCTCATTATATCTTCGTCCCACTATACTTGGGTTTGGTCTGGGTTGACGACTAGTTTTAGTCTCAAACCCTAAAATCCAGACCAAATATGCTTATAGTCTGTTCCACTACGCTTCCAATCCTGACCAAATTTGGGTATAGTCCCTAATTATGATCGTGATTGTGGATGCTCTTAGCGAATCATTATTTTGTATCCACTTGCTTCTCAAAAGTATGTACTTTGGTGTGATTTCTCAATGCCCTTCCGTGGCCGTCGTCGTTGAAGAAACCAACCGCCTTTTTCCTCTAATTTTATGTTTTATACATGTTATTTTGTGTCGGCAAGTTTGGACGGTGTAGTCTAGAGGAGAAAAAAAAAAGAAGGTCTGAACAGTGTAGTGGTTTGGAGGTGCTGTTAATAAGCTTCTCTTGATCGGGTTTCAACTTTTTTAGTCTCGTGGGCTTGGTATATCTTTTTAATTAAACCTCTTTTGATAGGAAGCTTTTCTTCTAAGTTTGTTTTATTATGATTCGTGCCATCTGCTATGATTATCCTCGCGTTTTTAGGGACCACCCCAAAAGATTTAGGTGCCATCAATTTATATCCAGCCAAAGACTCTGGTTAAGGGGTACCCTATATGATATTGAAGTTACATAAATGCCCTTCTGGTAAAACTGTATAAAAACCAAATAAAAAAAAATTCTACTCATTTCAACTCTTCTTCTTCCAGTTTCATATTATCTTCCGATTGTGGAAGAAAAAAAAACTTTCCCTCGTTCTTGTGTTCAACCTAAACATCGCCGCGAATCGTAAAATCAAAACATCGTCGATTCGTTTATAAAACAATGGATAAGGGAAATGAAACCCACAGACCTATAACCAAAAACGTTGCTCGGGGTATCGATCCAAAGATTGGGATTTTAGCAAGAAATAAAGAAATTGTTGCTGCAAATGAAGAAGAACGTGAAGAACACGAAGAAGAAGTACCCGTCGATGTAGTCGGTGGTGGCGATTCCGATAGTCAAACACTTCGTCAACTTCAAATGGCCCCAATTAGGTAAGAATCTATCATTTTTGGGGTTTATTTCGCTTTAATTCGACGAATCGAGAAAAAAATTTCTAGGGTTTTCGGTTATTTATCCAGATTCGGGCGATATTCATGCTTATTTACTTCCGAATGTAGTCGTGTTCTTCATTTCTCAAGAACATCGACAGTATGCGGGAGAAATATTTGATGGTTATCGGCCGAATATTGTTGGTCATATCTTCCTGGATACAAACTGGTAATAATCGGTAGTTTAATGAATTTTTTGGCTCTCGAATATATTTAAGTAGACACACAGTATTCGGAAGTACACTCACTACCGAATATATATATATATATATATATATATATATATATATATATATATATATATATATATATATATATATATATATATTGAAAAAATCTCAAAATTTCTGATATAGGAAAAATCCCATTTTGGGGCCAGTATTTATTCGGAAGACAATATAATGTTTTATACCTCCGATTGTGTAGGATAAAATTTTAGAGTTTCTGAACTCCAGTTGATGAATATTCGGTTGTAAACATGTTTAAATATATTCCGATTGTTTTTCATTCGGGAAAAATATGTGTCTTCTTACTTCCGAATTTGTTCATTCGGGTTATAGTTGTGTACTTTGTCTTCCGATTGTGTAGGATGAAAAATTTAGACCTTCTGAACTCCAATTGATGCATATTCGGTTGTAAATATATTTAGTTAGCTTTCGATTGTTTTGTATTCGGGAACAGTATGTGTCTTCTTACGTCCGAATGTGTATATTCGGGTTATATTTCCATACTTTGTCTTCAGATTGTATAGTTTGTAAATATTGTTCCTTTCTTTGTTGTTTAGACAAAGTCGAGAAAGAAGGAAGAAAGTGACAGCTAGTGCTAGGAGGGAAAGGAGTGCCAAAGATAATTCAAGTGCTCAACAAAGCTTACAAGAACAAAGGAGTCAACAAGGAGTGCAACCAAGTGCTGAACAAAGTGTAGAACAACAAGGCAGTGAACAAGGGGTGCAACCAAGTGTTGAAAAAGCCACTCAACAAAGTGCAGAACCAACTGCTCCACAAGTTACACCCCACCATGAAATTGAACCAGTTGATCCAGTGCCAAGAGTATAAGAAGAAGGACAACCAAGTGGTACCCAAAAAGCCAAAAAAGGAAAAGATGGTGTAAAGAAGGATATTGCTAGGAAAGCATCACATCTTGTACCTCAGCACTTGAAGAAGAAGGGTATTCCAGCAGGCACAATCCTTGGGCTACCGCCGGATGGAGGAAAATTGCTATTTGGATACAGAGACTCATGGGCCAGAGAAATATACGAAACCGAGGTAATAAAATTACTATTTTTTATTAATGTATTGTCTATGTGTTATATCGTAATATTTGTATTAAGGATTTTTTTATGTACTTTAATAGGATCATCAAGATGCGGTCCGTCTATTCAAACCTACCGCCGCACCAACAAAAATGCTTGCGTAAGGTTCAAGTCAATTGTGGCTAACTCGGGGTTAGCTAATGCCGCCGAGAATTCATTGTTGGAACATGATCGTGTGGCCATATCGGCGTTCGTGGAGAGAATGTATCCTGAGACCGATACTTTCCATATGTCGTTTGGGGAGATGGCGATTACCCCGGATGATGTTGTGCGGATTCTTAACCTTCCCGACCAAGGCACAACTGTGAAGTTTAACTACACAAAGCAGTTAAGTTGGGCACAACTTTATGCTCTCACTAAAAAGTGCTTAGGTTGGGATGAAGAGACAACAACAGCAGAGTTTAGGAGGCATGCAAGTTACAGAACAAGACAGATCAACATTACATCTTTGATGAATATGTTCCGAGGCACCTTGGAGAAGGAAAAGAATGGAACGGTAACTGATGCGCAAGTGAACCACGTGGTAGGCATTTAAAGATGTGAAAATAAGACAATAAATGGATGCCTACAGTGATACCTGCAAGTGCACAGGGTCAGTTGTAGCTTGTGTGCAAGAACAGGGTCATTCCACAGGGACTTGGGGTGTATTGAAGCATTCCTAAGCTAGTTAATCTAAATGCAATGAGTGACAATGACACAATGAAGTAAAGAGAGCAAAACAGGGCCTATACAAGGTGAGTTAAAGGTGACAGTGGCATATACAATGGTATGGTAGTGGCAATGTGGTAGTGATAAATCAAGACAGTTGCAAACCAAGGCCTAAGCCAAGGGCAATGGCAGGGGAGCAAAACTACAGATACAAAACAGAGAAACAACACAACTAGGTAATGAATCCACCTTGTGACCTAGCCAGATAGTGTAATTCTATGTTAAATCCCTGTCCCTAATGGAGCTAGGTGAAGGTTCAAGCCTGCCTATGTTCCAGGGCGTACATAAATGGAATGGAAAGATAAAAAGCTTGCTCAACTGTTTACTCCTAGCATTGACTGTCTTTTGACAGCACAATCAATCACAAGCACAGTTGAGCACTAATTTCCTCCATTTCTCAATCAATTCTATTTACATGAATTATAACCTAACATTCCACCACTAACAGTGACTTAAGGCATCATCTCAGCCTAGCTATACACATACACATGTGAGCTCACATAACAGCAACAAAAAAAAAACATTTACTAAACAGAGAACTACAAACTAACATGTGAACTAGAATGAAATGTGAATTAAAACATAAAACAAACTGAATTGAAACAAGATAAACTAAAACTGAATTTGTAATTAAAATTGAAAATTAAAATTAAATCTACAAATACAAAACAGGGAAGAAAAATCTACCCAAGAGGAACTGGCTAGTCCAGCCCTCATGGGGATACACTGGCTAGTCCAGAGATGTGTTATACAACAACCCAAGGTCTCAATTTATAGTTGCACACGTCTAACCCTAGAATCCCCAAAATATCAGAATTAGGGTTTCAAAGAAATCAAAATTAAATCATACCTACTTTCTGAAAACACTCAATAACGTCGACCCATTCTTCTATTGCATCTTCTGTGTCTTCCCATGCCTTCAATTGCCTTTCTAGCTCACTAATTTCATCAACCCCTAAAACTAGGGTTTCAGTGGGAAGAATAGGTTGAGGGGTTGATGTAATGAGTGGCTAGGGGATAGGAGAATGATGGGGTGTAGTTGTTGGCTGATATGAGAACTCGTGTTGGTGGTTGTGGTGGTTGAGATGGAGTTGGTGGCGGAGGCGATGGTGGTGGCAGAGTTTTTCTCTGCAGATGGAATGGAGAAGATGGAGTCGATGGAAAGAAGGAGGGGAGTGTTTGGCGATGGGTATAGGGTTAGGTTGTTCGAGTGTGAGGCGGGCTCATCAGATTTCGATGTTAGGCGAGTGATAGGCGTTTGATCGATACATCTGAAATGCATCCAACGATAAGATGGAACATAGCCTTCAGCGACCGTCGGATGAAGAGATACAACGAAACTAACGACGTGAGATGGAGTTAGGTGCTGTAGTGTTGGTCAGGAAGATGATGATATGGATCCAATCTGACGGCTACATGAGAAGTGGGTTATGGATTTTGGGTGAGGGTTTTGGGCCTTGGGTATGCCAAGCCCATATCTTCTTTAAGAACAATTCTTCCTCTTCAAGCCCACTTCTAGCCTTTTGGTCTTGTGCACAACATTCTTCGCGGCTTCCTTGTGTAATTCCTCCCGGCTTTTCACTACTTTTCTGCTCTTTTCGCTCCGCTATTCATCCAAACTTTATTTATTACCTAAAAATACAAAATTAATTAATAAAAATATTTATTCTTGAAAACAATGAAAATACAGAATATGGGATAAAATGTAGAATTAATGCACAAAAGATGAGTTAAATGCCAAGAAAAATATATAGAAATATGCACTTTTTAGCACTCATCACCACGCTGCCACCGCATATCTCCTTTGTGTATTGGGATGTGTCATATTCTCCAATACTTCTGGCAACCGGATCGACGCCAAACTTATACAACTTTTGGATCCTCTTCATGAAGTCGGTGACTATTCTTGGGGCACGACATGCCTAGCATTCTTGATGGAAGAGTTGAGAAAGGCTTCGAGGCTAGGAACCTGCCAAGTTGCCGGGAACGTGGCTCTATTGCAGGTTTTTTCTTTAACTCTATAACTCACTCTATAGTTATTCGGTAGACAATACATATGATGCATATTCATAACTCCAAACTATGCATATTCGGAAACATGTTGCTTAGTTTTACTTCCGATTGTTTAGAATTAGAGTTTAGTCTTGGGGAGTTACTGCCGAATATATAGGCCAAAGTATTATAGGTTACTGAAATCCAAATGACGCATATTCGGTACGAAATGATCCATCTCTTGTTCCGAATGTTGGTTATTCGGTGGCTAGGTACTTTTTTTTTTCCGATTATATATAATCGGAAATATACTTTTGATATTAGAACCGAATATACAGGCAAGAAAAACTAGAGGTTACTGAACTCCAAATGACGCATATTCGTTAAGATATGATCCATATCTATTTCCGAATGTTGATTATTCGGTGGATAGGTACTTAGTTTTATTTTCGATTATATATAATCGGAAATAATGTTTGGAAATTACTACCGAATATACACAATCTATTTACTAAAACTTGGTTTCTTATGTATATAGGCATGGATCTATGACCACTTCCCTATCCTGAAGTTGGCCGGAGAGAACCCGGGGTGGTGAAAAGGTACTCCTAGAGGAACAAAGTATATATTTGAAGACAACCGTTCTAGGACAAAAGAGCAGCAGTTGATTCGCATGAGGGAGATTTTGGACCAATTGAAGGCCTCGGACGTATGGTTCGATCCATACAAGGAAGATCGAGCCAGTGGGCATATAAATGTTCGGTCGGACTTGTCCCTTTATTTTGGACCATTGTGGCACCCCACAGGATATGTGATGTATAACCCCTCTAGGGTGATGCGACAACACGGGTATATACAACATCAACATGTGGAGGAAATGGGGGATTACTACAAATTGGAGTTGGAGTTGTGCTCTTCTAGTGGTGACAATCTCACGATTGTTCACAGAGGCCCACCTACTGTTCTTGATAACTGGGATAAGAGGAATGACTTCATTATCGACACTGGTAGACGAACCACCCGAGGTGATGAAAATTCTCCAGACTATATGAGTTGGTATAACAACGTATCACATCCTTTGGTTATCCGTGAAATCAAATCCAACACTACTGCGGCGGGTTCAAGTTATAATTTTATCATCAAAGACAAACCAGCTGGTTATGATAGACTGGTGCGTGTTCTTATATTTTTGCTCGTTTTATATTATTCCTATAAATCTTAGGTAATTACCGTTTGATGTTATGTCATTACGTATAAAAAACAGGTGAATAGGTTCAAGCGTGTTTCCAAAATGTTAACTGCATGCCTGAAGAGCGGAGATCCCATGCCAGCTGAGAAGATCAAAGAGGCTAGAGACCTAGTTGACAATATGGATAACGAAGATTATGCTGCCCAGTTTGGGGAGAAAGTCACGAAGAGGCATTCTCCCAAGGTGGCAGTATCAAATACGGGTAAAAGAACTCGATCTTCATCGAGCGCTGAAGGTGCTCCAACTGAAGATGCTCCAACTGAAGGTGCTCAAATCCGTGGTCGTGCAGGACTGGGAGGTAGTCACGGTCGTAAAGTAAAGAAGAGCAGATAAATGACAATGATTTGTGTTGTACATTCGGGACTTTACAAGGGCCAATATATAAGGTTAGACAACCCATATTCAGAAGTTTGGGTAACTGAGTTGACTTTCGATTATTGCAAGTTCAAAATTTGAAAAGTATCAGTTTTTCCCAAATTCTGATTTTTGGGCCATCGTACATTCGGGACTTTACAAAAAAAAATTATCCTTCGAATATTACAAGTTCAAAACAAACCATGGCATGGCTCTAGGTGGTTCCAAGGGCCAATATAGAAGGTTAGACAACCCATATTCGGAAGTTTGGGTAACTAAGTTGACTTCCGATTATTGCAAGTTCAAAATTTGAAAAGTATCAGTTTTTCCCAAATTCTGATTTTTGGGCCATCGTACATTCGGGACTTTACAAAAAAAAATTAGCCTTCGAATAATATAGTCGTGTTTAGAAATACCAACCTAATCGGTAGATAAAAATTTAAGTTCGCTACCGAATGTCCTTTTCGTAGGAAATACTTGTATCGTTAGCAACCGATTGTAGTGCATCATTGATACGAAACCTCAACGGCCATATTTTCAAAAATTAGAGCCGTTGGAACTCTAATCTATATAAGGAGGGTAACCCCTCTCAGTTATTATTGAGTAAAAAATCAGAATGAAAAACCTTTTCAATGGCAAGTCCATCATCGATCGTAAACATACTTCGAAGATGCAAGCGAACAACTACATCAATTGCAGCAATGGAAGAAGAAATACAAAAAAGGAACAGACAACCCATAAAAATACTCAACCGGTTTTGGGTAGTCCGTGCAGTATTCATCCTCAAATTTCTTCAAGTTACATTCGTAAATTTCCTCGGTCATCGACCAAACGATTTTGACCCATGCTTTCATGAACATTTTCCAAATAATTCCATCCTCCTTCCACTTTTCTTCAAATAACCTATCCTCTTCCTTACGTTCTTCCACGGTTAATTTACTAATGCGCTCATCCTCTTCCTTTGGCCTCTTGGTACCCTTCCTTGGTCTTTTAGCTTGGAAATGATGATGGCAATTGGTTTTGAGATTGCATTGAATGTGCCACGTACATTGCAAGTTTTGGGCTTCCGGAAACACTACCGATATTGCATGCATTAAGGCTTGATCGTTATCCGTTACAATAACCCTTGGAAAATTATCACCGTTATAAATGGACCTCAACGTCTCCAACATCCAAATGAAACTCACATTGTTCTCATGATCCATTAAACCCCATGCAATCGTAAACGTGTTTTTGTCCGAAGTATGGCAAGCAATGTTCAACAACGACATGTTATACATGTTTGTCTTATAAGTAGCATCTATCAACAAAATTTGATGAAAGCATTGAGCCAATTGTATCATTTCGGGATGTGCCAAGAAAATACGAACCACTATACCATCCTTTTCTTCCCTTCTCAAGGTGTAGCCGTGTAACTACGCTAACCACTCCGATTGTTGCATGACCGTTCTACCATCCCATTCAGTCCTTCTGATCGTTGCTAGGGCCGACTTAATTGTAGACAAGGAAGACAATTTGTCGGGGTCGTCCGCCTTTATTTTACTTAAGATCGCACTCGCTTTTTGGATCCGCATAGACCTCACCGTCTGTATTTGATGTTGTTTTAACTTGGCAACCATTACATGTCCAATCAAATCCAACGGATCATCATGGTTGTGACAACCGTTATCAACTTTATACATTTTATACTCTTTACCTTTAATACCATCGGGCTTATAGAAGACAATCTTAAATGGGCATCCTATCTTCTTGGTATTGCTTCGGTATTTCCTATTCGTCTTCCGTACGTACTTACTATTCTTTCCCTCGTGACTCTTTCGCGTCCCACCTCGCTCACAAATCATTTAAAATCGAGTGTCACTAACATGATTATTTTGAACTACCACGCACATGTTATCTTTTGCCTTGTTCATAAGTCATTCCTTTGCCTCCTTATTACTTCCAAATGTCTAAATGTGCATAAAACAAAACAAATCTAATAAGCATAACCATTTAACATATAAATTTTGAAAAAAAAAAGTAGTAATGAGTATACCAAATCGTTTGCATAGTATAGGGAAGTGTCGGGTCTCAAATAGAAATCATCAACAAACTCTCCAACGGCCTGCATATGAAAGCAACAAATTATTATACAATAATCGGAGGTTATTAAATAAGTCAAACTGCAGAATATACTATATTCGGAATCCTATCGGTTACCCAAAACACCCGATTTATGCAAATGAATGTACACAGTTTACTGAGTGCAAAAAATGATATAATTGGAAGCTAAAATATATAGTAAAACAGCCGAATATAAATAACCGGGAGATAACTTTAATCGATAAACATCCGATTTTCAAGTTTTCGGAAATTTTATTTTGAGGCCACTGTTATATTCGGCAGTCAAATAATGTTAAACTATTACCGATTGTAAAGGATGAGAATACTGAGTTTTGAAATTTTTTGAGGAATTCGTTTTTGGGGCCATTCGGGGGTAAATAACTCTACATAACTACCGAATGTAGATATTTTTTGGAAAACCACTATTTTGGAACTACCGAATATACATATTTGGTACTCTGTGTGTTATATTCGTAAGTTTATTCGAGAAATTATCTACCGAATCTGGGTAGTTCATGGCATTCAATGCATGCAATAATCGGTTTTTCTTGTTTACAAAAGCACACAAACGCATGCAAATCGAGTATTTGAGTTTCTTAACACAATACCTGTGTTTTACATGCATCGTTAGCTTCAATATCAGGCGATTCTCCATTTTCTTCCATGAAAGGGTCGTCTAGGTTTTCCTCTCCACAAAAGTTTGGATCATTCAACATATACCCCAAATCGTCTTCGCCATGATTCTCACCTTCTTCTTCATATCCATCCATTTTTGTAGTGATAAAATGAGTTTTCCCTTTTTTCCTTCACCTTCTTCTCTATAACTCTAACAACTCAAAAATGAAAAAGAAATGGAAAAAATGAAACATAAATCATTCTAATACTGCACCGACTACAATCGGAAGTCTGGGTAATATTTTGGCTTCCGATTGAAATCGGAGGATAAAAATGTTATCATATCCTCCGAATATATAAGGGTAATTTTGCTATTACGAATTACGCGAGATAAGGACTGACTATATTTTTCCTTTGGGTGACCTTTTTTGTTTTATTGTTGGCCCCTAAATTTTTTTGGGTGGCCCCTAAAAACGCGAGGATGATTATCCTTTAATTTATTGAAGTACATCTTTCTTTCTTTTTTGACGAGAAGTGTTGTATGAGCTTATCTTAATTTAGTTTTTCCCGCTGATTTTTGCCCCGATAATTTATGTTTATTCTACCCATTACATATATTGATTTCTGGCTGCTCTCTTGGATCCTATCGGACTAGTCTACCCATGGCACATGTACGACAACTCTTTTTCACCTTTATAAACAATCACCTACTCATGGTTTAGCTTGTCTTTTCCTCTCGACTTCTTATCGCAATTAGTTAATAATTCCTTTGGCTATTATTTTAGCTTGTCATATTTTTCTAAAACACCTCTCACATTCCATTGTACAACCCATAATCTATAAACTCTGTCTTTATAGTTTTGATAATAATGAACATACTAGCATGGAATTTTCAAGTAATTAACCAAACGAGGTTTGGTAAACCCAATATCCCTTTTCTTTCTGAAACCTTAGAAAATTAAAATCACATGAGAGGCCTAGCATAATTCTTACAATTCCAAAATCATTTTACTGTCCCTAAGATTGGAAGACGGGGAATACTGTGCCTAAAATGTAATAACAACCTCAATATTCAGGTGCTACTTCAATCGCAAAGATATGTTCATGAAATTATTACTCCACCACCCCCTGAACAACCCTGGATTTGTACGTGCATTTATGGCCCGCCGCATCAGGATGTTAGGAAGGACTTCTGGAACGACTTTCCAACAATATTCTCCAATATCAACCCAACTACACCTTGGATCTTACTATGAGATTTAAACGACATCCTGGATCAATTTGGGGTAAAAGGGGAGAAAGGAAAGTAACTTATGCACAGACTCACCCTTTTCTCACAATGATAGATCAGATGGTCTTTATAGATTTGAGATTTAGAGGTGATCCATTCACATGGACAAATAACCAACTATGGAAAGATAATATTTTGGAGCGCCTGGATAGAGCCCTGGGCACTCAGCATTGGCGCACTTCCAACCCTCATGCAGCCGTTACTCATCTCCCGAGGATTGCATCTGATCATCCCCCAGTCCTAGTGCAAGTAAAAGCAATCTACTGGCAGGGAACCAAAAGTTACAAATTTGAGAATATTTGCCCCACTCACGCACATATCAAGCAGGTGGTAGAATCTGCTTGGATACCACAACATGATATGGAATCTACCTTGGACCTTCAACTAAAGCTCATTACAACCAGTAAAACGCTCTCTGAATATAATAAAGAAACCTTCGCCATCTTCCTAATATGATCAAGAAATCGACAACACAAACAAAGTTAACACATCATCATTGTGCTGCTCAAACTGGAAATGAATTGGAATATTGGGTACATCAAGAAAAGAAACTCAGAAGTCAACACACGACCCTGCTCAAATATCACGCAACATATTGGTAGCACAGATCCAGAATTCAATGGATCCAATCAGGTGACAACAACACCACTTTCTTCCGCACTAAAGAAACTATTCATATAAGCTGCAACAATATTCAACAATTTCGGGATCCGCAAAATAATTGGATCAGTAATAAGGATGGCGTAATCAAACTCATTCTTGACCAATATACAGAGAAATATACAGCTCCAAGCACTGTGATAGATGGCGATCTTTTCACGGCAATCACCCCAAGATTAACTTCCAGGCAAGCGACTCTATTTACTAAGGAGGTAACTCCAGCGGATATCAAGCAAGCTATTTTCTCCATAAACTCTGAGAGCGCCCCGGGCCCAGATGGCTACACAAGTAAGTTCTTCAAAGTTTTTTGGGAGATCACTCACTTACAATTAATTTCTATAGTCTGCAGCTTTTTCAATTCCATTAATATTCACCCACTCATGAACCACACAAACCTCACACTAATACCTAAGGTGGACCATCCATCAAAGCCTTCTCAATTCAGATTAATATGCCTCTGCAATGTCACTTACAAAATTATTACTAAAATTATAATCAACCGAATTCAACCGTTCCTACCCTTTTTAATAAGCCTTTATCAAAGTCCCTTTGTTCCACAAAGGTTAGTACATGATAATATAGCGAGTGCTAGAGAGTTATTCCACCATATCAGATCATCAAGCCTCACCAAAGACCCGAAAAATAGCTCTCAAATTAGATATTCAAAAAGCTTATGACAGCTTAGACTGGGGCTTCATCAAAATTTCTTTCACCAAGCTTGGATTTCCGACCATCTTTGTGGATTATATCATGTTCCGTGTCTCAACAGTAACTTACTCGATCAACATAAATGGCACACCGCATAGATATATCAACCCAATAAGAGGTATTAGACAGGGAGACCCTCTATCTTCATATGTTTCCATAATTCGCTTGGAAATCCTATCTACAAACTTGGGAAACCTTCAAAACCAGAAGCTAGTAGGAGGTATTCACATATCTCAAAAATCCCCTTCCATTATGCACTTAATGTATGCTGATGACCTCCTCATCACTTACGAATCTTTGACCGAAATTAACATTCATCTCAAGAAATTACTCCAATCCTACAGTTCTTCAGCAGGCCAGGTTATTAACACATTCACATCTGTAATTGTTCATCATCCAAGATTAGACTCACACGAAGTGAACAATCTGCAATATTTTGGTATGCCAACCACATCCAATACACCTACATATCTAGAGGTCCAATTCAAACAAGGGAGATCATCTAAACTCATCTTCGCACCTTTGCAACGGATGGCGCGAAAAGCTAAAGGATGCATGACAAAATGTCTAACTCCTGCAGGAAGGTTGGTACTCATAAAAACTTCCTTAACACCTATATCAAACCATCTTATGTAAACACAACTTTTTCCCAACAATGTTCACAAACAAATTGATCGCATCACAAAGGAATTTTTCTGGGAACACGATTCTTCAGTTAAAAAACTCCATCCTATTGGTTGGTATAAGTTAACCAAACCGGAGGGTTAGGTATAAGAAAAGTAATGACAATAATAAGACACTTCTCATGAAAAAGAATATGGAGCTTACATGATCAACCTGTCACCATCTAAGGAAGTATCTGAAGTGATAAATATCTTAAGCAACAACCTATTCTACAAGGCAAAATCACCATAACATTTGCTTCCAGTCCATCGCATTGGAAATGGACTACAAACCCTGGTCCAGGCTAATTGGATCCCTCTCTTTCTGAACTTTGACCAGACGCAATGCTACCCCATCTAGACGGTAGCAGATATCATTGATCCTGTGACTCATAACTGGATGCATGATAAAATAAGACACCTACCTCCTCTTGCAACATAAATAATCATAAAAATCCACCTACCAAAAGATATCCTCCAGGATACAATCATTTGGCCGCATTCAAAATCTTGAAAATACACTACAGCTTCTGGATATAAATGCCTAACACAAGAAGTTAAGCAACTGTATCAAAAACCCCTTCCTGTTACCAAATTCCTATGGACCTTACCATGTCCACCAAAAATTCAGATTTTCTTGTGGAAAGCAATTAACGAAGGTCTACCGACCTTCTCTATCTTAAACCACAACCAACACCAACCTTTGCCCTCGATGCAACTCCGATATAGAATCAGCGACTCACTTGCTCCTTCACTGCCCGGTCGCAGTCACATCCTGGAAAAATTTACTCACTCGGCTCTCAGCGATTCCAAATTCCAACCATCGTTCGACAATCGCCATAACTCCTCAAACATCCATCTCTCATCTCATACAAGAGCCATCTCCAATATCAACATTTACATCGTTTTGTTTTCTTTTCTGGTCATTATGGCTAGCTAAGAATGACCTAATATACAACCAAACCCAGACAACTTCATAGAATATATAACTAGAGCTTTAAAACAGCAACAAGAATACTCGTGGGCTATGGAAGCCCTACCTCCTGTACTGTCGGGCGATTCACCATCTTATAACCAGTTAGCAGGAAGCAAAACAACGTCGACAATATTAGCCGGTTGGTCCACCCCTCTGATGGATTGGATAAATATCAACACTGGCGGGCTGTAAGAGGACATCTCGGTATGGCAGGTGCAAGATTCATTTGCAGGGACCAGAGACAAAAATTATAATCGCAATGGCGCAACCACTAGGAATCATGACTGCTTTAATAGCTTAGGCTTTGCTACTAGCATATAGAACCGCAACAGAAAGGAAATGGTCAAAAAATCAATCTGAAACAAACTCTAAAAATCTGCTTCAGATCGTAACCTCTCTTGTTGTACCATCATGGTATATATCTAACATGATTGATGAAATAAAGGAGAGAATAAGCCAAACACCACATTCTGCAATCCAGTGCAACTACAGGAAAAGAAACCAGGTGACATACGGACTAACTAATTACACGGCAGATGGAAGTGAAACTGTAAATCTATCAACAAAGATCGGACATATATCCAAACCTTACATAATTTTCACTAAAGATTAACGTTTGTGGTCTAAAACATGGACCCATTAACAATTTTTTGCAGCGCATATATCGTTAGTGTTGTGGACTACAATGTTCAGCATCCACAAACCTTACAATGTTCAGGAATACCCAGATGAAAGGCACGTCGCATTGTATTGGAGTTTCTGAAGAATCCAACGGCTATTAAGTTATTAACCAACAGCGTAAGGTGTAAAATTCTTCTCTCCATCATTGACATTCTTTCACTTGGAGAGAGTTGGGGAGAAGACAATTTCTCTTCTCAACTCTTACCAACTTTCAGTTGCCATGACTTCTGTAAACAGCTTTGTAGTTCATAGGATTAATCCACTAACAAAACTTAAACCCTCGTTGAATCTTCCAGTTAAGGGTTTATCTCAAAGTTTCTGTAAATATCACAAGAATCTGTGTTTGTTAAAAGGAAATAGACGAGATTGGGGTTTTAGGGCAATTAAAACAGATGAGTTTGATGTGATTCCAGTTCATAGTAGTGATCCACAAGATGAGGTGGTTGCTATGGTTGAAAAAGAAATGGAAGTAGAGAAAATGAATCAAGTAGATTTGCTTGTTAATGATGGAATGCTTTCGTTTGGAGGTGGAGAAATGCAAGGGTTTTCTTCTTCTAGTGTTATTAGTTTAGAGGGAAAGGAGGAGGAGAAACAAGAAGAGGATATTGAGAAGTTGATGGATAGGTCAATTAATGCTACAATTGTTCTTGCTGCTGGAACTTTGGCTATCACCAAATTGCTTACAATTGACAAGGATTACTGGCAGGTGAGAAAATTTAGTTTGTGTTTTTCTTGATTGGTTATATACTTGTATTGGTGTTTGAGATTAAGATCATTTCTGGAATATAAGCAACTAAATTTTGTTCCTTCCTTTGGTTCTAGGAATTTGCTTTGTTCTGTCATTCTTTTAAATTGCTTAGAGTTCTGGTTGACAATGATTTAAACTGTATGTTTTCTTAGATAGTAGAAAACTAGAGATGGTAGCTAATGCCGTTAGAAGTTGGAACCATCAACTAGAGTTCTGGGTCGTATCTCTGGATGCTAGTTGGACCAAAAGTTTGACAATGATCACAGAACTAACATTTGCGATATTTTTTTTTACCAATGTGGTTGCTTAGGGATGGACACTATTTGAGATACTAAGATATGCACCCCAGCACAACTGGATTGCTTATGAAGAGGCTCTTAAAACAAACCCTGTCTTAGCTAAAATGATGATAAGTGGGGTAGTCTACACTTTAGGTGATTGGATTGCACAGGTACTCCTGCTTTTCAAAATCTAAGGTTTCTATTCATACTTATAAAGCCACTAAATTTTTTGCTTAATGTCATATTTTATCTCCTTACTTTTTTGTAGTGCTATGAAGGGAAACCAATTTTTGAATTTGACCGAGCACGTATGTTCAGATCAGGCATTGTTGGGTTCTCTCTTCACGGCTCGCTTTCTCATTATTACTACCAATTCTGTGAGGTTATTATACTTGATTTTCAATTCAAAGTTTCAGATCAACTTTTTGGAGGATAACCAGTCTGATAACAATCTTTGTTGTTGTGTCTGGCTCTTTTTCCTTTCCAAGACTGGTGAGTTGTCCCTGCTAAAGTTGTATTTGATCAAACCGTGTGGTCGGCTGTTTGGAACAGCATTTATTTTACGGTATTAGGATTGTTGCGTTTCGAATCCCCAACTACGATTATTGGCGAACTGAGCGCAACCTTCTGGCCCATGTTAACAGTAAGGGTTTCATTGTCTTTACCATTTTTCAACAAAACAAAAGGTTCGGTAAATATGAAGGATATTCGTGCCCTGTTGGTGGACCTAGCTGGCTAACGCTCAACTCAACTTGGGTTTTCCTCTGATCTCATCAGCGTCATTGTGTCACTTATTTATCTATAATTCATGAGGTTCAAATGATTTATGCAATTTTTTTGCTTTATTAGAATTCGCTTATTGAATCACATCGTTTAAGGAGGTTTTTCATGTGCATGATTTTTAGGCTGGGTGGAAGCTCTGGCCTTTTGCCCATCTGATTACCTATGGTGTGGTCCCACTAGAACAAAGGCTTCTTTGGGTTGACTGCGTTGAACTAGTATGAGTAACTATACTGTCCACGTAAGTATCTTATTTAATTCTTCTTTGTGTGAAGAATTAATTTATCCCTTTTCGCGTAAGGAACCTTCACACTCCTTCTGAAGGATGTTTTCCATATCAAAGTCTGATTATCCCTTTTCCTTTGTTAGCTATTCGAATGAGAAATCGGAAGGAAGGGTAGCCGAAGCATCCCTAGAGACAATACCTGTATCACAGTCAGTCGATCTTCCTAAGGTATTATATGATATTGAAGCTCTTTAACTTTGAATCAACAGTTTTAATAAGAAAACATTATTACCTTTAAAAGGGTACTATTGATTTCCTTTCACTAATTTGTTCTGATTTTTCGTATTTGCCTCATCAGGAATGATGAAATGGGATTATGTTGTATGGTCTGGAGTTGCCTAGAGAGCGAAGACCATCAATGCAGCTCGGGTGATGTGAAGTCAGAAATAGAATATCCTGGAAGTAAGACTGGACAGACAAACCCACTACTTAAATTTCATCCCCTAGAAAGTATGTATGTCGTCTTTTACACATCTGTATTTGCTCACATTGTCATAATTGTAGAGTTGCAAGTGCTGTTAAATGTTCCCTTGAGTAGCAAATCACAATACAAGTACATGTCTATCAGTTAGTCTGTAACTAATAGTTGTAACCACATAGTCAAAACGTCAAATAATAATTTAGTTTATTTGAAACTGTGAACAACAACAAATTCTTAGTTCATTTTCAATAATTTTATATCTCAGTCTCTCTTTTGTTGGATTGGAAATATAACTCCTTGTTCAATGATCAGCTAGTAGCTATTTACTCCCTTCGTCCTAGTTTACGTGTTACATGATTTATTTTAGATAAAAGAGGAACTCGTTAAAACTTAACAAGTAACATAAGAAGTAACAGCGGTTTTATCTCTGTTAACCAGAGAGGTAATCCAAGGAGGTACATTATGTTTTTCCTCAAATCTAAACTTTTGTCTTCTTAGAGATGGTATCAGCTACAATATTGCTATCTCTTCTGACACTAGAAAGTTTGAATGAATTAACCGGGGGTTTGGATGTAGAATTTTAAAGATAGAATTTATGGATCCAGGGGATTTGGTAGAATTTTAAAGGAGATTCAGTTTTCCAACAAATCATCCATATTGGAGTCCGACCCCTCCCCCTAAGATTTGTTGGGAAACTTATCAAGGGATTTTATGGACCCGCTTTTTTTAACTCTGAATCCCATGTATATGATTTGAGGGTAATGCCAAACGGTACAAAGATTTTAATACAAAAAAACTCTATAAATCTTGGGAATTTTAATTGAGTTACCAAACACACAAGGAATTTATACGAATCCCAGAATTTATAATCCCATGGAATTATAAATGAACGATTTTTCGGGGACCAGCTTTTTTTTTGAGGGGACCATTGTTTATAAGGCCATCTACCCTATACTTATAAGGGATGTCCTAAAGTGTAGACATTACTAATTTGCCCCTAACTTTAAATGAGATTATAACTAAACTAATAACTACCAAAATATAAATTTAACCTAATCTAATCTATTAACAAAAACAAAAAATCAGACCCTCCCCCTAATCTAATCTAGCCGCACAAACTGTTTTTGAGGAGAAAAAAATTTATTATTCTTCTTCCTTTCAACATCGTCTTCATCGATTAATCGTCGATTCATAAAATTTTCATCGTCGATTAATCAATCGAGTATAAGAATGGTTCGTCGAAAGAAAACCAACTGACTCCCAGGAACAGTTCCCCCATTAGGACATCTAGCAAATCAGCCAAGTGATTTTGAGATTCATAAAGAAGTGGAACCGGAAAATGAAGTCATAATCGGCTACAATAGAGGCCCGAAGAACCCTGAAACTGCCATGGCAAAGATCCGCAGGTAGTTTTATGTAAACCCATTACTTTTAATTTGATTTTGACTCGTTTAATCGTATAGAAATCATCAAAAATAGGGTTCAAATGGAAGTTACAGTGTGTTGTTCGGTTAGAATGAGTTTCAAAAAAACCTTAGTTGTCTAACCGAACTTCCTGATATGAAGAACAATTCGGTTTCATGAAATTTAGAGATAGCTTACCGAACTGGTAGTTCGGTTGTTTCGCAAAAAAATGTTAAAACTGTTTTGCAACCGAACTTCACCCTTATTACTCAAAATATGTTTGTTGAATTTTGTAACCGAACTATGCTTGTTTGCACAATATGTTGAGTTATGATAAAACCGAACTTTGTCCATTATGTTCGGTTGGTTCGCATTTTTTTTTAAATCTATGTAGATTCATCAACAACTTTTGACGGACATAAGTGATTTGATTATCATTATATAGCTTGGCACCTTCGGTGAAATGCCCTATTTGTTGTACGACAATGTGGAAACCGCAATTACCATCCGGAGGGACGTCATGGGTGGATATGACGTAATCTCTGATGTAAGGAGGTAGCTCTTCCAAAAACCTTTTATCACAAACAGGGGGTGTATCATCAAGAGGTGGTGTATCATCAATTGGAGCCTTTAGCTTCACGTCTCGTTGAATTGGTTAGCTCGGTTCCGTCGGAGTAGGTTGGGTTGGTGGAGAGTGTAACATCGGTCCTTTTTTCTTCATATCCCGTTCACTTGTCTTGCCCTTTTCCATAATGTTCATAGCTCTTTTCTTAAAATATTTTTGGTACTTCGCCACGGTATGCTCATGCCCCGAAGGATCTCTAGTAAAAGGGGTCATTTCGCTTTTCCTCTTATCCAACACCTTTGCATATTCTCTAACTTGTTTTTTTTGTTTCTTTGGTTCTTGGCCGATCTTTGCCCTTGCCTTTATTCGGTTCTTTTACATTATCCGAAATGTGCGGATAAACGATTAGCCGCATGTCATCCCAAAATATTTGCCTTTCGAGTTTGTTCATGTTCCGGTACATCTCGATCACGATTCTTCCCATTTCGTTATCACCAAACTCTTCTCTGACATCGCCCTTTGGAGGAGGGACAAAACTTAATTGTTGCCAATGTAGATCTATATCGCTTAAAGGGATTATGTCATCTTCATACTTAGCTATCATATGGCGACAAGGGAGTCCCATTGACTTCATCATGTTGCAAACACACACCTCGTCCGGCTTGGTTCCCCATATGTCGATCAAATTCACCTCAACCATTAACCTCTTAATGCAAGCATGTGAAACATTATAGTGGAGTCCCTTGAAAAACCGAATGTCCTCCATTTTCTTGATGCTACCACCCTTTTGTACAATCTTTTTGTACTTCATGATGCGGCTTTTTTGAAACTTCTCTTTAATTCTGTCAATCTCGCGGTTGAAGTAATTCTCCATTGCGTTAAACACAATCACAAAATTATCGACACATCCAAAAAGATTTTTCTTCAACCGGTGGTGAGCCGATTCTACCAAACTTGTCGCTTGATTCCCAAAGTGTTTATGGTGGTTGGTAAAAGCATAAACGAAGCGCTCTTTGTGCGATTCCAACCATTTCTCCACCACATACGTTACAATATCCTCGGGACATTCGGGGCTAGACCAATGTTCGATAAATTCGGAAAGATTTAGATTATACTCTTCTTTCGTGAGAGACCAAGAAAGAAACCCATTTAGCGTGATTTATGGTATATTGTTTTTCAAATTCCTATTTTGCATCCGCTTGTTCATCTTCCAGTAACTTACTAATCTCTTCAAATGCTTTCATCTTAGGTGTACAAAGTTGAGGCTTGCACCTATTCATCACATTGCACCATATATGAAACGTACAAAGCATATTATGTGTCAATGGGAAGACTCTCTCTATTGCGTTCATCGATGTTACTTCATTGCCCGTCACTATAACCCCAGGGATATCATCATCTCGGTAGATCTCCTTCACTTGTTGTAGCGCCCAAGTTTGGTTCTTGCTCGTCCTTTAGAAAACAAAAAGCAACGGTGAACGGTGACTTCGTCGACGTACGACCAACAATGTTTAACAATGGCATCTCGTATTTGTTAGTCTTGTAAGTGCAATCCATTATAAGAACTCCATGGAAGCATTGAGCCAATTGAACACTCTTCGGATGAGCAATGAAGAGATGAGTTATTTCTTCTTCCGGACCTACCTTCTTTTGAACCGCGTAGCCTTTCTCTTGAGCAAAAAGAAAACAATTGTTGCATGACTTGTCTATCCTTCCATTCATTCCTTTTAATTGTCTCAATTTCATTGCAAATGGTGTACAAAAATGATATGTTTTCCGGGTTATCATCCTTTAATAAGCGAAGCATATTAACTGGTAAAATACCCATTCTCCTATATTTAGCTATTTTCTCCATTTCTTGAGGAGTGAGCCTTGTGGCCATCGCATGTCCTTCAAGATCCTCCGGACGAGGGTGGTTATGATGACCTACCACCTTATCCATGGATAGAACCTACCCATTCCTTTTTTTGCACTTACTAAATACTAGCTTGAACGGACATTTAAGTTTCTGTGAGCACGTTGTGTTCTTCCACGTCGTCTTTCCTTTATACACATAATCCTTTCTCTTGTGACTAACATCCGGATCTCCACTTCACTCACAAACCATTTCCAAATGAGTTTTGATTTCTTTTCCATTCAAAACTAATACGCACATGGATTTCTTGGCATGCTCTCTAGCCCAATTCTTCGCATCAATAGGTTCATCAAATACCAAATCATTGACATAGTGATGGGATGTATCTTCAAACAACATACCAACCAGAGAAGGTTGATCATCCGTTGGTATATGTTGGCATTCAATCTACAAGAAATATAATAACAAGAATGGCAATCACAAACAAATTCGGTAACAAGAAAAATTTATCGCGATAACCAAACTCAAGGTTCGGTTTGTAAAGAAAGTTGACATGTAACCGAACAAACAACAAGTACAAAGTTCGGTTACCTTACATTTTTAACTAGGTAACCGAATACGACACTTAAACTTTTGATTTTTTTTTGAGAACCAACCAAACTTTGTACACTAAATCAAATCTTATGTCACGTTAAGTTCGATTAGTTATGTTGTTGGGTTCAAGTTTGAGAACCAACCGAACTTTGTACACTAAGTCAAATCTTATGTTACGTTAAGTTCGGTTAGTTATTGGTTGCGAACCAACCGAACTGGTCCCCTCAAATCTCATTTTACGTAAAGTTCGGTTAGTTAATGGTTGCAAACCAACCGAACTTTGAGACCCAAAAGTTCGGTGACATTGCGTTCCAACCGAACTTTACTCTTAAATCCTATGAATGAAGTTCAGTAACATGTCTGTTAACCGAACGACTAAAAACCTCCATTAAAGATCGAGTTCGGTAACCTGCGTGTTTAGAACAAGTAACCGAACTACACTTTCAAATGAGTTCGGTTACCTGTTCTTCACATAAGGTAACCGAACAAGCACAAATCTACCATCAAAATTTACATTTTTTTGAAAATTTGGAGCAATTCAACCAACATTATCTAAGTTTGAAGCATACCTGGGTACCCAAATACTCTTCCTACGGTTGTGGTTGGTAAAATCCATCGTTTTCTTCTTGAGATTTAGTTTGGGGAAGAATACAATCACCATCTAAGAAATAACTCATATTTGGATCATTATGAAGATTAACAAATATTCTAGGAGATGAAGATTCAGATGAGTTATTATAAATTGAATCATCACTTGAATACTCAAGATTAGTGAACTCAAAAAAAAAAATTATTTTCCATGTTTTTCTTCTTCATCTTCTCTAACTTTATTCTCTCAATAATTCTACTTCTTTTTAAAAAAAACCCATCTGATTTTTTAATCTCACTAATTATCTTTAAATTAATCATTTCACTAATCATTACACTAATTTTTATTAACTAAAACTAATCATTACCCAAAATTAATCAGGAGGGTAATTTAGGTATTAATAAAAATATCTAGATAAGGGGTGACCTAGATTTACTTCTAATGTCTTACCCAAAATAAAACAATGGTCCCCAAAAAATCGTTCTTATAAATTCTTGGAAAGGTGAATTCCGCAAACAAACCCAACATAAGTTGTCTTAGTAACAATTTATTCCCAACCTTATTCTCCCATCTAACAGAGGAAAATCTTCTGTAATGGATTTGATTAGATAGGCCCATCATACTGCCTCCTTCACAACAAGACACTCCCCTTCGGCTGGGTCCAATGCATGTGTTCCAAAGCTCCCTTTAGCTCCTTCACATTCGCCTGCCAGTTACGCAAAACCGTATGAACACGCCAGCCAAAAGGAGCATCTAAATCAGTTTTGCTTACTCTTGGACATGGAGGAGACCAAATGATGCATGATTGGTTATTTGAGAGTTATGGTGAGTGTGTAAACATGTCACAAATTACATCTTAATTCACATTTACTTGGTTTGTATTTTGTAAATATTTGATGATTTTATTTAGTTTGGAAGAATTTAATAAATAAAGAATGTACACTCTCACAAATTGGGGATACTCCAAAAAAAAAAACATTATGAAGTAATTTAAGTACCCCTTATCTAAATAATTTTTCTAATGCTAAATCACTCTATCCCCAAATATGTTCAGTCGGTATAGGTAACCAACAGTGGGTATTGAAATAATAAAAATTCACTATCCCCGACTCCTAACATACAAAAAAACTCATATAACTTAATTTCAGTCGGTGTTGCCTTGAACCTACAACCAATGCTGACGAACCTAATCGGTATTGGTTTCATCAACTTTTCAACACCGACTGTGCAGTCGGTATTGCCTTCAAACCATTACCAATACCGACTGCTACAGTGTGTACCAAAAAAGTAATACGAAGGAAAGCATGTTTTAAAACAAAGTAATATGACGAATTAAAAAACAGTTTCAACTAAATTTGTAACCATTCACTAGATGTATATCCTCCACTTGTAACTAATTTATCAATTCAGTTAAATAAGGTAATTTGTTGTTTATCCAAATAATTTGTCCCATTTCGTACCGTTGTATACAGATTTTTTTTTTTGAAAAGTATTTGGATTAAACCAGTTGGTCAATCAGGCATATAGCCTGTTGAGCATTGTGTTTTACAAAAACATTAACATCATGAAATAGCTCTCTCAACTCAAATTTCGAGTGATTAGAGAAGAAGTTTGAGGCTATCTCATGCATTTTTGGCAACCACTCCTGCCTTAGGGAATTACATTCAAACAAACGGAGATATGAAATATAATCGACATATTCATCAACCATTTCATTGTTGCATCTTGATTGATGATTTCTCCATTTCTTCTTAAGTTCTTTCACCAACTTCTTGTTCCTCAGCTGGATGGTACATGTTCCACCATTCTGTTGTTGTGCCCACTTCATACTTGCTAGTACACACGAAAAGCTTCCTTCCTTCTGAGATGCTACTCGACATGTGAAGATCTTGGTGTCTGCGATTTGTTGTTTTTCATCTGCAAATATTACAATAACAAGAGAGTAATTTTGATGAAAATTGTAGAAGCAACGTATCACAGTTGTTCTAGTTGATCATTTTTGTCGTATTTCCATTTCCTGTAGTTGGTTGTTCGATGGATTTATGTTGAGAGGTATTTGGGTATACATGATTGAGGTGGTGATTGATGTGGTATATTTTTGTTTCAGGATTGACCTGCACTGCCCTAAAACTCTTATCGCACATATGTTTCCATATAAACCAACATACAACCGCTTTCATCCTTCTTATTCTTACCGTTTTTATGTATGTGTCTCCTGTATTGGAAAACCAATTGTCTATCCATTCTGTAATGGTCAAAGTGTTGCTACCCGACCCTCTGCATCCTAGACCAAATCTAACATCCTTGCTGTACGTGTAGTGTAGGAGAAGATGAGAGATGGTTTCATCGGCAGTACCACAGAAACAACATGGGGGAGATAAATTGGGCATTCTAGTGCTCAGCTTAGTCATAACATGGAGGATGTCAGTGTAGCATTTCCATATAATTAAACACTTGAATTCTTGGGAGAACCTTCAGCTTCCAAATCTTAGACCAGATGAGGTTGTAGAATGTGGTTGTTTTGTCTCCTTGTGCTTCTTGAATAAGCTGATTATACACTGATTTGACTGTAAGTCTTCCAGTGGGGGTATAAGTCCATAGGAGTTTGTCGGTCTGTGTGTTGGTGACTCTAAGATCAAAAATTTGGATGTTTTCTATGGCCTGAGGGTGAAACAGTTGGTTTAGATAATCAATATTCCATTCCCTAGTGTTCTTGTCGAAGACTTCGCTTACTCGTTGAAGTGTGTCTGTTATGGTAGGGGTTGTCTGATCCTTGGTCAGCTAATTCGGAGTATCCATCGGGAACCAATGGTGTTTCCGAAGTTGGATTGTTTCTCCATAGCCTATCTTATATATACTCCACATTTTCACTATGTCTAACCCAATGTTGAATCCCTTCCACATCCAGGAGGAGTTAGATTTTATTTTCTCGATGCTCAGGGGGAAAATACCTTTGAAATATTTTTCCTCCATCACCTTTGCCCAGAGGTGATCTGGGTTTTGTATCATATGCCAGACAGTTTTAGAAATAAGAGCTTTGTTGTTCTTTAGTTATACATAAAGTGACCCATTTTTTAAGAAACGATCCTTTGCTATCCTCTTTTGTGTGACCCCACCAGTGCGCTCGATTGCGTCTGTCCATCTTTTTTTTATATAGATTTTGGTATAACAAAACATGTCATCTTTGTTAGAGCATTGCTCGGTTGAACCCACCAAGCGTTGGTATGTCAAGTTTGGTTGTCATATTTTAGTGAATCAAAACTCATGTTAAGAGTCGCTTGATTATGTACTAGAGTCAACTTCGTATAGGTTAGCTTGAAAGTATTAGGTATGAGACATTACAAGTATTGCGAATTCTTGAAGATGTGAAGAAGCAAGGAGCTACAACGACAACAATCATCCTTCCACTTGAGGTTAGTGATATTTGACTTGAACTGTTTCATTCCCTAACGTATCTTTCAACTCGTGCATATTGAAAACATAATTGCCAAGCATATTTGAACTCTAGATAGACATAGTATTAAGAAATAAAATACGAGGTTTATTGCTTAACCATTAAACTTTGTAGATAAGACATCGTCATAATCATTTGATTGCTATTGTGATTATGTATGGGTATGAGGTGAGGATTTCATCCTAGGGAACAATGTTTACATGTGTTCTAAAGAAGTAAGTTCATAAACTTATTTGTGGACCGAAAAGGAAATTGCCAGGTGTTATTGGTTTTGTTATTCATTTCATATCTTATGAACAACCAATATGTGTGATAGAGTATAACTGCTCAGAACTTGGTGTGTTCTTGGTAGAACTATTCACAAAGGCCTGACTTATGTATTAGTATAAATTTTATTATTAAAACCGATCTTAAGTAATCACTTGTGGTATGATCAGATTTTGTATGTCTGACCAATTCAAAGGAAGGTGCAGTACATCAAAGGAAACTGATCCTTGTATGGGGTGCATCAAGGTTTATAGCAGAAAGGGGAACCGATCTTATGGACATGTGCAACACGTTTTTAGGCAAAGGGGAACATGTCCTATGAACATGTGCAACACATATAAGTTAGATACCGTATATATGTGGGGCACAGACCCTAGTACCTAGTCAACCGAATTTTTGGAAAGCTAGTGTGACTATGCACAGTACTCACATGGAGGTAGAACCGAAACTTCTTTTGGTAGAAACGTAAACCCATGATTGTGATTGAATGTTGGTTTGATCAATCACATAGTTCTTGAAAGTCGGATGAACCAATTCTAAACTTGTTTGGAAGTGTGGCAAATCGGTTTCAAGGTTGTAAGTGTGAAAGAGAACTTACAAAGTTAAGATGTCAACAAATTTTGAACACGTGCTGTGAATGTTTATTTCTTTAATTGTTCAAAGATACTCCTTAACGGCTAAGGGAAGAGAACCCCAGGATCGAAACATAAGTAAGTTAAGAATCTTTTAATTAAGGTTATTAATTTCATTTTGTAGGGAAATTACAGAATTAGTAATGTGCATTTACTAATTAGACTTTCCGAGAGATTCGATCGTTATTTTTGGACAGAGCATTTCCAGGAATTATGAAAACCAAATATGTGCTTTTATGAATATCTTGAGAATATTTTCGGTTTCGGAAATTCCTTATATACAAATACTCGAAGTTTTCCTTCCTAGAAAACTAATCCTTCGTAACAACAGATTTACTCTGTTGTTGTTACTGGTGTAGCAGCCTATTCGGAGAGGAGGGTAACCTAATTAGGCGAAATCTCTTACGCCGCTCAGTTTAAAGTCTTCTTTGGGATTGAGAAGCTCTAGCGTGTACCGTTGGTGGAAAACCAGATAATTGCGGTTTATCTTTTGTTTTCGATTGATTTGATTAACTAACGGTGGTTGAAATCTGATTGCACCTAGTTTTTTTATTCTTGAGAATCTTCTCTTCTGATATAAGATTCACTCAAACTAGTTCAGAGTTTCGACAGGGATCTTTAGAGTGTTTTTAGTTCTAAAGACGATCTTGTGATAATCCATTGTTAACAGACTCCGTTCTGTGCGTGATTGATGACAAGAGATTCAAGTGATTGTGTGCAGGTTTTTATTGAAGATTTCAGAAGATTTGAAGAAAATTGAAGATATGACTTGGGTTTTATAATCTCTAGTGTGCACAATACTTGTTTCGGTAAAAGAGGATCCAATTAATAATCGGTTTATCCTTGTGGTAGATTGTATTGATTAATTGAGTAGATCGACATCAACACGATTCTTCGGATTAAAGGTGTTGTTGGCTTAATCTTAAACGATTCCCTTTGGGTGATTGAATATAAGATAGATCTAAGTACCTGAAGAAGGAGTTTATGTTGAGATAAAAGGAAGAGCCTTTGTCCGACTCATATCACTTGGTTGAATAGAGTTGATACCAAACAGATTTGTTGTTCCTTTACTGTTTGGAATACGAACCAAAGGAATTGTTCCAAGTACGTGACTTATTTATAAGTTGGAGGCGTGGGAATACAGAAGGAACTAGGTGAACTATAGGGTTAGTTACTTGGTATCAACTATAGAAGTTAGTGTAATTTTGTGTAGCGGCTTAATCCTGAGAGTATTCAATTCTTGACTAGGTCTCAGGGTTTTTCTGCATTTGCGGTTTCCTCGTTAACAAAATCTTGCTGTGTCATTTACTTTTATATTCCGCATTATAATTGTTTTATTATAATTAAAGTAAATTACACAAACGTTAATACCTATTTACTTGATAAGCAATCCTATTGTGTTTGGTTAAGTCCGAACCTTTGTATCAAGTAAACATACTTCGTTGTTGTATTGTCTCGATCTCGTATCCATAGACGATCACACGAAGTGTGAACCGATTAGTTGTATTGTCTCGACTCAGTCCATAGACAATCACTTTCGGATAAAGGACTTATAGGTGGGAAAAGTTTTAGCTTGAGGTATATTTGGGTACCCTCTCCTTTACAATCTAGTACGTTCTAGAGAGTATGCCAAATGTTTTATCATAACACCTTTTCCTGCTCCAGAGAGCATTTTTCCAGACCAACTAGCCAACCGACATCTGTGTTTTTCAGCTAATGGTGCAAAACATTGGATTTTGGATCTATGGGTAAATAGAGGGACCCCTAGATATTTATTATCTATCTTTATTTTACCCACCTTGAGTATGTCAATTACCTCTCTAGCCTTTCTATTGGTCACAAACTTACTAAAGAATATTCCCGATTTGTCATAATTTATTAACTGACCGGAGCCAGCACTAAACATGTCAAGAATCTTTAATAGTATCCTACCATCTTTCTTGATATCCCTAGTAAAGATGAGACAATCATCAGCGAAAAGGACAGGGAAATGGTGATCGAATTCTTAGAGAAATTTACTCCTTTAATCCATTTTTTATTTTCAGCTTCACTAAGGACTCTAGACAGGCTCTCCATACAAATTATGAAAAGATAGGGTGACAAAGGGTTACCCTTACGAATTCCACGAGTTGGTTTAAAGAAGCTGGTGGGGGAACCATTAATTAATACAACACTGGATGTAGTACCTATGCATTGCATGAGTAACCCAATCCATTCCTCGCAAAAACTCAGTTTGGTCAGAACTGCCTCCAAAAAAGACCACTCAACTCTATCGAAAGCCTTTGACATATCTATTTTTAATCCCATATACCCTTTTTTTGGTTTTTTTTGTTCTCATTTTGTGTATGACTTCATGTGCTATCACAATATTATCCGTAATTTGTCTGCCAGGGACAAAAGCCGATTGATAAGGAGAGATGAATTTATCAAGAAAGGGCTTTATTCTGTTTGCAAGAATTTTAGAGATAACTTTGTAGATAGTGTTACATAGGGAAATTGTCCGGAAGTCAGCTGGGGTTTCAGGTGCCTCTTTTTTAGGGATGAGAGTAATGAAGGTGGCATTTAACTCTTTGAGCAGGTATTTGGATTGAAAAAATTGGTGAATTAACTTGGTAACATCCTCTCTGATGAGATACCAGTTTTTTTGATAGAATCCCACCGGGAAGCCATCTGGTCCCGGGGATTTATTTGGGTGCATAACAAAAACCACTAATTTGATTTCTAGCTCCGTTGGGAGATTTAGGAGCTTGATGTTGCCGGCTTCAGAAATACTCACACGGATTATATTTAGAATTTGATCTTGGATAACTGGGTTAGTGGTCGAGGCCATATTCCTAAAGTGGCTAAAGAAAGTATTCTCAATGTACCCTCTATTATGGAACCATTCTCCATTTTCTTTTTTGATGGCTTCGATTCTTAATTTCCTTGCTCTATATTTAGTCGAGGAGTGGAAATAACCAGTATTTTTATCCCCTAAGCTAAGGTTATTATCTGTGGCTTTTATTTTCCAACATGCCTCCTCAAAGTTGTACCATCTTTCCAGATCTTCTTGAATCAGAGTAACTCTAGGGCTATTTCAAGAAGTTTTAGAATGTTTTTAGCATGTGCAAGAGTCTTATTTATATTTTTAATATTATTTTGTATATTTCCAAAGTACTCTCAATTCCAGATTTTTATTAGTTTTTTAACATTCTTTAGCTTAGAAACGAATCTAAAAGCTTGTGAGCCATCTATTTCCAGGGTCCAAACCTCTTCAATAACCCTAAATCATGAAGGGTCTTGCAGGTAAATCCCAAAGAACTTTAAAGATTTAACCCCGGCTTTACAGCATGGGGAGGTACTCAGGAGGATGGGGCTATGGTCAGACCCCACCCGCGGCAGATGATAGACCATGGCTCTAGGGAATAAATCAAACCATTCCAGTTTTGATAACACCCGGTCAAGTCTAGCCTCTATGAAGTCTTGTCCATCTCTCTTATTGGACCATGTGAACTCATACCCCACGAAGCCCATGTCCATGAGCCCCGCTTCATCAATCAGTTGTGTGAAGAATCTGAGTTCTTCAGAGATTTTCTTCTTGCCTCCTTTCTTCTCACTTTCAGATAGAACGAAATTCATGTCACCTATAACCATCCATGGCAGTTCTACAATGGCTGCTAGATTCTTGAAGTAGTTCCAGCTAAGGTGTTTCTTAATTTTATAGGGGAATCCATAAACAGCAGACATCAACCATTCAAAGTTCCTAGATCAATCTGTAACAACTATATCTATTTGATTATCAGTGTTATTGATCAATTGAATCTAAATCTTAGAATACCAGGACAGATTTAGACACCCTGCAGTGCTAATCACTCATGTAGGCTCAACAACAATCATATCCAGGTATTGAAGCTTTTTGATAAATGGTTTTATGTAGGATGCATTATGTTTTTCCTGTAGAAATATGATGTCTGGGTTTTGATTTTTGATTAGGTTTTGGAGATGCAATTTTATATTTTTGTTTAATCCTTGACAATTCCATTAGAGTATATTGAGAGATATAATCTGATTTACCCTGTGATGATACCATAATCTAGAAATTTAAAATGAATTTGAGACAAGTAATTGCGATGTTAGATGTTGTGGTACCTGATTCTCCTCCAAGCTACGTCCCTTATTGGTTGAGCTACCATCACTTTGTACTGTGATTGATTCCACAGTTCCCACCCATTTCTCATCCTTGGCTTTATTGCAGATCTTGAGGGCATGCATCTGAGGTGTCTCTTTGCTTGATTCAGAGTTTCTATCCAAGATTGAAGGAGCAAAAAACTTAGGTGGGTTTGCAGTTGCAGGGCCAAAAATCTGGGATGTAGGAAGAGGTTTGGAGTATGGAGGGAAAGGGATGTTTGAGGGGTTGATGTGTGTTTTTGATACTGCAGTTTCAGGTGTGAGTATTGTGGCTTGGTGGTAGGTGATAGCACAGAGATTTGACTGCAATGGGGCCTTTTGAGTATGCTTCTTTTATGTGTTATTCTTGTTGTATAATTGATGTGGTAGATTGATGGTAGGGCTCAGTTCAAAATCCATCTTGCTAATTTTTGCTTTTTGTTTCTTCTGCCTTTGAGTTGTGATGTGGAGCATAGCTTTCATTAGGGCCTTCTCATAGTTGGTTTTAAATATCTAGCTTAACATTTGATCTTCTCTTCCTCATGATAGTTCTCTTGTTGTTGCCTCCAGATTTTGCCATTTTTGTTGCTTTGTGTGTTCCTTTTTCCTCTGCTATTTGTTCTGCATCCCCAATGTGTATTCCTTTCTTGGCATCTGTGATGGATAGTGTTGAGCTGCAAATAGTCTTTCCAGGAGTCTTGTAAGCTTCAAATTGGTAGTTTTTCCTTCCTGTTTATCCCTCAATAGTGAGAGTTGTTCTCCCTTTCATGCCATTGCAATGAGCCACTATCTTGTCTCCTTCATTAGCCTTTTCTTTTTCTTTAGATTGCTGAGTTACTGCAACAGAGACCCTTCCTTGCACCTTAGCCAATTGAATTCTTCTTGTTGATCTAGTATATTTTTTGAAGCTTTCAAAGCCTGGTGGTGGTTCAATAAAAATTGCTGGGTCAACTAGTTGGAAGGCAGAGTTTGGGTGTGTAGTAAAGTTAACCTCCGCAGGTGAACCATGATCAAATCTAAAGCTGCTAGATTTCCTTCCCTTCTTCTTAAACACCCTTTCATTCTCATCTCCTGTTCTTTGAATTTTATGTGCTGGTGACATCTCATCTCCTTCAAATAGTTGCCTTTTTGAATGTACATCTTCATTTTCAACCAAAGTCTCCTGAAGTAAGACCCCTAGCTGGAAACTTGGTCTTTTATCCTCCAGTGACTTTTCTTCCTCTGCAAATGGTCTAACCTCCTCCTTGTCCAAATTTGAGTTACTTGCTTCCCCTGTTTGTAAGATTTGTGGGTCAGTAAGCAGATATTTTGTTGTAGCTTTGTAAGCTGCATTTGATATTGCTTGCAGCTGATCTTCTACAAATGCTTCATTTTCTTCCTTTTCTTCTAGCTCTTCCATGATGGTGTCCTGCATTGGTTTGTGGCAGAACATTTCTTCTTTGAGTGACTTAGGATTCTGTAATGTTTACAAAACCCTTCAGGTAGCTTCTCAAAGAAAACTTTCACAATAACAGGTTCTTTTTTCCCCATAGTAACTGGAATGTGGTCCCATAGTTTCTCATTGACATTTATCTCAACAAGTACTCTGGAACATGAAAGTGTTTGTTGATTTCTTGAGGGTTTTTCTACCACAAGGCATGAAGCCATAAAACTTGCAATATTGAAGGGAATCTGTCTACTTTCACATTCAGGTGGAAGATCAGTGAGCCTAGACCATATTGCAATGATACCCATGTTTATTGAGGCAGGAGCAACTCCAAACAAGTATTGTTGGACCACTAGCAGGAAAGGACCAAAGCCCCAGAGATTTCTGGACAAAGCATACAGGACATCAGATCTTGATAGCAGTTTAAAGACAAAAATGTTTCTTTCCTTGCCTCTGAATACAAGAGTGCACTCTGGTAAATAATCAAGTTGCCATACTTGTTGTACTATCACAACTACTTTATCTTTATGCATTTTGAATTCACAGTTAATCTTAGCAATGATTTGAAGGTTAGCTTGTGGCCTGCTTTCAGCTACTTGATCATCATTTAAATGAAAGGGTTTGTTGATATCTAGATTTTTGAGCATATTCTCAGTTGAAACTGATTGGTTCATGGTGAAAAATTTTGCAGGAAAGTTTAGGCACTGAGAAGGTAAATTGGAAATGAAAGTTTTAACTTTTTTACACCATGATACAACTAGCATTGTTACCAGAGTAAAGAACCAGATACAGAAAAGCCAGGAGCCAATTAACCCCAGTGTTGACTGATATAAAATGTGAGCCTTGCAGAAAGTCTCCATACACCCATACTTTGACCATTAAAATCTTCCACGGTCAGAGCTATATTACTGCAAAACAGAGGGCAGATAGGAACTGGAGTAAAGAAGCAGGTTGTTGGGAGGTTACTAACAATCCGGGGGAGGAATTAGAATTTGAATGAGAATGAGAATAATTCAATGTTTGGTAGGGTTTAAAAGTTTGAAGGGGTAAGGGGCAGGGGACAGGACTGGAGGGAAGTGATGAAAGTACACAATCAATGAGATATGGTTTTAAATCCGCAGATGGCAGTGCAGCTGAAGGGTTTAGTACAATGACAGTGCAACTCATGAATTCACTTTACTTACTATTGACATCACAATATCACAATAAGGGAAGTTCAGAGATTTTGGTTTTTTGATTTTTTTGGTTTTTGGAAAGATGGAAACTGGAGAAAGTTGAGCTACTTCAGGTGAATACCCTACAAGAAATGCAAAAGTATTAGCACAATTAAGAGAGGATAGGGTTTACCTTAGTTTTCCGATGCTGCTAGCTCAGGGAGCTTGGGAGAACCAGTTGAAAGTTACTCTGCACGCATATCAAGTCAGAGCGCAAAAATATATAGAGAGAACTTTTTTGGTCTATGTTTTCTCGAATAATCGTATACAGATACTTCACGAACAGTGTTCAAATGTTTCCTCTTTGTGGAATGCTATTTTAGGATTAATGAATTGTAATAACATATATGAATTTAAAGACATATCGAAGTGTTCTATTATGACAAGATTGGTTTATTCAAAGGCGAAGAGGATATAAATGATCAAAGTACTGCACGAATCATATAAAAACTAATATTTCTTCTTCTTCTCTTTATTATTTTTAAAGTTTGGAGGGGATACCAAACTAAAAATACCCCTTAGTCAAAATCCATCCCCATATAACTGTTAGTATCCTCCAATTTGTGAGAGTATCCCCCAATTGCGTCTTCTAAATAAAGTTCTATTGGATTAACATACCATACTTTGCACGTAAATGAATGGAAATGTAGATGCCTGGGGTGTGCGGTTAGAATTGGATTATTAGAATTAATTCTCAAAATGTCAAGTGAGACCAAAGTCGCGTTTGGTCCCCATAAAGTTCAATATTAGAGTTTGGTACCAAGAATTGTAGTTTACTGTCTTGACCGTTACCAAAATAATTTTAGTTTTACTTAATTTATATTTCGCTAACAACATCAGTTTGACTCTCACGCGCAACTAAAAATACGCTTAAAACAGATCTAACAGGTGAAAATTGATGCAATCCAACGATCTAAATTATCTTTCTCTTAGGCGTTTACATAAACACAAGAGAGGAAGAGCTTTGTATCATTGCCCATTTTACCTTCTCTATGATCAATCCCCTGTGAAAAAGAATAGCCTTCAACATCAAAATTAAAATCAAAAAGAGTAGCTCAAGCCAGTACATCGGAAATCGGGAAAAAAAAAAACATCTTAAAGTTTGACTAAAATTTTATTGCATTTTTTATCAGCCAATAAAGCAACTATTAAATAAGAGATTAAACTGTATTCAATAACCGCTTTATCAATATCAAGAACTAAATCAGAAATATTGATGAGTTATACAAAGGCTCTTCTGTTAAAAGCTTAAACTCCTTTATATCGGTTTAGATCAACAACAATCTAGATTATCGAGATAATCAAATCTTAATTCACAACCTATTAGATTCGGATCCTGAAGAGAACCACCAAATAATTGATCGACGATCTACACAACAAGCTATGGAAATCTATCAAAGATATACCAACTTGTTGGATCCCAGCCAATCAAGTATAATCACAAATTACGAATAATACTACTAGTCGGCTTTCACATAGACTGTAAACTGAAGCGCCTGTGTCGTCATAAGTTTGTAAGAAGAAAAAACTTCGTATTCGTAGAACAAAACAATGTAGATTGGACACCAGCGAATTACCATAATCGAAAATATCAAAAGATATGCAATAAATACCAAGTTTTGGTTTTGTCTAATTCGAACTAATACTGAAATCTCTCATGGATGACAATTCAATATTAGCTAGCATACAAGTATACTTTACTGATATATTCTTCAGCGATATGTTTTACTTACTGGAAAAGTAAAGACTTATAAATTTTAAAACCTAATAAAAGATTCTCAATTATTTCAGTTTTGGAATATCATCTTCAGTATCAAAGAATATCTTTGAACAATAAATAAATAAAATTTTGCACATGTTCAAATACTTGTACTGTCGACATTGTAAACTTTCCTAAATAGAAACTCGTTTTCCGAATTCCATGTAAACCCTAAAGTGCGTATGAAAACTGAAAATACAATTGCTATTACGGATTGGTCCTGCAAGTGATCCCCAAGGTAGGAATTGGTCCTACTAGAGATCCCCAAATAAGGATTGGTCCTGCTAGAGATCCCAAATAAGAATCATACCACCAAATTAATTCCTTTGACCCTTTTCAACTACAAAAAAAGTTTCGCAAGTCTACTTCCTTACATCATGTAGTTAAATATAGTTTACTAGGAATTGAAGTAACTCAAAGTTCATTACACAATCTAGTAAAAAATTACAGGGATAGTGTTATGTTGCATATACGAAATTCAAGGGATAAACGATATACTTCATATTCTAATATACCAAAGTTAAAACTTTGATCAAAGGATAACGAATTACAAGAATAGTTTTATGTCATATATTCTTCCTTGACACTTTGATCATAATATAATGATCAAGTCACTAATACTAGAGATTCATATAGACAACTTCGCGTGTTATGTTTTACAATATAAATTACTTGAAAGAAACATAGATAAAAATGGAAACAAAACAAGTCTTGTGTCACTACCCTCTAACAAAAGGATGATGTGTTCGTTGATGTTGAGACGTCTTCATGTTCTTCATAGTAACACGATTTTGTCTCAACATTTCTAGACTTCCTAGCTAATTTAACCTAACGAAGTTGACTCTAGTAATCTAATCAAGAAACTCAAGTTTTGGAACTAAAATATGACAACCAAACTTGACATACCAACGCTTAGTAGGTTCAACCGAGCAATGCTCTAACAACATCAATCTAACTAAGACTTGTAAAGAGAGTTCTAGAAGACTATTGGTATTGTTGACTTGGGATTACTCAGTTTAATTTTTCGAGTTAGGATTGGAGTTGAAGAAGGTGATGAAAATGTTTTGTTTTTCATTGATTATTGAGTGTAATGGTGTTTAATGGTTGATGGATTATTGTGTAGGATAAGCCTATCCATTCCCATAGTTGTAGGTCAAGGAGTAAGAAGATTAGAGAAGATGTATGAGATACCGGTGCAATATTCAGAAGCATATATTGTACAATAACAAAGAAACTTTATTAGCATACTTTCAATTTTGAACTCTAGTCTTCATAACCCAATCTGAGAAAAAAAATATTATATAGCTTCTCAAATCTCATAGGTACATCTGGATATATGTGTTTTCTCGGGAAAATAACAGTATTCAATTTATTGAACATTGATTCGGCAACATCATATCTTTTGCATTTGATTTGGCTTCTTCATTCACTAATAGTGCTATATTTATAATAAGGTAGTTTAAGTTCTCAACTTCGGCTGTGAGAATGATAGGAGGAAGAAGATAATATATATCAGCAGGGTTAAATTTATAAAGTCAAATGAATTTTTAATAAAATTAAAGAATATTAAATAATTATGGGTCGAGGATGTTCACAGTCAAGTAACTGTCCAGGTGTCATTGAAATGTTGAGTACCAAATTAAGGTGTTGTCCATTTTGCAGTTACTAATCGTTGAACAACCCAAATGATGTTCAGCAATTTCAATAAAACACATCATTTTTATATAGAACATAACAAGATCATATCATCTACACTTACTACACAATTGATTTAAAGAGTTTATAACAGACCATCAATTAATATAGAACTTGAACGTTTCAATGCTAAAACTATCAAAATCCAATTCAAAGCAAAACGACAATAGGAATAAGAAAACAAGAAAAAACAAAGAAAGGCAAATGATAATACCTTGAGGCCAAGAAGAACTGATGATTTGTTCTGAAAATCTAACAGTTGTAGTTGGATTATACTTATTTGGCCCAATATCTCTTCCATCAGCAAGTCTAAATTTTAACTCAATAATATTCATTAATTTCTCTACTCATTTTATCAAAATTGAAACCCTTCATCTATTGGAGAAAATACTTCTGAATCTGTATCACTACATGTTATGATTGGCCAAATTAGAGTTAAAGAACTTGGGGTCTTTAAAATATGAAAAATGTGTGGCAAGTTGCTGTTGTTTTTTATTTACTGATTGAAAGATTGAGAACTGTAAAAGTAAAGGTTTCGATGTTTGCTTTTGTGGTATTTGCAATTGGAGTAAAAACAAAGATTTTGATCATGATCATGATGAACGCAAATTTGTTAAGGGATTTTCAATTTTGATCGAATTCTATTTTCGCTTTTAACGGAATATATGAAGAATGAAGCTGACCATCGGGATCCTATTAAGGAAAGCATGACCAAGACAAAATTGTTTAATCTCAGCCATTTTTTCATGGTCAATTTTTAATCATACGCGTGTCTAACAGATAATAGAGTGGATGGGTTAGTAAATAAATTAAAACCTGATATTAATTTGGTTATTTTCGTATTTAACCTTGATTTGTAATTGTCAAGACGATCAACTATGGTCTTGAGTACCAAACGCAACTTTGGTCACAAAATTGGATACTAACGTCTAAATAACCCAATCTGATATTGTGCATCAAAACTTTTTATCAATAAGTTTTTTTTTTTAAAACATGCATTTATATAAAGAACTAAGTTACAATTACACGTGGGTATGTAGTACTCATTGAGTCATATAAGGTAATTTGATTAAGGAAATTTGGGATCGCCTGATCCTAGATTTTAGTAGATAAATTTCCCGTTTGACTTCCATATGCCGCGTGATTGGCCATCCATCTGACTCCTGATTTCCTTCCCTATGGTTGTGCAGGATTGGTGCTTGTGGAATCTGACTCATTCTATGCTTTATTAATTTCATTGATCATATTAAAGATATACCACGGCGGAGCATCCAGACATATAATGAACCGAAAAAGGTTTTCTGAGTCAGTTTCAAGTAAAACTTTTGGCCATTGTCTTTCCGTGGCTGTTCTAGCTGCCAGAAGTAAAGCTCAAGTTTCTGCAATTGATGCAGTCGTTATTACTAGTGGTTGCGCCAAAGCCATTACCGTTCTTTCCTCAGAGTCTCTGCAAATGAAACCTGCAACCAAAAATCCAAGGTGTTCACTAGCAGCCCCATTCGTGTTGATCTTTATCCGGTCCATGGGAGGAGAGGACCATCCGACTGAGATTGTTGTCGTCTTTTTTGTGCCTCCTGATTGGTTGTAAGATGGCGATTTCCCTGGTAAAACAAGAGGCGGAGCTTCAAATTCCTATGAGTATTCCCGTTGTTGCTTTAATATCAGTATCTTTTGTCTGATCTGAAAATATAAATCAGTAACACGGATTGGTACCGTTTAATTTAACTTTATATAATTATTAAAAAAATAATATAATAACATATAGATCATTTGGAAGTCTGGTTAAATTTTTTGCATTTAGTATGTCACCCCTACTATTTTGTAGGATCTACTATTAGAGCTGAATTTATTTTAAATAGTCTAAAATCCTACTCCCTCGATCTTCAAGTTTTTCTTTATATTAATTTTTAAAATATTTAAATATCCTAGTTTTTTTTGTTCCTTGTGTCTAATTTATGATTTCAATGCGCTGACAAATCAAGAAAAACTTGGGAAAAATAAGAAAACCTCCATCTATTTTGGGGTTAAAAATAAACCATAAACCTTCATCTAAACTGAGAAGGAGAGACTACGAATTAAAAAAATAAAATTTGCACCTCTAAGGGATATGCTCTAAGGCCAGTTCTTGCGCATAGGGTATTTGATATAGAAATTTACCACTTAGCCACTATGGGCATGGCACAGTGGAAAACGTATCTGGCTAAGTGGTAAATTTACCACTTAGCCAGCTGCGATAGATACTTTATCGAGCAATAGAGACTTCATCGCTTGGTGGTCTCCACGTCGCTTCCCAGCGATAGAAATACCTTTACTCGTTGTTATTATCATCGCTCAGTGGTTCATTATCCAACGGTCATAAACCCATCCGTGTAGATACTCGAATTCAAATTTATTTCAACTCACACAAGAATTTCTAAATCTCTCTATAATTTTTTTTTAAATCTAAAACTAAATACATTAATCACAACTACTCCACACTTCATAATTTCCTAATTTTCTATAATATGACGTTTCAGTCATAACCTCAATCTTAATCTGATAAAAGTACTAAGGTTCGGGATACAAAATTCACTATCAATGAAGATGAATATATTAATCGGAATTATATTTACTCTACCCAAGATTGTACTAGCGGTGCACAACAAGATGGTAACACCATGTGAGATAACATATTTCACAAATATAAAGAGTCGTGATGCAAGTGGATTGTTAAGTCACTTCGTTGTAGTCAATAGGGAAGTTTCCTTGTATGTTTCTGCGATAATGCAAGTCACTAGAAGCCAGGAGAGTGGTAATATTGATACTGACGTGGAAAGAAAGTGTCGTGCAGCTTGGCAACACCAACACGGAATTCTTTTTTGCATTCGGAAGTTGTTACCATATTTTAGAAGTGTTTCCCAAATATAATCCAGAATTATTAGTAGCTAGTTAGCAAGTACCTGACAGTTCACCGTACATTTATTCTCCTTTAATACCAAATTCTTCACCAGTTTTATCAAATCCTTTTCTTCACCAAATACCACAACGACCCAAAAACCAACTTAATTATCACTGATAATACTAAGTGAAAAGTAATAGGTAGAAACAATGAAAGTATAAAGACAAAATTATCTCAAGAAGGAGGAAGGACCGAAGGTTTTAAAATAAGAACTGTCAAGAAGCAAAGAGTGGTTGACCGGAAATTTCAAAAAAAAAAGAAAAAAAAAAGTTGGTTTTCTCAAGAAAAATATTTTTCTATGACTACGACACGGATAATATTACTAAGGCGGACACTTTTATAATGAACAACCAATGAAAACATGTATGGCAACTCTCTTTTGATGAGCTATAGAGAGAGTCAGAACAAAAATCAGCATTTAAAAACCCATTTGGTGATGATGATGATGATTTTAATGATGAATTTGATGAAGTAGAACCTTTACTTTGATGATTGATGTATTAAGTTGAATTTTACAATGTTGCTTCATTCTACTTAGTTTTAATTCGAAATGATAACTTTTTCTTAATTTTACTTAATTCTACTTAATAAGTTTTACTTACATATAAAATCACATTAACATCATTACATTGTATTAAAATCCCATACGGGCAATGGGAAACTCCTTGATGATGTGAAAATGATGTTAGAGCACTGCTCGGTCGAACTCGCAAGTGTTGTTATCTCAAGCTTGTTTGTCAAGTTTAGATGATCAAAACTATATACTTGATTTCTAGTCTACTTATAGCTATGTCTCGGACTAGGATAAAAGTGTGTAGTTGAGATTTATACTTCGCGGCGTTCACCAATTAAATAAGAAGATCTACTGAAGATCTTGGAGGAACTTCATTAACAAAAGGTATGTGGAGACTAAAAATTATCTATCACTTAGAAGTCTATTCTATTCTATATTCTAAAGAGACTAAGTCGTATAGCTATATAGACTTTTACATTATACAAATTTGATATTTTGAGTCGAGTTTATCTCGCTTATCTATTTCTCGAAATATGTGCTGAAAGCTTTTAGCTTTAGCTAAGTTCATCGTATACTTGACGAGTTTAGTTGGAAGCAATTTATTTGTTGAAAACTAAGTATTAAGTCAAGATGATCATGTGAAAATTACCTTGAACATCTTACATGATTTGTGTGAGACACTCATTTGATGTTAACTTGGGAAGTTTCGTATTGATTGATTAATCACTTGAAAATTGCTTGAAGCTAGTGGTATGTGTAAGATTACCATTGTTGTCTTCTAAGAATGTTTCAATGATTAAATGAGAATTTAGAATGACAACAAGGTATACACGTTTGGGTACGGTTCGTCCATATCTAAATATGGTATATTTCATTTGTGTGTATCAAGCTAATACCATCTAATGGTGGATATTTATTGCTTAGTTTCTAAGCATATTTAGCTTGAATCTTAAATCAGAAGTTCATCTAATGGTGAATATCAATTGCTTTGTTACTAAGCTTTCTTCGCTTTGATTGTAAGCAACCATGATTTGAAAGACCGTATAAGGGAGAACTCTAGCAGTTGGGAAACTTAATACCGACACGCTCGTGTGTCCTAGTTGTAAACTAGATTTGATTCTCCTTTAACCTAGGTTTTTCCAAAACCATTATTAGGTTAACGACTTGAAGATATATCAGTTGGGATTCGTGAAGCTAGATCCAACTATTTTCTCTGTAGTTGCGTATTCTGATCTTACTTGTGCTATTGTATTGAGTATTATCTTCTTTAATATTTAATTGAGAATCATCTCCAATATGTAAGATATAAAAAGTAATCGAACAGTTATTTGTCTCAGACTCTTGTGATTCCGCAATAACTTATTCTGTTTATCAGTTGGGTTATTGTGAGGTGACTAATATTTTTAGGCTGCTCTTCGGGAGTATAAGACCGGATTATTGGTTGGTTCCTGTTCACCTTGATCTTTGTATCAAAATACGGAAAAAAAAGGATAGACATATCTGTGGGAGACAGATTTCTTTATAAGTCTTCGAATTTGGGTCGTAACAACTCTTATTTGTGGGTGAGATCATCTAAGGGAATCAAGTGCGCAGAGTCTTGATGTGATTCAAGAGGCGTAAGGAACGCGACTGTACATTAATCGGTATGAAACTTGGTTATGGCTCAACTACATTCCAGTTTGAAGTTAACTTGTAGTAGGCTAGTGTCTATAGAGGCTTAATTCTGTAGAGGCTTAATACAGTGTGGTGTTCAAATCTGGACTAGGTCCCGGGGATTTTCTACATTTGCGGTTTCCTTGTTAACAAAATTTCTGGTGTCTGTGTTATTTCTTTTCCACATTATATTTGTTTATATAATTGAAATATCGCAGGTTGTGCGTAGTTCAATCAGTTGATAAATCCGACCTTTATTGTTGGATAGAACTTGATTGACACTCGGCCATTGGTCTTTGGTACCATCCGAGTTATTCTCATATCAATCAGTCTCACGTATTTCTATCTAGTTGATTTACTGATTGTATTGAGAAAGAGATAAAAGCTTTTTGATATATTTCTTGATTGAGTCTCACTTTTAAGTTGGTGCTCTCGGAATTATATTGGAGTTTAGTCCATACAGATTGCCGAACGAAATATTGGGTGTGGTTGATATACCCTCGCGTTTTCAAATGAGCTCCATATTCAAAATTCTTTCTTTTTCTATCTTTATCATTCCTTTCGAGATCGCACAAAAATTTCATCATAGGTTTCACTCCTAAGTCTATATCGACTTACAATCCAAACTTGTCATACATTCTTCAGCTTGTTTTCTTATTGTGAAAAAATGACAGAATTGCACGATCCCAGTTGTGATGGTTACATGTTTTATTGCAGAATTCTTATCATCGCAGAAGGTTTTGTGAACTTTACCCCTATAACTCTGACTGACTAAGCCTCCGTCTACAATAAAGTTTGGATTAGCAACATTTCTGAATATTAGGGAGTCAAAGTATAATATTTTTGTGGAAGGTTGGTGTAAAAGATGTGATTTTGAAATAATAATGGTTATATATAAGGGATATATTGAAAACCGTTAGGAGAAACTATCCGTTGGCGATAAAATGTTTGTTACTCGATCAAATGACCGCTAAGTGACAACTGAGTATTTTTTATAAAAATTAACAGACTACAAATAAATTAATGATTAAATGTTTAGATTAATAATTACATAAAACTTAAAAATCATGCCCACCGGCTTTTTCAAACTCTCCCCGAAGATTGATTGTCAGTTCTTCTCTTGACCTGTCATACATATTTCTGTTTTGAATGTAACTAGTCATTTGCGCATAGTTCCTTGCAGAAGGTATTCCTATTTCTGGTTGTATCTCAGGCTTCAAATTTACATCATTATGGTTAGTCAGTCCTTATTACGACTGAATTATCATGTTATGCAGAATTATGCATTTTACGAGCACTTAAACCACGATATGGTCCACAAAAAGACTACGAACTTCCGCTTAAGAATTCCAAAAGCTTATTCCACATCGTTTCTCAATTCCATTTGTCTAGTTTTAAAAAATCGTATGAACGACCCAATTCGCAATCAGTGGGATGACGATAATATTGAACTAAGGTTGATCATTTTGGATAGATTTCATCCGCAAGATAATACCCACGAGTGTATTGACGACCGTTGATTGCGAAATGAACTTGGGGAGAAATTCCGTACTTTAGATCTTCAAACAAAGGAGATATGTGCAAAACATTAATGTCATTTTATGGACATAGAAGACCAAAAAAGGTGTGTCATATCCTACAATCATAAGAAGCAGCAGCTTAAAGGATAACAATTGGTTCTGGGTGATGACCATTATATCGACCATCCCAATAAGTAGGCATCCCAGCCATACCCAATGCATACAGTCAAGACTACATACCATTCCTTGGAAGCCCCTATCATAGTTTTGCTTTAATATTTCTCTAATATCTTTATCGATTGGTTTTCTTAAATATGTTAGACCAAAATGATTGATTATTGCATACTTTACAAAACAATGAAAGATACTTGTGTGAAGTTGTTTTTTTCCATATGAAGCTACTCATCGTTCGAATCCGTGGGTTTGCCATAACCTAGAATCTTTTTGATCGAAGTAACCTTTTGTTCAGGACAATGACCTCTAATGTTCAGCGCATCAAATTGATAATTAAATTGAGGTTTTACCTAACATAACTCATTAATAATTTTTATCACCAAGTGCCGGGCATATGCGGAATCGGCGTTGGAAATATTGATCAGAGAACACACAATAAAGAAAATAATAATTGTGCATCAGCTTCTAATAGAATCATTCTCTACCTCGATACATATATCTTCATGTGAAAGCTTCTTTTGGCTCTGTAACTCTAGGTATTTGGCCCGAGTGTACGAGCATCATAGTGTTGTTTAGTTTTCAATCTTCAACTTCTTCACCATCAAGTTGTTGCAACATCCGAATACACATTTCTTATTGTGATTTAAGCCGATACATATGTATCTGCATATCTTCATCATGATTTTGCCATTTATTATGAAACTAACAATTAGTAAAATACAAGTAAAAGGAATAGATAAATGGTGTATAACCGCTAGATATATGAATAAAAATAGAGCGAAATAACCGTTAGAATATAACCGCTAACAACGGACATTCTTTTGAGCGATGACAAATTTATCGCTGGCGCTAATCAGAATATCCCTCGATAAAATATCTATTGCAATGTAATTTTCTTATAGTGGCACAACTGCTTTGCCAGGCCATCTGGTATAACAAATGGAATTTTCTGAATCACTCATGGGAACCGGCCTAAAAGGGGTCCTGGGAGTAAATATACTACTCCTCTAAAGTCTAATCCACTCCACCCATTGGGAAAGAAATTAGTTAGGGATTCCGGTTTGAAACTGGAACATTAGGTTTTTCCTTCTCCCAGATCGGTGATTAATTTTAATGGCGAAACTAGAATCAATGGAAATCCAAAAGAAGCAGAAACACCATGAATCCACAAACTTCTTCGTCGTTGTCGACTACTTATTCCTTCTCATATTTTTTGGATTTCTCTCTTTTTTCGTACTTAAAATGGTAGCGAATTAACCCTCTACTTGAAGCTTTGGAGTGGTCGGATTCTAATTTGTTATCAATCTTCTGCTGATCTGGGAAATGGAGTGGATCATAACTAGGTAAACTACACTTTTTCCTCTGCAATTGTCTGTGATCTAGTATTGTATTATTCTGTAATCATTCAATTTATCACTCAACACTATTGTTATTGTGTAATATCATTCATATTTACTACCTATTGAAGATACCATATATCTTTGTCTGCAGTCGGATCGAAGTTATGAGTAATTACAATTTTGTGATGATTTTCTAGGGTTGCTCATCTTTTAAAAGTATTCAAACACAAATGTAATCATCTACTGTCAAAATTTGTCTCTTAACTAAGTATAAGGTTGTGCTACAATTATTTTACTTGCAAATTGTGATACTAGGTATTAGATGTTTGTTATCCTGCTTATGTCAATTACTAAGCTATTTAGAGTTTTTGACACATTCATCACATGTTATTAGTGTTCTTGATGACTCACACTCAATGCAGATTCCATATGTTGTATTCAAGTGTCATAAATATAGGCGACTTTGAACTTACTAGGAGAAGGAACATTTAGAGTTGCATTGAGGTACAAACAACGCAATGCCAAGTCTTATTCATAGCAAAACAGATCACATGAAACGTCTGATACTAATCTGTTAGAAACACTTGAGGAAGTTCAGAGGAACAAAACACATGACTAGATTTTGACATTAGTACTTGTAAAAAAAATCTGACTACAATCCAACTCTTGTGAAGAGAAGTAGAAATTCCAAATACAGAAAAGAAAATTAATAAGGTGGAGTAGCAAGAGTAGATATACTATTGCTACTAAGAATTAGGTGGAGTAGAAAAAGTGGGTTCGAGTAGTAATTTAATTTTATTTTATCTGAACTTCTGGATGATCTGTGCAACTCCCATATCCATGGACTTAGAAGTCTTTACAAAGTAGTAAATTGAAGCTACCGTTTGTTTCTGTAATTTAGTTTTCTTGTGTTCTGAGATCTCAGCTCCATATGCCAAAACTAAAAAAATTCGTTACAAGTAGGAAAGGTGTTAAATACCCCTTGGTTCTGGGACCTTAACTTCTATGTTTGGTACCCTTCACGAGGAAGATACCGGGCGATTGTATCACTTCACATAATCCATTGCTGTCCTCTTCCTTGTTACCAAGGATGGAGGAAATTAGTACACCACAATCATCGTCGATTATTGTGCGTTCTATTGAAAGATAAATGTTATAACTTATAAGTAGAGCCGAAAAGATTAGGCATAGAGAGGATGAAAGTGATGATTGAGGACCAGAGATTTGATTTCCTTATATGCGGAAAAATTTGAGTTTTTATTATGTGTGAAGTTCTGATGGTTGAGAGTGGAGATATGGGTTATTTGACTTGTTTCCAGTTGATGCAGTGAAAAGTAGAAAGCAAAATAAAATTTCTGGCTCATGCAACGATGTGAATGTGCTCAGATCTTTCAACTCTTTGTTGAGGTCCAGAATTACAAATTTAAATCAAAATTGACTAGTGATCTTTACAGATTTAAAATATGAAAATATTACAGCGTATATTGTAAAATTTGTTTTAGGTGAAGTATCACACGACACAAAATTTATTAATCAAGATTCGTTCATCAGATGATCTTCTTTCATCTTTTTCTTGAAATCTAAAATATTATAATACGATTCATAAGTTAGGACCTATTAAGATTTGGGTGTGGTGGTGTATGCTTAAACTGAGTTTATCAGGGAAAAACATATGGCACATAAGAAAAATAAGTATGTTTTAGTTGTTAAATGTCTTCCCATCAATGCCACAGCTATTACAGCAGTAGATCTTGCAAGGTTCAGATTACTTTAGATATTTACATTTTAGATAGCAAAAAGTAATACTCCATGTAGTTGTGGTCAGCCTAGTTAAGTCTCAGCAAAATAAGTTGTGGCACTCACCAGCCCGTTTTCTGTTCTTTGGACATCGTTTCGGCTTAACCTAGTTTTGCAGTTCCTCTTTAAATTTTGGTTCTGAATTGGTACAGCTAGTTGATTCACAAAATCGTTTTGCCATCTAACTGACTGCAAACCACATGAAAATGATCAAAAGAACATTTCACGGATAGGATAAATGATCTCGATAGGTATTGAAAACTAATTGATGAGGATATTAATTACCAAAAGATATAAAGGTAAGTAAATTGTTGTTGAAGTGAAAGCATCAATCACGTGATATGAGGTTTCATACATGTCCCCAAAACAGAAAAATGACAAGGATATCCGAATAAAGACATTTTGTTTTCTTGCCCTGGAATGGCAAAATTGACTACTAGGTAACATTTTCTTCAAGTTGTCTTAGTGGCTTAAGATTCGGGGTTTCCTTTTGTTTATCTAATATAAATCAAATAGTAGGAATTAAAGATATTGGAATTAATTTTGAGTTGTAGATTGATTGATGGAGATATATGTTGCATTAATACTCGCACATTACAACACATCTTTGTGAGGTTTACAATGTTGTGTACATCTATGTCAATTATCATGGACTCATTGTTGTATACATCTGTGTCAGTCATCATGGACTCATTGTTGTGAGGTATATACCTGTTGCAAAGTTCTCATGGTCGGCTATGCTGTAGTACTTTTTTCAATGAAATTGACCTAGAAAAAAGAAAGGTGATTGAAAATTGAAAACCTACTGGTACTCCACGAGATCTCTCTAGACGATTAGAACCAATTTATATCGATAATGCATAGCTTTCCATTCCTTTTAGCTTCCCCTTACATTTTAGGGGCATGGTTCTCTTTACTTCTGTTATTCGTACATTTCTTTGTTTTTCGAGCAAAATAAAAAAGTGTTTCTTTGTTTGGGTTCTTGGACAATGCCTTAGCATTCTCCTTACTACCTTTGTAACATCTTTTCTCTTTGATAGAGCAAAGGGGGATTTAAGCAAAAGAAAATAAAGGGTACTTTATTATGGAATCTTAAGATTATAGGAGGGAAGTCCTTGTCCAGATAATAGTAACAATACGATAAGCTTTGATGTATACCGTGAAGAAAAAAACGCATCACAATTACGTTATCGTTCACTTTCTCATTAACACCCCAATGGGTGAATAACACATTATGGAGAATCTATAATCGACCATTTATCGTGCATATATTCTCTATGCATGCCTAATTTTCGACAACAATACAGCTACAAGCAAGCTACTACGTAAGAAAATACGCAAAAATTAGAAATAATAATAAGCAAAGATATTTAGTGCAGTATTCATGATCGCTATCCATAAGCCAAAGCAATTGATAAGAGGTTAGGTTCTTTCATTATGGCAAAGCTTGCAAGTTGCGAGCTCATCAGTGATCTAATTGATATTCTGATATGCATTGCTTTCAAAACTTATAGAGAAAAAAATCCTAACACTTTCATGGATTTGATAGATGCTATGGATTTGTACTTGGAAAGTAGACCTTGTACTGCTTAGTCGCTCCACCAGCCAACTGCAACACTAATTTATACAATTTATTTATAATACTTTGTAGGTAGATGTGCCTTCGCAGTAAGAATAAGAATAGTAATACTATCTAAGATCTAATATTTTTATTTACATCATCCTTGAAAAACTTATCTTCCTTTCCCATTGGGTTTGACCCATTATAGATTGACTGAACATAAATATCCAACAGTAAGCTGGCGGAAACCGAAAACAGAGTCTCTTTGTCCCAAACAAGTTCGGATAGGCTAGAAATGACTACCATGGATAAAAACCAAAATCTAAGTATCATGCTTGAAGTGGCATCAGTATATTACTTATATTATATATACTGAATACCAAAGTCTCTTAGTAGTATTGGTGTATAAATATATCATTTATTGTTACATGCCATTTAATTCCCTCGATATTGTCTAATTTAATCAAAACTACATTGTATGAAATATAGCTCCCTTTCTAGCTAGATCTCTCTCTCTCTGTATTTATGATCTTACCTGAACTTGATGGTAAAAGGTAATCCCCGGCAATACTGTTTTTTCCAATCTCTCTACTTGAATGGTGAGTTTCTACATAGTACGGTACTACAACTCTCTGGAAACAGCAAAACAGTAAAGTGAAACTGTCCAAACTGGCATGTCCGCTGTTTCAGTGTTGGACACGTGGCAAAAAACCAAGTGATGATTCGGAAGTATCTTTAATTCTGAAACCCTGAAATTGAAGAGGATCGAGTTTACATAGAAATATACTCACCACCATAATAACATCATTAAGGGTTCCAGTTCATGCCTGGTAGATGGTAAGACTGCCGATAAACACCATCGTCCAGAGACCCAAGAACCGATTGTTGGTGATGAAACTGCGCTGTCTGACTTAACAGAGTCGAAATTGTATTGCTTCCATCCGTACCGCCACCAACCACGACATTATTGTTTGTATGAGCAGAATTGGGTTGAAAAATCATTCTCTTGGATGATGGAGATGTATTAACATTTCCCGACTGGTTATAATATGGCGATTGTAAGTTTCGTTTCAGAGTGAGAGAGCATGGAGTACTCATATTTGTCGGTGCAGAAATTACCGCAGAAAAATTGACATGCTTGGAATTACTTGAAGAACCCAATTGATGATGATCAGATATTAAATCCTCTAAGAAGCTGTTATTGTCGTCGTTTTCGATCAACCCCGAGTAATTTGGGGTTGTTCCTTTTGAAGAACTAGTGGCAATAATCTGTGACTTATTATTGGTCATGTGAACTTGACTACTACCACCACCATTAATTGTTGATGAAGTTCTTAGTACTGATGAGAGCATGTCATCCAGCATTAACGATGAATCGTCCTTGTTGTTTTGATCAATAGGTCTTTGAGTAGAGTTGTTCTTCTTATAAATCCGGCATAATACCCATTCATCAAGCTGTTTATACATAAAAAAACACATTCAGTATAACACAGTTTAATTAGAGTTAGTTGAATCCAAATAATTTGCATGTACTTAAATTGCACTATAACAGATATATAGTTTATCGATCGATTAAAGTATTTTCTTTAAGGAGTTGGTAGACTATACGTCATACGTACCCTTAGAGAAGTACTGTTTTTCTTCGAGGTGGAAGAGATGTTGGTGGTTCCAGGAGGTCGCATGGTAGTAGTGGAGGTGGAAGCGACGTTATCGATGAGACGATATTCATGCATAATCCAATTAGTTTTAATTCCTTTAGGTGGTTTTCCACCATAAAAAACTAGTGCTTTCTTTACTCCAACCTTTTGAGTTCCACCGGAAGTTAAAATCGGCTTATCGGTTCCTGTTGCTTTCCAATACCCAGAAGTTGCAGCTCGATTAGGTCTAGCACCGTTTGGGTATTTCCGATCTCTTGGACTAAAGAAATACCATTCTTGTTCGCCAAAAGTCGCTTTACCTAAATCCATATCCATACATGAATTTGGTCAGGATCATTTCAATTAATTAAGGGTTAATCACGTACCTTAAGGATAATTAGTTACCAGGGAGTTCCCAAGGATCGAATTTGTAGAGATCGATTTCAGCAATTATTCTGACTGGTAAAGGAGAAGCAGAAGCTTTCTTCTTGAGGTAATGAACAACAAGTTCTTCATCAGTTGGATGGAACCGAAACCCCGGTGGAAGCTGAGGTTGTTGTTGCTGCTGCTGCTGTTGCTGTGAGCCCGACGATGAATCGGTACTCTCCATGAACGTACCGGTTTTCCTACTTTATAGATATTACTGAATTGGGTTTTTCTTTTTCTTCCTTGATTCTGATTTTCTCTGCAGTAATAGTAAGTTTATATAGAGTATGAAAATGCAGAACAGAGAGAGGAGAGTGAAAGAAAGGTGGTGGCAAGATGGATTGTTTTTATATGAGAAGAAGGTATCGAGGTTAAGATGCTGACATAGAGCGGACTATGATGCAGCTGAAGTACCGAACTTTAACCACTCATGGGACGACACGTGTCATTCTTCTGAGAAAAATTGGTCGCAGTCATGCACTGTGGGACCATATTTGAAGACTAGCGCAAGGCAACAAAAGCTTGTAAAAGAGAGGGAAAAGGGGCGAGTGTGGGAAAGGTTGGTTCTGAAACTGCTCGATCCCTTTTGATGTCATGCTTTTCTTATGCTACAGCACACCTGATTCCTCTAGAAAACCACCTTTTGATTACGCCTTTTATAGAGGTAACAGCCATGCCGAAGCCGAACCAATAGAAACTTTGATGATCTAAACTAATCCCAAATATTGTCCAATAATTAGATTGAATTCTGGACCATTTTGGTTATTAGGAAAATAATGGATTATGCGGAATCGGTCCGTAGTTACTTATGTTTTATTTATAACACCTTACCGGTGGTTAAGCACCAGAACACTGCTGCCACGGTATAGAGGGCCGACCGAAGAAAAGCGAAACATCGTTGACTGCATGAGTTATATATTCTTTTTTAAATGTTATTTTTGAGACATATACATCGTTTTAATTGTGCCTAAAAGGATAAATATTTCCGATTCTTTTGTAAAAACTCTAAATTTGATATTGTTGTTTGTATTCATTGCTTAGATATCTTTAAAATCTTTCCAACGAGATAAAATTTGTAAAATTACAAGGCTAGAATTTTTAGATATATTATATCCTAGTTTACTTGCCAATTATACCCCGAAAAAATAGGATACATAAAAAAAATTATAATAATTGGACTAAAAGAAAGTCGGTTTTTTATGAAAATGTCTAATACCTATTTACCCTTCCTCTTCGGTTTATTGATGAAAATGTCCAATACCTATTTGCCCTTCCTCTTCGGTTTATTTATGAAAGTGTCTAAAGGAAAAAATGAAATTGAAATCAGGGAGGGGTATTTTCAGTTTCTTAATAGGAACCAGTTCCAATCTTTTTATCAGATTGCACATTTTCGTTAGTATACATTTTACAAAAAAGGTAGGCATAAAAGGAACTCCCTCCCTTCGGGCTTTCCGGAATGTCGACAAATTATAATATCTGCTTCTTGAGAATACTAGTTATGCACGGAATAGCCGATTGGGAAGGTGCAATCGTAAAGAATTTTCGTAACGAAAAGAAAAGTCCTAAAGAACCGTTGAGGTACAAAATATTTTGTCATAGCAATTCCTTGAGGAAACGCTCTACTCCCTTGATTCGAAGACGTTAGTTCTTTTTAAATGAGAGATAATATCGTGGTAACTCTTTCAAACTAGTGAGAGATGAAATCTAAATTAATAAGATTTATAAAGAAAATATCTTTTCTCTCAAAAATAAATAAATTAGTGGTCGGTTATTATAATCAGCCATTTCGCCGAAATAATTGATATAATATTTTAGGAGTGACTTCTTCATGTTCTTCTCTGACAAAAGGAGACCGTGAAAGAGTCTGGGGATTCTAAAAAATGTAGAAAATACTAAATAGTTGTGGGAGTTGTTGTAACACCTTGTATAGATTAGTTCATACCAATGTAAAAATTCTAAGGAGTGAGTTGTGGGAGTTGTTTTAACACCTTGTTTACTCCTGAATGATTGTAAATGCACAAGATTGAAAAAGCATTTATACTCAAATGATGTAAAAGGAGATCATGCATATAAACAAATAAAAGCATATGGATTAAAAGTGGCTGGGTTGCAAAGTTTTTTTACAATGCTATGCTAGGAAAATGAATGAGAATATGTTAGAAAATAAACTATATTTGTTCCCTGAGCAGTATGAGGACCTCGAACGTTTGTTTGTGTAGTGTACAATAGGCCAATGTCTATTTCCAAAAACTAGTTCAGTGGTGTTAATTGGTTTTGTCGAAGCATTAGAAGATTTAGAGCAAGCACCAAAATATGACCGCGGGTCTCAAATTTTATCAGACCTTTACATAGCCCACGGTAATTGCTCGATGCGTGCCAAAGATAGATTTAATGCTATTTGGGAAGTGTTGGAGGTAAGAACCAATATTTTCACACTATTTATGTATTATTTTGACATGGTAAATGCACTAGAAAACAATGCTATTGTTTTCAGTATGGGTGGTATGTATATTTCCACCTATGTGAACCTTCTCTTCTCAATCCCACCGATGTTTTTCCGGTCATACTGAAGTACGATGATGAAAATTGGGAAAAAAATAGATTGAATATGGTCAACATATTGTAATTGTTCATAGGATTCAACATTTGTGTAGAAAAAGCCTTAACCTTGTTCCCATGTCGTATCAAACAATCCCCGAGTTCGAATAAGGAGAAGGCCAGATAATCCCCGAGTTCCCATGTCGTACCAAATATCCTATTTATGAAAAGGATATTTGGTATCAGGGTGAAACACTACTTCTTCCGTTGCCGGAACAATAGTTATAATCATCAACCCTTATCCAAATGAAGATATTTCTATAGATGATTAGGAGAAATTGATAAGGGATGGTCACGGTTGGGAAGTAGATGACAATTTGATCTAGGAGCCGATCTCTAAAACTGAATATCTGTATTGGTTTAACATTATTTTCAAGCCCAATATTACTATGCAACCGCAAAATTTGGTTCGGATGGATTTCCCAGTTTTAGGTAGGATGGCACTTGGTGATGAATTGCACCTAGTTATTATTCTTGAGAGCCGTCTTTTGACATAAGGTCATCCAAACTATATCAAGGGAACGACAGTTCATATTTGTCTTTAGATCTGACGATGACTTGTGATCATCCATTGTTAACAAACTCCGTTCTGTATGTGATCGATCATAAGTTGGAATCAAGTTTGGTTGTGCATGTACAAAAGAAGACACTAAAAATTTGAATACAAAAAGATTTCTTATTGGTTTCGTATCTTTGTTATGTAACTTCGTGCACAAACTTGATAGGATGGATCCAACTAGATCTTGTTTATCTTTGATGGACATTGATTGGCTAGTCGTAGTAGATCAGTAATCTATCATTTGGTGGTACTCTTCACTATCTGTATCTAATAGTTTGTATAAATAGATCTAATTTTCTTGATAATCTATATCTTGGTAGATTTTAACCAATAAAGAATTTTATTAGATTAAACGGAAGAGCCTTTGTTGAACTCATGAATATAATCTCTGATTTACTTCTTGAAATTAAAAGAGTAGTTACCAAACAGATTAGTCATTTACTGTTTCGAAAGACGATCCATAGAGTTGAGTGCTTGAAGTCTTCACAACGCCTGAAGCAACTTAAGATAATGGACTATATCTTAGAATTCAGGTGCATTAACCAGATTGGTTGTAGGCGCATGGATACTGTTGAAACTAGGTAACTAGGGGTAGTTTACTTGGTCTCAACTGTACAAAGTTGATAGTAGTCTTTGTATAGCGGCTTAATTCTGAGAGTATTCAAACCTGGACTAGGTCATGGGGTTTTATACATTTGCGGTTTCGTCATTAACAAAATCTTGTTGTGTCTTTACTTTTACTTTCGGCAATTATAATTATTGCTTTAGTATAATGAAAAGTAAATATACTGTATGTTAATCCAAACACTTGGGTCGATCCTTATAGTTTAAGGTTCGGTTTCGTACTTATACTATATACCAAGTTTATACCTTGTTTTCGTAATCTTCCTGGCATTCTTTGTCTATATTAGATCACATAAGATATCAGATTTATAGGTTGATATCAAAAACATTGTGGTATACTAGGTACCCTCATTTTTTCAATTGGTATCAGAGAAGGCAAACACGAAAAGATCTAGAAATTTGTGTTTGGTGCGATCCAACCTATAAGATATGAATTCGAGTTCACATGAATCGATCTCAATTAACATACCGCTAAGATTTGATGGTACCAACTATCCGTGGTGGAAATCTTCTATGAGATTTTTTCTTCAATCACGTGATTTTAATACTTGGTTATTATTCGTTGATAGGTATGATTGTCCGAAAGTGGAAAATTCGGAACCTGAGTTGTAACACCCTGTGTTTTTAGCATGCGCCATGGTCTGAGATGAAGCTTCATCTAAATATTTTTTTGCGTGGTACGCGGTAGATTGGCTTAAGGCCAATGTCGCGCCAAAATGACACATTATGTTTGGCATTTGGCCAAGGGTCAATGTTGCATCATCATGATGCATTAATCCAGTTGGGTAGGTGGCCTTGAGCTTGCAGCGTAATAATCGCGCATTACAAAAGTCATTGTCCGAGAGCCAATACCGCACAATCATTGTGCATCAGGATAGAGAGTGTTGGCCGAACGAGTGTTGCGCAATCATTGTAAAGCAATCATTGCGAAGTAACACAATCATTGCGAATGAACACAGTTATTGCGAAGTAAATCAATCATTGCGAAGAAAAGTGAAACAAGCATGTCAATTTTCTCCCCTAAACATACTTGTAGAAATTCCACTAAAACATATATAGGGAGGGGTACTTGGTTGAAGGTGCATATCCGGACTATGTACCAAGTAAGCTTCATAGCTTAGCCGGAAGAGTATAAATGATGCCTAATGCTCATTTATAGTTGTGCAACCTTGCGAAGAGGGCATTTAAAGCTTAGGCATCACTATGCCACGCCGCGGACCCGATGATGCATAATCATTGTGCATCTTTGAGGAATGGCCTACGGACCAGGCCATTACCATTATTGCTAGGCTACGACCTTGCAATCGAGTTGGTTTAAGTTCCCGTCCCTTCGAGGATGAACTACGGTCTGTGCTTGATCCCTTTAGAGTAGGGAAGGTCACGTAGGAAGCCGCAATGAGTTGCAGCATTGCCGGTCCAGCACTTTGTCGCTCATATCATCTAATTGTGAGATGATTGCGACATTCTGGACTCTCATATCATCTGACTCGGTAGCTGACGCAAGAGATGATTGCGACCATACTTGATGAGGCTTAGTTGCATGCCATCAAGTGGATGCTCATACTTCCTATCAAGCTACATAGAGTTGGTAAACGAGATAAGGTAGGGAATGAAAAGAGTTTGGTGCGGTCTATGACAAAGTCCAAGGATCACGCTTGGAAAAGACTCGCGGTATGACGGTTGCTCAGCTAGATAGGAAATTCAGTGATGAATTCCCTACGTAGAGGCAAGCCAGTGATGCATGCAATGTGCATTGGCCTTGGCCTTATGGCTTTACACCCTTTTACGGACAAGGGTAAGTTTGGAACGGTGTGAAATATAAATTAGCTTCATCATGCTCCATAAGCATGCTTGCAAGGGCAGATGGACGTGCATTTTCCTAGCTTTGAGGCTCGGATCGTAGCTTCATAATGGAGCACAGGGGGAGTTACGACCTGCAGGGAAACACGCCAAAGGCGTAATTTTCCGGTCCGTCACAGTTGGTATCATAGCAAGTTCCGAGAAAACTCTAGGGACTTGTGCGGAGTAGACTCATTGGAGAGTATTTTCCTTAATGGAAACTTAAAGTTGGAGAGTAGGCCAACTTTTTCGCGGAAAGAGTTTGTAACTGCTTAGCCAGTTACTACGGGAATCGAGTTGAGCATGCTCAAGTACTGTGAGTTTTCCTGGCCTAAGTGGCACCCCACTTACGAGTGGATATCCGGAAGACCGTATGGGACGGTGGGTAGACAATGGGACTGATCATCCCCACACGTTGGCAACTGGCCAAGAGTGTGCGTTGTTAGGCCCGGCTAGCATCCACTTACGAGTGGCAACCTGGATGACCGTCAGGGGAGGTAGGCTACTGAAAACTGTTCCACACAGTACTGTGCTAAAATATTGTCATTTTGATGACATCTTTAAACTTGTGAACCTTAGGGATTCCTGGGTGATAGTATGGGATGCCATCTAGGATACCTGGTTGATATATCCTCTTGGCACTGGCCAATTGCGATTCTTGGTATTGTTGTGGGCACTTTTGGATTCCTGGGCAGACGATATGGGACGGTTGCTCAGAAGTCCTAAATTGTTGTTCAAGATAACTTGAAGAAACCCGTGATTTCTGAGCATGTGGTATGGGACTTTTGCTCAGGAAATCCAAACCGAAGAGATTTTCCACAATAGTTTTTTGGTTTTGAATTTCGGGGACGAAATTCTTTAAAGGGGTGAAGAGTGTAACATCCTGTGTTTTTAGCATGGCGCATGCTAAAAGATGCGCCATGGCCTGAGATGAAGCTTCATCTAAAGCTTTTGTTGCGTGGTATGTGGTAGATTGGTTTAAGGCCAATGTCGCGCCAAAATGACGCATTATATTTGGCATTTGGCCAAGGATCAATGTTGCATCATCATGATGCATTAGGACAGTTGGGTAGGTGCACTTGAACTTGCAGCGTAATAATTGCGCATTACGAAAGTCATTGGCCTAGAGCCAATACCGCACAATCATTTTGCATCAGGCCAGACAGGGCTGGCCGAACGAGTGTTGCGCAATTATTGTAAAGCAATCATTGCGAAGTAACGCAATCATTGTTAATGAACACAATCATTGCGAAGTAACGCAATCATCACGATGAACAGTGAAGCAAGCATGTCAATTTGCTCCCCTAAAGATACTTGTAGAAATTCCATTAAGACACATATTGGGAGGGGTACTTGGTTGAAGGTGCATATGCGGACTATGTTCCAAGTAAGCTTTATAGCTTATCCGGAAGAGTATAAATGATGCCTAAGGCTCATTTATAGTTGTGCAGCCTTGCGAAGAGGGCATTTGAAGCTTAGGCATCACTATGCCACGCCGCGGACCCGATGATGCATAATCATTGTGCATTTTTGACGGAATGGCCTACAGACCAGGCATTACCATTATTGCTAGGCTACGACCTTGCAATCGAGTTGGTTTAAGTTCCCGTCCCTTCGACGATGAACTACGGTCTGTGATTGATCCTTTTAGAGTAGGGAAGGTTATGTAGGCAGCCACAATGAGTTGCAGCATTGCCGGTCCATCAACTTGTCGCTCATATCATCTAATTGTGAGATGATTGTGACATTCTGGCGTCTCATATCATCTGACTCGGTAGCTCGACGCAAGAGATGATTGCGGCCATACTTGATGAGGCTTATTTGCATGCCAGCAAGTGGATGCTCATACTTCCTATCAAGCTAAGTAGAGTTGGTAAACGAGATAAGATAGGACTTGGTGCGACTTATGCCAAAGTCCAAGGCTCACGCTTGGACAAGACTCGCGGTATGACGGTTGCTCAGCTAGATAGGAAATTCAGTGATGAATTCCCTACGTAGAGGAAAGACAGTGATGCATGCAATGTGCATTGGCCTTGGCCTTATGGCCTTACACCCTTTTGTGGACAATGGTAAGCTTGGAATAGTGTGGAAGCTAAGTTAGCCGCATCATGCTCCGCAAGCATGCTTGCAAGGGCAGATGGACGTGCATTTTCCTAGATTTGAGGCCCGGATCGTAGCTTCATCATGGGCAACAGAGGAGTTACGGCCTGCGGGGCAACGCGCCAAAGGAGTAATTTTCCGGTCCTTCACATGAGTTTAAACGCTCAGATGCATACTCAATTGAAGAAAACGCTCTCCCCAAGCAGAAGTCAGATGGTTTGAGTGCCATAATTCATACTGTAAGCAGAGATCTTTAACATCATGTATATACATGTGAAACCTCTAAAGAAGCGTGTGATAGTCTTAGAATTATGTTCGAAGGAAACTCCTCAGAAAAAGAAGCTAGACTATAGACTCTTACTTCTGACCGGGAATAACTTTGTATGGATGACAACGATACATTTGAAGAGTTTCATGTTAAATTCTCTGAGATTGTTAATGTTTATTTCTCCTTAGGAAAAACTATCTCTGAAAAGGATATAGTATGCTAGAATCTCAGATCGCTGCCATCCAGATATGATTCTAAGAAATATGCTATAACTGAATCCTATGATCTTTCTTCCTTGATAAAAAGCACACCTTTTGGAAAATTAAAGATCTTTGATCGCGATTTTTTGTCTAATAAATAAAAGACACCGACACATCATTCAAAGCCACTTAGATTCCGGTGACTCCATGTCCAGAAAACTCCAACGATTAAGTGGCTCTAGATGATGACAAGGAAGTTGAATTACACCATCATTTTATCTCTCATTACTCAACAATTTAAAAAACTAATGAGGTAACGAAATAAAGGTCACTTGTATCCGTTAGAAATCAACTATCGGTCACTATAAACGAAGATACATGGGATGATAATGATTATGTTCCTGAATTCTACAAATGTCAAGGCTTTGGTAATATCTCTCCAGACTATCCTACTAAGCATATTCGATGGAAGAGGAATGCATATACTGCAACTCTTGATTATTTCCCTGATGAGAATAATCTAGATTTTCAGACGGAATATGTTGCAACCATTGCTGAAAACTAGAATTCTGATTCATATTCATCATTAGATACACAAGATGAGTTCAACTCTAAGAGTTTTATAAAAACTTCTTTGTCAAGATAGAAATATTCATTCCTTGGAATATGAGATCGAAAAAATAAAATCCTTACTCGATCAAATAAGTTTAAGCTATCTAAGTGACAAAGAAGAGCTTAACAAGAGACTTGTGAAATCCAAACTCTCTATAGATTCCGAAAATAAACGTGTATCTAAACTGATAGTTTTCATGATGAAATCAGGATACTGAAAGTAGTAAATTCTAAACTAAGGAATACTCGTGATTACTCCTCTAAATCAACCCAATATATCCGGAGAGACACTCAAGGAAGAAATTGGTAATTAATTCTACCAAATTTAAGGGTTGTATTCAGAATATGTATGCACCATGTTTTCAAAGTGAGCAATGGGGAAATCATAAGAAACAATATCTCTAAAAGTCACAGAATTGCATACACAATTCAGATAGAGGTTCACGCCGTTCACCCAGTAAATTGAATCGAAAGATCCATTGTCGTTCCGATCCAAAAGTAAAAATAAAACTCAAATTATCAAATGCAATTCATAGATAAACTAATTTCAGGATATCAGGATCTTATCTCCAAGCTAAGCAAATAACTCAAAAATCAGGCATAAAGAGTTCTAAGATTGAGGAGATCTGTGAGAAGACCATGTTTTCTATCCAAAATCCGAAAATTTGACTCTCATGATAACTTAACCTAGTTATTATTTTAGCGCCCCCAAAGCTAGAAACTGACTAATCCAAGTGATTAACTAAATAAAGAGGCACTAAGAGTCTAGATTATTTACTTAAACATTCAATTAAGAAATCTGCTACAAAACTTAACCCAAAACTAACCCTGCTCAGAAATATATATACAAGAACAGCTCTCAAATAATACATATACAATAGTCATTTGGTTTGCAAATAAAATTTAAAACATAATAAACATAGAAATATTTAACTAATTAACGGAGTCAACTCCTCGAAGCTTTCGTTGCGCAACTCTGGTCTATCTCTGAAACTGAAAGTGGGAATAGGTGAGCATATCATCCCTAAAAGGTGTGCCCAGCAGGAATAACATCTAACTTTCATGAAATCATGGCAAGAAATGAAAACAATACATGTTTTCAAAAATATTAAAAGTGACCAAGTCACTGTAACAAACAAACATGTATATGGACAAACTCCTTCTTCAAACAATGTATAATATGGTTGTTGATAGACGCATTTATGTGTCTAATATGTCTCAATTGTATGTATTGTTAGTGCTCGATTTTGTATTTATTTTGTTATTTTATGTCTTTGTAGGTATTTATAGAGAAATAAGCTCTTGCAACAAAAATTGGCTCGAAAAATGGTGTTTTACACCCCAGGATAAAGTACTAAAGACACCCCAGAAATGAACCGGAAGCACCCCAAAAATGTGCTGGAGAAACCCCAGAAAAATTACTATTTACGCCCAAAAATTACTATTTGCACCCCATAAGGCAAGTGCTAAAGGGAAACCCGTACAGGATTAGGGGGAGGACATCTTCTTCTCAAATTCAAAACCAATTTTGGCGGGAAAACATTTCACTTCACTGGAAGAATTTCGATCGAATGTTTGCAGGAGTTTTTGTGTGATTCAATCGCTGAAACTTCATGGGTAGTTGTGATATGTCCTAACAGAGCTAGTATGGGTGTTTGTTTCGATCAAATTTGGCTGGATAACTTGGTTTAATCCAAACAGGGAGTTGGAGGAAAAACATGAGCTTGCACGAGTTGTGAGGAATTTAAACGTGTATTACACGTGTTTGGAAGAGTTGATCGATATTCGGGAGCGTGAAGAAGGTATAGAAGGAAAGAAATACATCTGCAGACGCGTAGGAAAACGATTTTTGGAAACAATATATTTTCGAGAATAAAAGAAATAATGGGATTAAATAAAGAGATTTTGGGATATTCAATGTCGCAATGATATATAAATAGGTTCCTAGGATCACATAGAAGGGGAGGGGAGAGTTTGGGGTCGAGAGGAGAGCTCAGGAAGCGTGAATCAAGAGTTTTCAGAACTCTGTTGCTGCTGCTCGTGAAGAACAGGGAAACAACGACGGTTTCTTCAAATGCTTGTCACGGTTTCTTCAACTGGTTTGCAACATTTATCTTCATTGTAACAGTTTCTTCATCCTCTTCTGCAACATTTATCTTCATATTTGTAATGGTTATCTTCATCATAACAGTTGAGAGTTGAAACAGTCGGTCTGCAACGCGCATGTGCTGTTGCAGATTTCCTGTTTCACTATTTTCTCTTCTTGTAAACACTTTTTGAGCCATGAATACATATTTTGAGTGTGTTTCCAACATGATGAGCTAAACCCAATCATCCGGGGAGATGGAGGAAGCCATTCTTCCAAAAGTTATGTGGTAAAATTTATTTGAATTTATTTATGCAATTCTTTTATGATTATTTGCACCAAATGAAAATTGAGTAATGATTTTTATTAATTAGTTGTGTTTTCTCTTGATGAAGTATGCTTAGTTTAGGGCTTTTGATACTTCATTCTTGCGATTAACAATTGATGTTTTTAAAATCTAATTTAGACAATGATTAGAATCACAATTTCTTTTGATTGGAGTTATATTGTCTAGAATTGCATGATAAAAATTAATATTAAATTACATGAATTTTGGTGAATGGTGAAATCCTGAACCCCGGTCTCTCTAATATAATCAGTTTTAATTTTCTTTATTTTCTTTAGTTTTAAAATTTAAATCTAAAAGCACAACCTTCACAAGTGTTGAACGAACTCTATTATTTATTACTACAACAACTTGAAAACACATCAAATTTTTGGCGCCGGCGACGCGGACTTGTCTTTAGGCTAGAGTTTTTAGATTTTTTTTTTTTAGGTTTTTTTTTTATTTGTTCTTCTTTACGTTTTTGGGTTTTTGTCTTTTTCTTTCAGATTTTGGAATTTGGAGCGAAAGAAAATTTTGCCAAAGCTTTTGGTGAATACTTAAAGACTGGAGTAAAAGGCAAAGCGAAAGGAGCGAAAGAAGAAGATTTTTTTATATAAAAAAAGAGAGAAAAAAAAGAGACACATTTTTATTTTTGTAGATTTTTTAGACTTTCTTTTTCTTTTGCACTTTATATTTTTGGACTTTGGACTTTAAATTTTGGGACATTATTTTTATAAACCCTACGAAAGGGTGGTTTATATATAAACTGTTTGCAGAGAAGGACGGTGATTACGATATCACCTCGGCCCCTCGAGTTCGTACATGACATAGGAGTCGTGGCCCGAGTCGACTACAAAGGTTCATCCTCCGTCTGGTACGGGAGGTAAGTTTGTCGAAACACTCGCGAATCCCCTGTCAGCGAGTTACTGTCTTCCTTCGTATGCATATATGTTGAGGACTTGAAAACGGCTGCTTTAATTTCCTAGTAAAGGGCAAGGACTGGCCATACAAGATAAGGGTTCGGATTTCATCACCGTTCTCTTCTTGCCCGCCTTAGAAAAACGACACCAAACGCGAACCTAAGCCTAAAATTTTGACTAGAACGAGACCGATAGGGTAACGAGCTTAACAGGAAAGTCATTCGAAAAATATTGGTTACTCTTTTAAGCATACTTCGAAGTTCTTGACGGTTTCTGTAAGTTGAATGCGTGACTGCGCCGCCTTGTAATACCTGTGAGGCATTGGGTATCAAAGTTCCACCGAGATTCCCTCGCCTTTTTTCAACTTACTTTGACTCGGATTGATTCCAGAGGGGTTTGCTTAAATTGTAATGAATTCCCGTTCGAAGGATTAGAAGCTAGTCTAGAAACAATCTAAGTGGAGCCATCATGCTTTTTGTTTGCTAGAAATCAGTAGGTTTGCTGTGGTGGAGTCAGCCTTGTTTGTGTTTGCATAGAACATCCCTTCCGTTTTAGGACTTGTCTTTTTGATTTTTTTTCTTCTAATGTATGCCTGAAGTTTTTAAACGGTCTTGGAAAAGAAACACTCTAGGTCGTTTGATTAGTGACAAACCTAGTATTCTTCTTGTGAAGGCGGGGAGATCGAAGACTCTTCTTTTGAGAGCCCCGTTTTTGAAAACTTCAGTTTTGAGAATCTGTCTCTTCGTGAGGAAAGTACCCCTAGTACTCCTAGTCCTTTGGTAGTGCTAGAAATGGAAACTTTGAAAGCTTTGCTAAACCCAACTAGGACCTCTCGTCCGTCTTGTATCAAGTTAGCTGAAACCGAGGCAAATTATGAACTGAAACCTTGGACTTTACAGATGCTCCCAATGTTTTTAGGGAAGGAGAATGAGAACCCCTATTTTCATGTTAGGGAATTTGAGGAAGTTTGTAGTACTCTGAAAATTAAAAACCTAAGTGATGATGGTTGAAACTTAGGTTATTCCCCTTTTCCTTAAAAGATAAAGCCAAATCTTGGATGTATAGTTTGGACTCTGAGTCAATTGAAACCTATGGCCAACTTACTTCTGCCTATATACATAAGTTTTTCCCAAGGCATAAAACATCGTATATTATGACACAAATATGTACTTTTGCCCAACAAGAGGGAGAATCTTTATATAGGTACTTAGAAAGGTTCAATGACTTGATATCTCAATGTCCTCATCATGGTTTGGAGAAGGTTAGGTTAGTTCAGATCCTCTACGAGGATTTAGATTATTCGACAACAACCATGGTTGAGTCCTTATGCACAGGTGGGTTTGAGAATAAAACTGTTGATGAAGCGATGACATTTTTGAATGAAATCGCGGATAAGACCCAACAATGGGAAAATAGTAGGGAACCCCAGAAAACAATTCTTCTAAGTAGAGGAAATGTTAATAGGGTAGAAGGATCTCATGAGTCAGATGCCAAAATAGCAGCTATAGCCAAAAGGTTAGAAGCCTTAGAATTAGGTCATTCTAGTGGTAGTAGTGGAAGAAATGAGCCTTTTTGGGAAGGCCATGCTTTTGAAGAGCAAGCCAATGCTATTTATAACAACACTAGGTTTGATAACCGACAGAAGTTTGACCCATATTCAGAAACCTATAACCCTGGCTGGAGAAACCATCCAAACCTTTCTTGGTCCAAGGGCCAGAATCAAGGTCAGTCTATTAATACTCAGGTTCCCCCAGGTTTTGGCTATACTAAGAATCCTTCAGCTCCAGCACAGTTTCAGAACCCTTCGAATAAGAAAATTATGAGTTTAGAAGAGTCTCTTGCTTTGTTAACTCGTAACACTGTGCAGTTTCAGCAAACTGTTGCTCAAGGTTTAGAAGAAAATAAGAGAATAGGTCAGGCTAACTCTCAGGCTATTTCCGAGTTGAAAAACCAGGTTAGTCATACAAGTGAGTCTTTAAGAGAAAGAGGTAAGTTTCCTAGTCAGACTCAACCCAACCCTAGAGGAATTAATGAAATAGGTGAAAGACCATCTGATCATGTGAATGCTATTAAAACCCTTAGGAGTGGTAGAGAGATAGACAACAAGGTTTCCATGCCTGATAGTGAACATGTTGTAGTTCACCCTTCTGAACCAGAAACTGAGGAGACTGATAGAGTCTCTAAAGAGACCAATGAGGGTCATATTGAGCCCGGATTTGTCCCTAGAGCCCCATTCCCACAGCTGCTAGTTCCAACTAAGAGGGAGTCCAATTTTAATGATATATTGGAGGTTTTTAAGCAGGTAACTATCAACCTTCCACTACTAGATGAAATTAAGCAGATTCCCTCTTATGCCAAGTTTCTCAAGGATATGTGTACGCGAAAGCGAAAGCTTGATGTCCAGAAGAAAGCCTTTCTATCTAGTCACGTGAGTTCTATTATTCAGAATACCACTACTCCTAAGTATAAAGACCCAGGGTCCCCTACCATTTCTTGCACAATAGGTAAATATCGTGTTGAGAAAGCGTTGCTTGACTTAGGAGCTAGTGTGAACTTACTACCATATCATGCGTACCTTAAGCTAGGACTTGGTGAGATGAAACCTACCCAGATGATACTTCAGTTAGCTGATAGGTCCGTCAAAATTCCTCGTGGTGTGATCGAGGATGTTCTCATAGAGGTTGACAAGTTTATTTATCCAGTGGATTTTGTTATCCTAGATACTCAACCTGTCCCTGACCCAGAGAACCAAATACCGGTAATTTTAGGTTGCCCGTTTTTAGCTACATCCAATGCGATCATTAACTGTCGAAATGGTATTATGAAATTGTCTTTTGGTAATATGAATATTGAGCTGAACATTTTTAATATTAGTAAGCTACCCTCCGAATTATATGACTCGAACATAGAAGAGGTGAACATGATAGGAACATTAGTCGAGGAGTCATTACCAAACACTTTGTTAGAAGATCCATTAGAGAAATGCCTAGATCACTTTGGGATTGATTTTGATGATGATAATGTGAGTAATGAGGTGAATTCTTTGTTAGATTCAACCCCTTTGTTAGATACTAGTAATGGATGGAAACCTAAAGTCGAACCACTACCAGTTTCTGAGTCTACCCTAGTTCCTTCGTTAGAAGAGCCTCCTAAGTTGGACCTAAAACCATTGCCAGATTCCCTGAAATGTAGGTTTTTAGGCCCGTCTGAGACTTTACCTGTGATTATTTCTTCCGTCTTGGATAGTGACCAGGAAAGTAGGCTAGTAACCGTCCTTCAAAACAACAAGGAAGCTTTAGGGTGGACCATAGCTGACATTAAGGGTATAAGTCTCACTGTTTGTATGCATCAGATCTATTTAGAGAGTGATACCAAACCTTCTAGGGAGATGAAACGTCGACTAAACCCTAATATAAAAGAGGCAGTTCGAAACGAGGTCCTTAAGTTGTTAGATGCAGACATTATCTATCCCATTTCAGACAGTAAGTGGGTCAGCCCCGTTCAGGTTGTTCCCAAGAAATCTGGTATTACTGTAGTCCAGAATGATAACAATGAGTTAATCCCGACCCGAGTGACCACGGGTTGGCGTGTTTGTATTGACTATAGGAAATTAAACAAGGTCACTAGGAAGGACCACATTCCCCTTCCCTTCATCGACCAGATGCTAGAGAGATTAGCTGGACATAGTCACTACTGCTTTTTAGATGGCTATTCTGGATATAATAAGATCGTTATTGCCCCAGAAGACCAGGAGAAAACCACTTTTACCTGTCCCTTTGGTACCTTTGCGTATATACGCATGCCTTTTGGGCTTTGTAATGCCCCCGCGACTTTTCAGCGTTGCATGATGAGCATATTTTCTGACATGGTAGAACGGTTCTTAGAGGTCTTTATGGATGATTTTTCAGTGTTTGGTTCGTCTTTCGATGAGTGCTTGCATCATTTGTCACTAGTGTTGGCTAGGTGTAAGGAAAAGAATTTAGTGCTTAATTGGGAGAAATGTCACTTCATGGTTCGTTCAGGAATTGTTTTAGGGCATATCGTATCTTCTAAGGGTATAGAGGTAGATAAAGCCAAAGTTGACATGATTAAAACTTTACAGGTCCCAAAAACCGTAAGAGATATTAGGTCATTCTTAGGGCATGCAGGTTTTTATCGTCGATTCATTAAGGATTTTAGCTTAATTTCAAGATCTCTTTTCAATTTGCTTGCAAAAGATGTTAAGTTTGTCTTTGATGATGCTTGTTTAGAGGCTTTTGAGAAGATTAAGAATTTACTCACTACCGCCCCCATAGTCCAGGCACCCAACTGGAACCTACCCTTTGAGATCATGTGTGATGCTTCATATTATGCTATTGGTGTAGTGCTAGGTCAGCGAGAAAACAAATTACTTCATGTGATTTACTATGCTAGAAAAACTATGAATGATGCCCAGTTGAACTATACCACTACTGAGAAGGAACTGTTAGCCACTGTGTTTGCCTTAGAAAAGTTTAGACCCTATCTCTTAGGTTCTAAGATCATCATATATACTGATCATGCTGCTTTGAAATATCTTTTGTCTAAGAAGGATACAAAACCTAGATTGATTAGGTGGATCCTTTTGTTGCAAGAGTTTTCTCCAGACATTAGAGACAAAAAGGGTGCCAAAAATGTTGTATCAGACCACTTGTCTAGGCTAGTTGTTAGTTCCCCTGATGATTCCCTTCCTATAAGGGATGGCTTTCCTGATGAACAATTGTTCTTTGTTACCCAATTACCTTGGTATGCGAATATAGTGAACTTGTTACTGGTCGAATGCCCCAACATTGGGGTAAACAAGATCGTTCTAGGTTTTTAGCTGAGGTTAAGCACTTCTTCTGGGATGATCCTTATTTGTTTAAGTATTGTCCAGACTAGATTATTAGGAGATGTATACCTGAGAGTGACCAGTCCAGTATTATTTCCTTTTGTCATGATCATGCTTGTGGGGGTCACTTTAGTGCTAGGAAAACTGCTGCTAAGATATTGCAGTGTGGATTCTATTGGCCTTCGTTGTTTAAAGACTCCCACAGTTATTGTGTTACTTGTGAACGTTGCCAGAAATTAGGAACCATTTCCCGTAGGAACATGATGCCCTTGAACCCTATTTTAGTTGTGGAGGTCTTTGATGTGTGGGGTATTGACTTTATGGGTCCGTTTCCTAATTCTTTTGGTAACTTATACATCCTTGTCGTTGTAGACTATGTCTCTAAGTGGATTGAGGCGGCTGCGTGTAAAACCAATGACCATAGGGTTGTGATTGAGTTCTTGAAAAATAATATACTTTCACGTTTTGGTACACCGCGAGCTATAATTAGTGATGGAGGGTCGCACTTTTGTAATGGACCTTTTAGGCTTTTGATGAAGAAATATGGTATTACACATAAGGTAGCTACCCTGTATCATCCACAGACTAGTGGTCAGGTAGAAGTTTCCAATAGGGAGACAAAACGTATATTAGAGAAAACAGTTAATCCTAATCGGAAAGACTGGTCGTCTAGGCTTATTGATGCCTTATAGGCTTACCGAACTGCGTTTAAGACCCCCATTGAAATGTCACCTTATCGACTTGTGTATGGCAAGGCATGTCACTTACCTGTTGAGTTAGAACATAGAGCTTATTGGGCTGTTAAGAAGCTAAATTTTTCACTTGACAAGGCAAGAGTCCGTAGGAAACTCTAGCTCAATGAGTTGGAAGAGATTCATAGAGATGCATACGATAGTGCTAAGGAGTATAAGAACAAAATGAAACTTGTGCATGATAGAAATATCTTAAGAAACTCTTTTTCTCCAGGTCAAAAAGTTCTTCTGTATGATACCCGCTTGCATCTTTTCCCTGGGAAGTTACGTTCTCGGTGGACGGGTCCTTTTATTGTTCGCACTGTGTTTCCTCATGGAGCTGTTGAGATCGAGACACCGGATGGTAGTAGTTCTTCAAAGGTTAACGGTCAGAGATTGAAACCCTTTTTAGAGCCCTTTCCTACAGATGATATTGAGGAGGTCCCTCTGGAGGACCCTGTTTACCCTTGATTGACCATCGAGGCGATTGTATGTTGTTGTATATTAGTTTTTGATTTCTCTCTTCACCCAGGTACTATCTTTACGACTTCTCTCTTTACTAATTCCTCATGTTACTTTACTGTTTGGTATTGCTCTTTCATTAGAAACATGGAGGAAAATGTTAGATTTAAGTTTGGAGGTAGGGAAGAAACTTTTTGTTAGCTTTTATTTGCAATAAATAAACTCCAGAGCCTAGAAATTTATGCCTATTAAGGATGGTACTAACCAATCTAAGTGGATGGAAGCATTTTGGTTATAGGAGTTGAGGAACCAATCTGACTAGATGGCAACATCTATAGAGTCTATTCATAAAAGCACAGAGCTCAGGTGTTAGAAATAACATGATAGTTTCACCATATCTCGTTGGGTCCTTTTCACTTCTGTTTTTATTTTGTTTTGTTTTTAAACTATGTTTCTCTAAGTGATTAGGTGGGGCTCACGATTCAAGTTGTTACCAATGCTAGGGTGAATTAGAGTGATTGAGATACAAGAAAAAAAAAAAGAAGAAAAAAAAAAGAAGAAAAAGAGACCAACTGGAATAAATTCAATAAAGTCGACCGCTGGAACCCTTGTATATGCCAGTTGTGTTGACCTAGAGTTAGGATTATCGACCACTGGTACCCTTGTATATGCCAGTGTGCTGATATTAGTCAGATCGGTATCTCAGTCCATTAGGATAGGTTCATTTTGGCGGAGGCCTTCAGACATATATGAGAAACACTGTTCACCTAGTAAACATCAAAACCATCTATGTTTTTCTATATCCATCTTCTTGATCTATCCATGTGATTAGTTTTGACTCCGGATATTGATGTCCATAGTGTGACTATCTGAGTAGAGTTCTGTCACTTCATATGAATTTTAGTATGCTTGAGTGCAAACTCGTGTACAACAGTTGGAATTTCGCATCAGGGTACTTCCTCCTGTAGTCAATAAGTATGCCAACCAAGGAGATTCTTTAGTGCCTTCCAAGGTTCTGTGTAGATAGCTAGGGTCTGGAGTAAAGGTTTTGTGGGTACACCTCTGGTAAACCCTCCGGAGACAACACTCCGCCGCTAGGGCCACCTAGCGGTTTAACGGCTTGCTGCACGTGTTAAGTATAGTCATTTTTATTTTGTAGTTTTGATTTTCTCAAGGATTAGCAAATAATAAGTTTGGGGGTGTTGATAGACGCATTTATGTGTCTAATATGTCTCAATTGTATGTATTGTTAGTGTTCGATTTTGTATTTATTTTGTTATTTTATGTTTTTGTAGGTATTTATAGAGAAATAAGCTCTTGCATCAAAAATTGGCTCGAAAAGTGGTGTTTTACACCCCAGGATAAAGTACTAAAGGCACCCCAGAAATGCACCGGAAGCACCCCAAAAATGTGCCGGAGAAACCCCAGAAAATTACTATTTACGCCCAAAAATTACTACTTGCACCCCATAAGGCAAGTGTTAAAGGGAAACCCGTACAAGATTAGGGGGAGGACATCTTCTTCTCAAATTCAAAACCAATTTTGGCGGGAAAACATTTCACTTCACTGGAAGAATTTCGATCGAATGTTTGGAGGAGTTTTTGTGTGATTCAATCGCTGAAACTTCATGGGTAGTTGTGATATGTCCTAACAGAGCTAGTATGGGTGTTGTTTCGATCAAATTTGGCTGGATAACTTGGATTAATCCAAACAGGGAGTTGGAGGAAAAACATGAGCTTGCACGAGTTTTGAGGAATTTAAAATGTACTGCACGTGTTTGGAAGAGTTGATCGATATTATGGAGCGTGAAGAAGGTATAGAAGGAAATAAATACAACTGCAGACGCGTAGGAAAACGATTTTTGGAAAAAAAATATATTTTCGAGAATGAAAGAAATAATGGGATTAAATAAAGAGATTTTGGGAGATTCAATGTCGCAATGATGTATAAATAGGTTCCTAGGATCACATAGAAGGGGAGGGGAGAGTTTGGGGTCGAGAGGAGAGCTCAGGAAGCGTGAATCAAGAGTTTTCAGAACTCTGTTGCTGCTGCTCGTGAAGAACAAGGAAACAACGAGTTTCTTCATCCGTCGTAACGGTTTCTTCAAATGCTTGTCACAGTTTCTTCAACTGGTTTGCAACATTTATCTTCATTGTAACAGTTTCTTCATCCTCTTCTGCAACATTTATCTTCATATTTGTAACGGTTATCTTCATCATAACAGTTGAGAGTTGAAACAGCCGGTCTGCAACGCGCATGTGCTGTTGCAGATTTCCTGTTTCACTATTTTCTCTTCTTGTAAACAATTTTTGAGCCATGAATACATATTTTGAGTGTGTTTCCAACATGATGAGCTAAACCCAATCTTCTGGGGCGATGGAGGAAGCCATTCTTCTAAAAGTTATGTGGTAAAATTTATTTGAATTTATTTATGCAATTCTTTTATGATTATTTGCACCGAATGAAAATTGAGTAATGATTTTTATTAATTAGTTGTGTTTTCTCTTGATGAAGTATGCTTAGTTTAGGGCTTTTGATACTTCATTCTTGCGATTAACAATTGATGTTTTTAAAATCTAATTTAGGCAATGATTAGAATCACAATTTCTTTTGATTGGAGTTATATTGTCTAGAATTGCATGATAAAAATTAACATTAAATTACATGAATTTTGGTGAATGGTGAAATCCTGAACCCCGATCTCTCTAATATAATCAGTTTTAATTTGCTTTATTTTCTTTATTTTTAAAATTTAAATCTAAAACCACAACCTTCATAAGTCTTGAACGAACTCTATTATTTATTACTACAACAATTTGAAAACACATCAAATTGTGCAATTCCGAACTCGCAAATCCCCACCTAACCGTAAGTATGGATGTTGACAATTCAGAAATCGCAAACTGTCGACCAATATATAATAAAAGCTCTAGGTATAAATGTGAAGGAGCATATCCTATATCGGGTGGAAATTCTTATTTCTCATAAAAATTCATATGACAAACAAACATTAAAAGTCCTTTCCAAACCATGGAAAGATTAACAGAATCCACAACATTATCATAATGCAGTTTAAATAAAGCATGGAATGCATGACAGACAATGCATGAGTTGATAACATAAACTTTTATAAAAGAAAACAACAATGGTTTCAAAAGAGTTAAATGTATTCCCACCTCTTTTGATGACAAGCCACGCCTACCTCGAGATCCACGATCCATCGGTTCATCCTTTGAATCGATCGTTGTTAACATAGACTAACTGTTTGAATCACACGAGAACTCTAAGAATCTAACCACAATGGCTCACACAAGAATCATACAAGTTTGTTTAATGGTTCTAAACCCATTTATGACTTTATACCTATTCATTCTCTATCTTTAACATAGATAAGGTTTACTAATTGGATTAGATTGCTTCTATAATCCATTAGATAAGTCTTAAGAATGTCTTCAACTTTGTAGAAGAATCCAACGGGTAATTCGGACCATAAGGGTCCAATAACACTAATTGAGAGTTCTGGCATAAAGCCCAAAACAACTAAGCCAACCCATTAAACTAAGGCCCGGTCTATCTATCCACTAACAGTCAACGTCAGGTCAAAGTCCAGGATCAATGGTCAAGTGGTCAACGATTTGATCACACGAGTCAACTCAGGTCAACACAGGGAACTCAATGAGTTAATTCAGTCCACAGGACTGATTCAGGTGACTCATATTTACATTTAACTCAGTCAGATTGACTGAGTCAGAAACACTAAGTTCAGTTAGCTAGGCTAAATGCAATCTGGCTAAATCCATTGTACATGCCAACCTAAGATGCATATGCCAAAGTTCAATTGCAACTTCATTTCCTATATCTTTCACTCATAAACAAACTTTGAATTACAATTACAAACGCAAACTAAGTTTACCTGCAATTGCAGTAGCATCAGGCTCTCAAAGAGACAATCCAACTTTGATTCTACACATCATTCCTATACAGTTTCTACTCTCCCAACTAAAAGTTCTGCAAAAATTACCACCATTAAGTTCAGTCTCAATTCAGCATTTCCAATACATCTTGAAATCTCCATTCCTCTCTAAATATAGTTTCATCTGTAATATTAATTCACTTCGAGACAGTTAATAATTCAGTTCAGCAGCATCAATCATTGCCATCTCATCTAATTAGCCCATGACATCTCTACCAGCAATTTCAGTTCCACCTCCATAGCAACTCTTAACTACAACAACAACATCATTTCACTTCAACATACTCTTAAATTCACCTCCATCTCATCTGCCACTGTCATTCAACACAATTTCATTAATTCATCCTAGAATTGTAAACAATCACAGAACCTTACTTCAATTACAGTTCCTCCTGCATCAAACATCATAATCTTCTTAATCAACTGCCTCTTCAAATATACATACATCTTAGTTCAACTACCTTACAAACACCAGGCCATCAACAACCTCAGTTCTTAAAGCTCAATCCCTGTATCATAAACTTCCCAACTCATCCACCATCTCAAGAAACTGATAAACTCTTTCATAGTCTAAACTGCATCCGGTCCAAGTAATGAAGCTAACACAACTCATTCCAGTTCAACAATTAAGGAACATCATCTCGACTGTTACAGTGATTCATTACTACAAACTACCAACTTAGTTAAATCACCATCTTCAAAACCTTGTACTTACTACAATCTCGATTAGGATCAATCACCACAACCTTTACTAACTCATTCATATCAAAACAACTAACATTCAACAAAAACATATCATCACTCTCGTATATCTAAATCTTAAAGAACCAGTACCATTTCAATCATAACAGCATCATCACTAATTGCAGCTATACTATATCCCAGTTACAAGTAACATTCATCTAACCTCAACTCCAACTCCTCAAAACAGACCCAGCCTCTGTTCATCAATTCATTACCAAATTAACTTCAAAACATTAACAGTTCAATACTCTGAATTCTCAATCTGAATGTCTCAATTACATGAACCTCGATTCCAATTTAGGGAAGAACATGAGGAACCCTAATTCCCTAATAATCAAAATTAAACCTCACAGAACTCAACCTCATATTTGACTAAAACCCATCTCTAATCAATCGAGATATAACAAATTCACAAAGATGAATGAATCAATTTCAAAACCCTGATTTACCTTTATTTTGATTCATCTTCAGAACGAATTCGTCTCAATACTGCAACATCAGCCCCTTAGTTCTATATTCATCGGAAACCCAATCATCTTATCTATTTCTCATTATCATCATCAACCAACTTCAGGAAACCGTAACTTTAATTTGCAGCTGCAACACTTCTTCTCCTCCCGAGCTCAAACAACTACAGAAACATCATCATCACCTCCTTGCTTGAATCATTAGGATAACAAGGTTTCTATAGAACTCCCATGCAACAGAAACCAAATCTATGTGACTGAGATCGACAAAGAAAAGAGACAGAAGAAAGAACAGAGAAGGAAGAAGAAAGAAAGAGAAAAATAAAAGGAAAAAAATGAAAGAAGAAGAAAAGAAAACACGAGTTTGTATTCTCGGTTAGGTATTGACACGACCACCCCAAAATTACACAACACCCGTTGAAGATAAGTGCAGCCACATGGTTAAGCTATGAAGTCACTATTTTGCCCCTCATACTTATCCAATAATAACTTCTTCGTCCAGTATCCGATTGACACATTCGAGTTATCCATCCTGCGTAACTTTTCGAGATCTATCCAATGGTACTAGTTTCATGTCCAAATCGTTGTTAGATTAATTTTTATTAATTAACCTTCGTGAAACTAATCGAGTTATTATCGGCTAATACGTCTCTTGACTAGTCTAATAGCGTTGACGAGCTTGAGGGTCCTTACAATTATGATGATATGTTCCTGTCACTTATCCTTGGTAAGTAATAAGGATGTATGTGTACATATGCAAAAGATTTTCGAAACACTATTGAATAACTATTTTTGATTACAGCAATATTTTTGCAGTGATAAAAATATATTCTTATGGCTTACTTCGGTTTACTATTGTTGAGCCAACAAGGTGTACACGTTTAGGTATAGTTACTCATATCTAAATGAAGTCACTTTTCATCTGTGTAAACAAGCTAAGTTCGATTTAACGGTTGAAATTTATTAGCTTGAGTCTAATCAGGTTTTCATCTAACGGTGAATATTGAATGCTTTGTTACCAAGGTAACATTGATTACAAACCCTGATTTGAATACTATATAATGGAAAAATCTAGCAACTGGGAAGCTTAATCCCCACACCTCTTGTGTGATACTAGTTGCGGCTAGAGTCGATTCTCCTTTAACCTTAGGTTTTTTCCAAAACCCTGTAGGTTAACGACTTGAAGACTTCATTGGGATTGTGAAGCCAGACCCAACTATTTTCTCTGTAGTTGCGTGTTCTAATCTTGTTGTGTTCTATCATACTGAGTACTATCTTCTCTAAGATTTGCTCGAGATTTAATCTATGATAGGCAAGATAAAAAGTAGTCACAAACATCTTCGTCTCATCGTTTGTGATTCCACAATATCTTGTTTCGCTACCATACGATTAAGACTATTGTGAGGTGATTGATATTACAAGGCTGGTCTTCAGGAATATAAGTCCGGTGTATCAATTGGTTCATGTTCACCTTGATTTATCAAAAGACGGACAAAACTTGTAGGTATTTCTGTGGGAGACAGATTTATCTATACAATAGACGACAGATTGGTTTATCAAGTCTTCGACTTTGGGTCGTAGCAACTCTTAGTTGTGGGTGAGATTAGCTAAGGGAATCAAGTGCATAGAGTCCTGCTGAGATTCAGAGACGCAAGGAATGCGACTGTACCTTGATCAGTGTGAGATTAGTTAGGGCTCAACTACATTCCATTCTGAAGTTAACTTGGAGTAGGCTAGTGTCTGTAGCGGCTTAATACAGTGTGATGTTAAAATCTGGACTAAGTCCCGGGGTTTTTCTACATTTTCGGTTTCCTCGTTAACAAAACTTATGTGTTATTTCTTTTCCGCATTATATTTTCTATAAAATTGAATATCACAGGTTGTGTGTAAGTCAATCAATTGTGAATCCAACCTTTGGTTATTGATTGAATTAATTGACACTCGGATGTTGGTTTTTGATACCGTCCAAGTTGTTTCTTATAATAATCAAGCTCACGGATTTCTATATGTTTGCTTATTACATTAAGAAACAAATATATAACTCTTGGATATATTTCTTGATTGACCTAACTTTATTAGTTGGTGCTCTTAGAATTATATTGGAGTTAGTCCATACAGATTGCCTAAACGAAATATTGGGTGTGGTTGTTAGACCTCTGCTTTTTCAATTGGTATCGGAGCAGGAAATGTAGTAATCTATACTATAAAGGGAGGTGAATTAAGAGAATTAAGGTGATTAAGGGAGGATTTAGACGAGATCTAGAGAGGAAGAAGAACTGAGAGATGAGAGAGATATTTATAGAAAATAAGTAATTGGATAATAATTCGATATGGTATCCAATGACCAACAGACTACATATATAAGGTCATTGGCCACGTCTACTGCAAGGCTAATACACCCTTGATAGGATAAGGGCACCCGACTAAAAAGACAGGGGCTTATAAGGAATTAGGCCTAAGACTTATCATGACAACTGTGGGCTTATACGGACTAAGCCCATGACAAATACCCCCTACTCAATTTGATTCTTGTCCTCAAGAATCATCTTTGGAAACTGCTTCTTGATAAATGACTCGTCTTCCCAAGTAGCATCAGCAGATGTTGAGTGTGTCCAGTGCACCAAGACCTGTTCCACCATTTGTTGATTCTTCTTAATGGTTCTGGTGGATAAAATCTGGAGTGGGGTGACCTTCAAGCAGCCATTGGAGTCCAATGTAGGAAAAGTAGTTTGTGGTAGCAATCATGTTCCTATCCTTGGCTTCAACTGAGATACATGGAATACTGGATGAATTCTTGAAGTGGCAGGAAGATTGAGTTTGTAGGCCACTTTTACCATTCTAGCAGTAACTTGATATGGACCAAAAAATTTGGTTGACAGATTTAAACTTCTTCTGAGTTGCATTGAAGGTATGTATGTAGGGTTGTAGCCTTAAATACACCCAGTCCCCAACTTGAAATTCCCTCTCAGTTCTTTTCTTGTCAGCCTGTTGTTTGATTCTGTGTTGTGCCTCTTCAAGTGTGGATTTAAGTAGGATTCACATAGCTTGTCTTCTTTGCAAGTAATCTTCCACAGAAGCATTGATGGATTGCTAGTGAGAGAAGAGACCAAATTGTTGTGGACTGTAACCATAAAGAGCTTGAAATGGTGTAATCTTGAGGCTTGTGTGATATGTAGTATTAAACCACCATTTAGCTGGGCACAACCATCTAACCCATTTGGTTGGTCTGTAGCTTGTCATGCATCTTAAATAAGACTCCAGACAAGCATTAACTCTTTCAGTTTGCCCATCTTTCTGTGGATGGTAGGCAGAACTCATATCTAATGTTGTACCCATTCTAGAAAATAACTCTTGCCAGAAATTGTTAAGGAAGATGTTATCCCTGTCTGACACTATTGTAGCAGGCAAACCATGTAATTTAAAGATGTTGTCAATAAATACCTTAGCCACAGAGGCAGCTGTGAAATGATGACTGAGTGGTAGGAAGTGGTTGTATTTGGTGAACCTATCCACCACCAGCATAATGACTTCTGTGCCCTCTGACTTTGGAAGCCCAGTGATGAAGTCCATGGAAATGTGTTTCCATGCTTGGTCTGGTATTGGTAGAGGTTGTAGCAATCCCCCAGGAGCAGTATGTGAAATTTTGTGTTGTTGAAAAATGTCACATTCCTTGATATAATGAAATAAGTATTTCTTCATTCCCACCCAATAAAATTATTCTTTTTCTCTTTGGTAGCTAGCTTGAGTGCCGGAGTGTCCCCCTACAGATGAAGAATGAACTGCATCCATCACTTGTTTCCTTAATGTTCCATTGGACCCAATATATACCCTGTCATTGTACCTCAGAATTCCCCGTGGTAGAGTGTATGGAGTTCTGTTGGAGGGAGAAATTGTTAGTTGTGGAATCAGCTCAATAGCCAAAGTATCTGAATTATAGCTTGCTAATTGCACTTCACCAAACCAAGTAGGTTGTAGTTGAGATATTAGCTGACATTGAGGTGAGGAAGTTTGAGGAACCATGGATAATGCATCAGCCACCTTATTTTCAATTCCTCTTTTGTAAACAACAACATAATCATAACCCAACAGGTTGGAGAGCCATTTCTGTTGCACCATAGTATGGAGTCTTTGCTCCATGAAATATTTCAGACTTTGATGGTCTGTGTAGATATTGAAATGATTCCCCATCAAATAAGGCCTTCACTTTGTAATTGTCATTACTATAACAAGTAATTCTTTCTCATAGGTGGACATAGAAAGAAATCTTGTTCCCATGCCCTTGCTGAAATAAGCAATTGGTTTCTTGTTCGGCATAAGAACTGTTTCTACCCATGTATCACATGCATCAGTTTCTACTTCGAATGGGAGAGTGAAATCAGGGAGAACTAGTACTGGGGTGGTGGTGACAGCTTGCTTGAGGGCTTCAAATGCAGTTTGAGAAGCATCAGACCAATTGAAGTTGTCCTTCTTTAGCAATTCTGTAAGTGGCTTAAAAATAATTCCATAGCCCTTCACAAATTTTCTATAGTATCCTGTAAGACCTAGGAATCCTCTCATTTCCTTCAAGGAGGTGGGAACTGGCCAATTGATCATACATGCAATTTTTGTCGGGTCAGCTGTGACTCATTCTCCAGTGATGATGTGACCCAGATACTCTATTTTGGGCTGACTAAAAGTACATTTACTGAGCTTTGCATAAAATGTGTGTTGTTGTAAAGTTTTAAGAGTAATTCTAGATGCTCCAAGTGGGAATCCATGTCATGGTTGTACACCCGGTGTGTCGTCGAAGAACACTAATATAAACTTCCTCAAATGTGGATGAAAAACATCATTCATTAAAGCTTGGAAAGAGGCTGGAGAATTAGTTAAGCCGAATGGCATTAACATGAACTCATAGTGCCCCTGATGTGTCTTAAAAGCAGTCTTGTAAACATCTGGAGGAAAAACTCGAATCTGGTGATATCCAACTCGTAAATCTATCTTAGAAAACACCTTTGAACCAAACAGCTCATCTAGTAGTTCTTCTATAATGGGAATGGGGTATTTGTCCTTTACAGTAACTTCATTCAACTTCCTATAATCTACGCAGAATCGCCAACTACCATCTTTCTTCTTGACAAACAGTGTCGGAGAAGAAAAATGACTTCTACTTGGTTGTATCACTCCAGATTTTAGCATCTCTTGTACTAGCTGCTCAACTAAACCCTTCTGAATATAGGGAGTTCTATATGGTCTTTGATTTGGTGGAGTTGTGAGTGGTTTCAAGGGAATATGGTGATCATGTTCCCTAGATGGTGGAAGTGTTTTTGGTTCTTGAAATACATAGTCATATTTTTGAAGTAAGGGTAAAATGGGTTCAGGTGTAATTGTTTGTTCTGCGCAAGAAGTAATAGCAAAGAGCTTACCTACCAACCCGCCTTTGTTTTGCTTAAGCCATTTATGTAAAGCTTTACCAGACATCATAGAAAGTTGAGTTGTAGGTGTATTACCTTGAAGCTTGATGTTATGTCCTTCCTTGTTGAACTCCACAATAAGATTGTTGAAGTCGAAAATCATTGGACTCATTCCTCTCATCCAGTCGACCCCCAGAACCATATCATACCCTGCTAAGGTTAAGAGCCGCATATCAAACTGGAAGTTGTGCCCTTGCATCTGCCTATTGAAGGATGGACACTTAGCATCACTTACCATCTTGTTTCCATTAGCTATTGCTACCAATAATGAAGCTGTAGGAACTACAATTCCACCACATCTTGCTGCTGCTGCTGCTGGGTCCAAGAAACTGTGTGTACTGCCACTGTCGATCAAGATAGTCAAGGACTGTTTCTTGTTGTTCCTTCTATACGAATGGTGTTGTGAGAAACATTTCCAGCTAAAGCATGTTCTGAGATTTCAACTTCCTCTTCAATGATTGGGAGATAGTGGAGTGTCAAGAGAAGAATCCTCACCAGATTGTGTTGATTCTTCATCATCAGCAGCTAGCATATAAATATGTTATTTGATACATTTATGTCCTGCCTGAAACACTTCATCACAATTATAACATAGACCTTTTTCACTGCGTTTTCTCATATCTGCAATAGGATAGTCTTTTGATGGGTGGTGGGGAACTAGCAGTAGTAGGTGAAAAAAAAATTGTGAAAGTTTTTGGATTAGTGACAGGAGAAGAGGCATTTCTTTGTGAATAGTTGTTTGGCACATATAGGGGTGGAGGTCTGAATGGGTGTTTATTTTTCTTAGCAGCATTCTCAAGGAGTGCTTCTTGCATTCTGGCTAAATAAACAGCATTAGTAAGTGTTTTAGGTGAGAACATTTGAACATGTAATCTTAGCTCATCCTTAAGGCCACTAATGAAACTAGAAGTGAAATACTCTTCAGTGAGGTGATGGTTTTTTGCTAGCATTAATGCTTTCAAATTTTCAAAAACTTCTTGGTAATCGAGGACAGAACCAATTTGGCAGAGTTTGTTAAACTCTCCTACAACATCATCATGACAAATTTCTTGAAAACGCATACAAATATCTCTAAGAAAATATTCCCACGCTACAACCTGTTTACCGATCTGATAATCTTGAACCAGGTATCAGCCTTTCCTTCTAGGTACATGGAAGCTAAATTAACCATTTGAGAATCTGACATATTATGCATCATAAAAAAAATTCTACACTTTCGGATCCAAGATCTGGGGTTTGTACTATCAAACCTAGGAAATTGTATTTTAGGTCTGGGTTGTTGAAATTGATTTTGCTCATAATTAATAACAGAATAATGAGGTTGTATGATATTTTCACATGAATTACCCTGATTTCCGTTCGGCACAGGACCCAAAATTTCATCATTGTTATCAAGTTGACTTTATTGATTTAAGTTCTTCCCACCTGAAACTGCAATGTAACGGTTCATTTGAGATTCAAACGCGACATTATTTACTTCTATTAACTTAGCCATCGATTTAACTTGAGTTTCTTTAATTTCTGCAACCGTTTTCAACACAACATCATATTTGACTAAAGAATCACTCTGAGATTTGGTTAGTTCATCCATTTTCTTATTAGAATCATCCTGAGCCTTAGTGAGTTCATCGATTTTTCTTGTAAGTTCTTCAACAACAGCTTTGTTAGCCATAACAGGTCTCGAGAATAGTGGATGCTCTGATACCAATTTGTAGTAATCTATACAACAAAGGGAGGTGAATTAAGATAATTAAGGTGATTAAGGGAGGATTTAGACGAGATCTAGAGAGGAAGAAGAACTGAGAGATAAGAGAGAGAGATAAGAGAGATATTTAGAGAAAATAAGTAATTGCATATTATTCGGTATGATATCCAATGACCAACATACTATAGATATAAGTCCATTGGCCACATCTACTGCAAGGCTAATACACCCTTGCTAGGATAAGGGCACCCGACTACAAAGACAAGGGCTTATAAAGAACTAGGCCTAAGAGTTATCATGAAAACTATGGGCTTATACAGACAAAGCCCATGACAGGCAAACACGATAAACCTAATAAGTTTGTGTTTGATTGTTCCCAAAGACTGTCCCTATGGGAAATCTCCATGGGAAACTTGTTATGGGCATCTGTGGCACATACCAGAAATCTTCAAAGATTGTTCAGAGTTTATTCTTGTCTAGAGTTGTTATCTCTCAAGATAATATCACATCATCTAAGACTTTATAAATCCTAGATGATGAAAAACAATCTAAAGGAAAAATTAAAGATTCCTTTAAAAGGGTTCGTTGCTAGATACGTGTGAATAAAAGCTCAAGGATATGGAACCTCACTAGATTTATTAATCTTTTCGAGGAATTCTATCGAGATGGATCAATTGACAAAGATCTATTTATGGATTTTGAAAATATTTTTAAATCTCTGGAACGACTTTTCTTGATTAAGGAAGAGGCATGTGCTGGTAGAAATTCAAATTCTGTCATTCGTGACACTCGTTTGAGTTTTGGCAACAACTCAGTCAAAAACGATAAAAAGTTTTCTACCCGTGGTGTTGCAAGCTCCAGCCATTGGGATGCTTCCTTTAATCATAAGAAAAATGAGTCGGAAATTTCAAGTAACCCTGAGTATCATCATTACTATGATTATACTTCTGGCACATTTCACAAATATCGACCGGAGAAGATGTATGGGGATTCCTCTGCTCATCTTGCCTTTTGTATATAACATGGGAGTGGGGCAAGTAACAGTATGATTTGTTTTGTGTCTTTGTATTATAGGTTAGTCTTATTTTTGAAATTTATCCTTGAAGAAAAACCTGTTCGACTGAAGTTTTCTGTCCACCTGAGGTTAAATAAAGTGATGTAGTTCTACTATTATCCTTTTACTGCACTGTGTTGATTTTCTTCACAGTGTGCAACCCTTGGTTGGTGAACATTTTTGGAAATCCTACCTTTGTTTCGTGGGTAGCGGTCCTTGAACGGGTCCAAGCCCATCAATAGGTATACAATAATTCATGTACGCGTACGAGTACTCCCCGTCTTCATCCTTTTGTCCGATTTCGTGAGCAAGGGTTTCTCTAGGGTTCACGAGTTTACTGATAGACACATTTTTGTGTCTAAATTGTCCTTAATGCCTATATTGTTGGAACTCGATTTTTGTATTAATATTATTTTTTATGTATTTTTAGGTATTTTTGGAAAATAAATATTGTTAGAAAATTCGGCTCGAAAAGTTGCTCGGAGCACCCCGGAGGATATTTGCTATATGGACCCCCATTTTTGCTAACTGTCACCCACGGCTATATGTAGCCCATTTTTGTCCACATCACCCATTTTTGTCCACAACACCCATCTTCTTCAAATTCAAATATAAATTTTGGCGGGAAAATATTCACAGATTTTCAGTTCGTGATTTGGAGGGGTTATAGTGTGATTCAATGGCTGAAACTTCATGGGAAGACTTTATTTAGCTTAACAGGCGTCGTAGGGTCGTTGGAATTGATCCAGATTGGCTGGATAATCCTTGGGAAGAAAACAGAGGTGTGTGTGCTAAGGGAGGAGATATTCACGGGATTTGCATGAGTTGGAGAGAGTTTGTGCATGCTGGGAAGACTCTAACAACTATTGGAAGCGTGTATGAGGTAAAAAAGGATAAGTTGACATCCACAGCCGCCTGAAGGAATCAAGAATCAAAAGAAAATATTCCATAAAATATTTTCTTCACTGCTGGATATATGAAGATCATTTTGAGTTATTACGGAAGATTTTCTTCACCTATTGGATATAAATATGTTGTTGAGGTTGCGAGGAGGGGAGATAGAGAGTTTGGGAGAGTTACAAAGCATCACAGAGCCGAAAAATCGAGTTGCAGAGAACACCATTTCTGCTGCTGCAGAACTGAAGAACACGAAAAACAGACTCACGAAGACAGTCGTTTATCAACAGTGATAACGACACAGAGGCGGGGGTCGTAGAAGCTGAACAGCGACCGTTGGCTTTTATTGTTTTATGTAACAATGTTTTGCAACAATTAAAAACGTTGCAAACACCCGATTTTTAATAGTTTTTCTCCAATTCATCATTTGTAAACACTTTGAGCAATGAAATCAACTTTTGAGCGCGTTTCCACAATGATGAGCTAAACCCAATCCTTGGGGCTATGAGGAAGCCGTTGTTTCAGTAAATGTGATATATTTTTATTAATTAATTACAACAACTCTATTATGATTTTTGCATTGAAATAAAAATTGTTTATATGATTTTGATTAGTTAGGTGTATTTTCTCTTGATAGAATATGCTTGCTTTAGGGTTTTGATATTCTATGCTTGGATTAACATCTATTCTTTTCGAAATCTACATGTCTAGGCAATACTATTAGAATCAATTTGAATGTTGAGTTGCATAATTATTGTTTTATTAAATCACTAATATCAACCAATGGTGGAATCCTAGTCCCATTCTCTCCATAATTTTCACAACATCTTTTTAATTTAGTTCGCTATTTTTATTTATTAAAAAATCTAAAAATCCGCTTTCACAAGTCTTGAACGAATCATATTACTACAAAAACTTTGAAAATACATCAAAGTTTTGGCGCCGCTGCCGGGGACTTGTCTTTAGGCTAGAATTTTTAGATTTTTTTTTTAGGTTTTTATTTTTATTTGTTCTTCTTTACGTTTTTGGGTTTTTGACTTTTTCTTTCAGATTTGGAATTTGGAGCGAAAGAAAATTTTGCCAAAGCTTTTGGTGAATAGTTAAAGACTGGAGTGAAAGGCAAAGCGAAAGGAGCGAAAGAAGAAGATTTTTTTTTATATAAAAAAAGAGAGAAAAAAAAGAGAGACATTTTTATTTTTGTAGATTTTTATATTTTTTTAGACTTTCTTTTTCTTTTGCACTTTATATTTTTGGACTTTGGACTTTAATTTTTGGGACATTATTTTTAAACTATACGGAAGGGTAGTTTAAATATAAACTGTTTGCATAGAAGGACGATGATTACGATATCACCTCGGCCCCTCGGGTTCGTACATGACATAGGAGTCGTGGCCCGAGTCGACTATAAAAGTTCATCCCCCGTCTGGTACGGGAGGTAAGTTTGTCGAAACATTCGCGAATCCCCTGTCAGCGAGTTACTGTCTTCCTTCGTATGCATATATGTTGAGGACTTAAAAACGGCTGCTTTAATTTCCTAGTAAAGGGCAAGGACTGGCCATACAAGATAAGGGTTCGGATTTCATCACCGTTCTCTTCTTGCCCGCCTTAGGAAAACGACACCAAACGCGAACCTAAGCCTAAAATTTTGACTAGAACGAGACCGATAGGGTAACGAGCTTAACAGGAAAGTCATTCGAAAAATATTGGTTACTCTTTTAAGCATACTTCGAAGTTCTTGACGGTTTCTGTAATTTGAATGCGTGACTGCGCCGCCTTGTAATACCGGTGAGGCCTTGGGTATCAAAGCTCCACCGAGCTTCCCTCGCCTCTATTCAACTTACTTTAACTTGGATTGATTCCAGAGGGGTTTGCTTAAATTGTAACGAATTCCCGTTCGAAGGATTAGAAGCTGGTCTAGAAACAATCTAAGTGGAGCCATCATGCTTTTTGTTTGCTAGAAATCAGTAGGTTTGCTGTGGTGGAGTCAGTCTTGTTTGTGTTTGCATAGAACATCCCTTCCTTTTTAGGGCTTTTTTTTTTTGATTTTGTTTTTCTAGTGTATGCCCGAAGTTTTTAAACGGGCTTGAAAAAGAAACACTCTAGGTCGCTTGATTAGTGAAAAACCTAGTAGTTCTTCTTGTGAAGACGGGGAGCTCGAAGACTCTTCTTTTGAGAGCCCCGTTTTTGGAAACTTCAGTTTTGAGAATCTGTCTCTTTGTGAGGAAAGTACCCCTAGTACTCCTAATCCTTTGGTAGTGCCAAAAATGGCAACTTTGAAAGATTTGCTAAACCCAACTAGGACCTCTCGTCCGTCTTGTATCAAGTTAGCTGAAACCGAGGCAAATTATGAACTGAAACCTGGGACTTTACAGATGCTCCCAATGTTTTTAGGGAAGGAGAATGAGAACCCCTATTTTCATGTTAGGGAATTTGAGGAAGTTTGTAGTACTCTGAAAATTAAAAACCTAAGTGATGATGCGTTGAAACTTAGGTTATTCCCCTTTTCCTTAAAAGATAAAGCCAAATCTTGGCTGTATAGTTTGGACTCTGAGTCAATTGAAACCTATGACCAACTTACTTCTGCCTTTATACATAAGTTTTTCCCAAGGCATAAAACATCGTCTATTAGGACACAAATATGTACTTTTGCCCAACAAGAGGGAGAATCTTTATATAGGTACTTAGAAAGGTTCAATGACTTGATATCTCAATGTCCTCATCATGGTTTGGAGAAGGTTAGGTTAGTTCAGATCCTCTACGAGGGTTTAGATTATTCAACAACAACCATGGTTGAGTCCTTATGCACAGGTGGGTTTGAGAATAAAACTGTTGATGAAGCGATGACATTTTTGAATGAAATCGCCGATAAGACCCAACAATGGGAAAATAGTAGGGAACCCCAGAAAACAATTCTTCTAAGTAGAGGAAATGTTAATAGGGTAGAAGGATCTTATGAGTCAGATGCCAAAATAGCAGCTATAGCCAAAAGGTTAGAAGCCTTAGAATTAGGTCATTCTAGTGGTAGTAGTGGAAGAAATGAGCCTTTTTGGGAAGGCCATGTTGTTGAAGAGCAAGCCAATGCTCTTTATAACAACACTAGGTTTGATAACCAACAGAAGTTTGACCCATATTCAGAAACCTATAACCCTGGCTGGAGAAACCATCCAAACCTTTCTTGGTCCAAGGGCCAGAATCAAGGTCAGTCTAGTAATGCTCAGGTTCCCCCAGGTTTTGGCTATACTAAGAATCCTTCAGCTCCGGCACAGTTTCAGAACCCTTCGAGATAAGAAGATTATGAGTTTAGAAGAGTCTCTTGCTTTGTTAACTCGTAACACTGTGCAGTTTCAGCAATCTGTTGCTCAAGGTTTATAAGGAAATAAGAGAATAGGTCAGGCTAACTCTCAGGCTATTTCCGAGTTGAAACCCAGGTTAGTCAGATAAATGAGACATTGAGAGAAAAAGGAAAGTTTCCTAGTCAACCACAACCCAACCCTAGGGGAGTCCATCAAATATCTTTAGCTGGTGTGAAATCATCAAACCATGTGAACTCGATAACAACCCTTAGGAGTGGTAACACGGTAGACAATAAGGTAGCCATGCCTAGTGGACATACTGTAGTTCCACCTTCTACTTCCCAAGAGGATCCCGTAGACGAGGAAACTGAAACAGTCTCTAAGGATTCCCAAGCAAATCCTGATAGGTCTACCTTTGTGCCTAGAGCCCCATATCCACATTTGTTAGCCCCAATAAAGAAGGAGTCGACTTTCAACGAGATAATGGAAACATTTAAGCAGGTGAACATCAACATTCCGCTATTATAAGCAATTAGGAATATGCCTGCTTATGCCAAGTTCCTTAAAGATCTTTGTACACGAAAGCGTAAGCTTAATGTCCATAAGAAAGCTTTTTTAGCTGGTCAGGTAAGTTCCATTCTTCTGAACCAAACACCCCCAAGTATAAGGATCCTGGATACCCCACCATATGTTGTGCGATTGGTAATCACATGGTCGATAAAGATTTACTTGACTTAGGAGCTAGTGTTAACTTACTCCCGTATCATGTATACACCCAGCTAGATCTTGGTAAGTTGAAACCGACTAAAATGACACTAAAATTAGCCGATAGGTCTCTCAAAGTCCCTCGTGGTGTCATAGAGGATGTTCTGATTGAGGTTGATAAGTTTATTTATCCTGTGGATTTCATTGTTCTAGACACCCATCCTGTTCATGACCCAAGTCGTCAAATCCCAGTGATTTTAGGTCGCCCATTTTTAGCCACAGCTAACACTGTCATCAACTGTAGGACTGGGCTTATGAACATATCCTTTGGTAATATGACCACTGAATTAAATGTCTTTAATGTTATTAGACAACCTTCTGAGAACGATGATTTAGAAGAAGTGAATATGATTAGCACTTTAGTTCAGGATTTGGTTCAGGATAATTGGCTTGACACTTTACTGGTAGATTCTTTAGATGATTTTGAGGAAACCATTCTCTTAGATCAGATATGTGATCAATCTTTAGAAGAAGCTCTTGAGTATTTTAAAGATTCTATGGACCCAGAAATTCAGGCAATAGTTTTAGGTTTTTTTGAGAATAATGATGACCCTAAGTTTGGGGGTAGAGAACTAGAAAAATCTCTTGAGTATTTTAAGGACTCTGAAGATCCGGAAATTCAAGAAATAGTTAGAGGTTTGTCTGTGAACCCTAAGTTCGGGGGTAGTGATGGTTCTTGTGATTGTATCGTATCCCTGATTAGAGTCCCTAACTTGGGACTCGAGCCTTGTACATCTGAGATATTACTTAAGTCTTTTCAGACTCTGCAACCCGATCCTCCTGATACTGTCCAGAAGGTAGCCCAGGTATTAGAGACCCGTTTTTCGGATGAATCTATTTATCGAGACACACATATGAAGTTCAATTACGCGTCGCAGATAAACCCAGTTGTCTTGACAGAAACCTTAGATGAGGACGTGCTCCTTCTTTTCATTTTTCTGAATCAGTGCAGTTGTCTCATACTGGAGTCAGCTTTATTTGGTCTTATGGACCCACAATTGTTTCGACTGTTGATATATGACTTTGGAAGGTGAAAATCCTTTTTGAGGTATTTGATGTCTTGCTAAAGACTTTAAATTTAGCATTTCCTGGGAGGTACTCATGCTTACGGTAATATCCTTCCTTATTTCTTTTTCCATGCATCAAGTGGTAACAATTTCTTATTGTTCATTTCATCTTTAGAACATTGAGGACAATGTTAGATTTAAGTTTGGGGGCGGGGAAGAAACTTTTTGTTAGCTCTTAGCTGCAACAAATAAACTCCAGAGCCTAGAAATTTATGCTTATTAAGGTTGGAACTAACCAATCTAAGTGGACGGGAACATCTTGGTTGTAGGAGTTGAGGAACCAATCTGATTAGATGGAAACATCTAAAGAGTCTATTCATAAAAGCACAGAGCTCAGGTGTTAGAATTAAAAAAAAAATGGTAGTTTCGGCATATCTCGTGAATCCTAATCCTTATGTTTTTATTTTTTAAGTGATTTGGTGGGGCACACGATTCAAGTTGTTACCTTTGCAAGGGTGGAATAGAGTAGTTGAGATACCAACATCAAAAAAAAAAAAAAGACCCCCATTAGACCGACCAGAATAAATTCAATAAAGCCGACCACTGGTGCCCTTGTATATGCCAGTTGTGTTGACCTAGAGTTAGGTATATCGACCACTGGGCCCCTTGTATATGCCAGTTGTGTTGATATTAGTCAGACCGGTATCTCAGTCCATTAGGATAGGTTCACCTTGGCAGATGCCTTCAGACAGATATGGGAAACACCATTCACTTTTAACCATCTCTTTATCCATCTTCTTAATATTTCCATGTGATTAGTTGACTCCGGTTATGATGTCTAGAATCTATCTGAGCAGAGCTCTGTCACTTATATATGAATTATAGTATGCTGAGTGCAAACTCGTGTACAACAATTGGAAATTCGCATCAGGGTACTTCCTCCTATATTCAATGTTTGTATGCCAACCAAGAAGATTCTTTAGTGACTTCCAAGGTTCTACGTAGATAGCTAGGGTCTGGAGTAATGGTTTTGTGGGTACACCTCTGGTAAACTCTCCGTAGGCAACACTCCGCCGCTAGTGCCACCTAGCGGTTTAACGGCTTGCTGCACGTGCTAAGTGTAGTCATTTTTATTTTCTAGATTAGATTTGCTCGAGGACTAGTAAATAATAAGTTTGGGGGTATTTGATAGACACATTTTTGTGTCTAAATTGTCCTCAATGTCTATATTGTTGGAACTCGATTTTTGTATTAATATTGTTTTTTTAATGTATTTTTAGGTATTTTTGGAAAATAAATATTCTTGGAAATTTCGGCTCGAAAAGTTGCTCGGAGCACCCCGGAGGACATTTGCTATATGGACCCCCATTTTTGCTAACTGTCACCCACGGCTATATGTAGCCCATTTTTGTCCACATCACCCATTTTTGTCCACAACACCCATCTTCTTCAAATTCAAATATAAATTTTGGCGGGAAAATATTCACAGATTTTCAATTCGTGATTTGGAGGGGTTATAGTGTGATTCAATGGCTGAAACTTCATGAGAAGACTTTATTTAGCTTAACAGGCGTCGTAGGGTCGTTGGAATTGATCTAGTTTGGCTGGATAATCCTTGGGAAGAAAACAGAGGTGTGTGTGCAAAGGGAGGAGATATCACGGGATTTGCATGAGTTGGAGAGAGTTTGCGCATGCTGGGAAGACTCTAACAACTGTTGGAAGCGTGTACGAGGTAAAAAAAGGAGAAGTTGACATCCACAGACGCGTGAAGGAATCAAGAATCGAAAGAAAATATTCCAGAAAATATTTTCTTCACTGCCGGATAATGAAGATCATTTTGAGTTATTACGGAGGATTTTCTTCACCTGTTGGATATAAATATGTTGCTGAGGTTGCGAGGAGGGGAGATCGAGAGTTTGGGAGGGTTACAAAGCATCACAGAGCCGAAAAATCGAGTTGCATAGAACACCATTTCTGCTGCTGCAGAACTGAAGAACAGACTTACGAAGACAGTCGTTTATCAACAGTGATAACGACACGGAGGCGGGGGTCGTAGAAGCTGAACAACGACAGTTGGCTTTTATCGTTTTATGTAACAGTGTTTTGCAAAAATTAAAAACGTTGCAAACACCCGATTTTTAATAGTTTTTCTCCAATTCATAATTTGTAAACACTTTGAGCAATGAAATCAACTTTTGAGCGCGTTTCCACAATGATGAGCTAAACCCAATCCTTGGGGCTATGGAGGAAGCCGTTGTTTCGGTAAAAGTGATATATTTTTATTAATTAATTATAAAAACTCTATTATGATTTTTTCATTGAACTAAAAATTGTTTATATGATTTTGATTAGTTAGGTGTATTTTCTCTTGATAGAATATGCTTGCTTTAGGGTTTTGATATTCTATGCTTGGATTAACATCTATTCTTTTGGAAATTTACATGTCTAGGCAATACTATTAGAATCAATTTGAATGTTGAGTTGCATAATTATTGTTTTATTAAATCACTAATATCAACCAATGGTGGAATCCTAGTCCCATTCTCTCCATAATTTTCACAACATCTTTTTAATTTAGTTCACTATTTTTATTTATTAAAAAATTTAAAAATCCGCTTTCACAAGTCTTGAACGAATCATATTACTACAACAACTTTGAAAATACATCATTTACTCCATTAATTTACTTGTGGAGGTTAATAAGGGACAAAAGCTTATCATCATACTCAAGGAGAATTTCAAGTAATATTTTCTCTTTCTTATTCTCTCAATTTTAGGGTTCATGGGGAAAATTAATCATGATGATAAGGATTCTAAGAAGATGTCAAAAATTCATGATTCTTCTAGCATAATCATACCTAAGGACCAAGATTCTATTAGAATTAGATTTGTTAGTGATTCTAGTAGTAAGACCTTTGGAATTATTTCTTCTAATGGTTTCATTCTAGAAAATAAATTGGATTTGGTTAGTGGTCATAAAGAAGATTTGATTTGTTTTGAAAAATATGATCTTGGAAACATATTTAATGGTTTTGGTGAAGGATTTGACACTATGGCAAGAATCTTCTATGCCAACATCCATGATGTTGATCTTAATGACATGGAATTCAAGACCATGATAAATTGAAAAAGGATTCTTGTTGATAGAGATTTGATTTCAAGGGTTACCAAAATTTTATTGGTAACTTTTGTCTTCCAAGACCAAGGAAAGAAAGGCCATCATATGAAACCATTTCTCATGGTCTTTGTGGCAAGAGTATTTTTTTGATTGAAGGAAAATTTCCTACTAATTATCTTAGTCTTTCCTTGATGTCTTTTAGAAAACTTGGTATTTCTAATCTTTGTCCCTCCATAATTGATAATTCTCGGTGGAGTCGTGAGTTTGCGGAGTTGGTCTATTTCCTTGAATTGGGTACTCCTTGTCTTGATATTTGTGGATTTATCATTCTTCAAATGGTCTCGATGACGTCATCCAAAAAGAAGTTAGGCTTTCCTTACTTAATCGAGCAAATTTTTCATGAACATTCCATTGCTCTTATTGGAAACTCTCTTGGAACTCCCAAACTAATTCGTCCTTGTACTTTCAAATGTATGAAGGAGAATGCTTGCAAAAGACAAAGATGTGATTCCCTTGACGGTTCTTGTGATCCTACCACCTTGAGTCTTCTTCATCAAATTCACAAGGGTGTGCGTAAGATCAATGCAAGAGTAAAATATATGCAAAAAAAAAAACTTGTGATTGCTATAAAGTTTCCCGAAATCAAGGAAGAAATAGAAAAAGTTCAAGCATCTTGGATGAATTCTGATGATGAAGGTATTGATTAACTTCTCTCTCTTTTCATGTATTAATGTCTAGGAAACTTCTTATGAGAATTTATTCTTGTGTTTTAAGAAGGATAACTAGGATTTGGAATAGCAATTATTGTGAGTATACATAGCTATTGCCAACGATTTTCATCTTGCAATGTTTTTAGATTTACTTATTTAAATTCTAAAGTTTATTTGGAAGATGATTTTGCAGTATTAATCTTTATTGGTTTCATATATTGCAAAAATTATTACGGGATATGTGTGTTGGCGTCCGTGAACTATGATTGTCCCATATTTGTCAAAGGTTAAGCCTATTGTTGTCATTATGCAAATATTGATGGAAGATAGGATGAACTTTTGATTACAAAAATTATGTCTATGATATCATTATACAAATATTGATAAAAATAGAATGAATATTTGAATATTCCGCAATATTGATCTTTCCCAGATCCACTTCTATGTGAAAGTATTGTGTGGCTCCGTAAGTTCTCTTATGTTGAGCATTTCCGATTAAATTAATCATGGGTTCTCTTGTGGTTAATTTAATTGAGTTTCTGGATACAGATTCATGTTTCATGTAATTTATTAATGTCCAAAGAAATCCTTCTTTTCTTGCAAAAGTAAGTTCGCTCTTGTTATTCTTTCGGGAATGACATTTTATGGGGGAGAGTTCTTAATTGAACTTGCGCTTAATTTCCCAATCTTTGTGGGGAGTGCGGCTGTGGAATATTGTAGGAGTTTTCTTATATCTTTATAAACTTCTTGATGAATACACTAAGTTTTGACTATGTGAAATCATCGAAACAAAGTTGATATGTTTTCTTTTGGTCATGAAGAATCTCTATGAGAATTTCATTATGATACCACTAGCTTTCGTACCTTTGCCGATTTATATTCACAAAAAGGGGGATAATTAATGTGTAGTTCACACTACAAATACATATGGTTTGCGGATCATTATGTAAGGGGGAGTGGTTTTCATGTGAGATGAAGTATTGACTAAGGGGGAGTGATACATATCACCATAGTATTGTTGTCAAAGTTGTGATACAATTGGACTTTGATGTTGTGTAATAATATTATGACACTGTATAACAATAGTTGAGAACAATGGTTTTCTTATTGTTATGGCTACGGATCTTCAACAACTATGATGCTGAGTTGAACACATTCAGAATCACTGGAGTACTTGGAAGTGTCGAATATTTCGAGTAATGTTGAAGAACCAAGGAAATCAAGCATTTGGATGAGAAGCTACAAAGTTTATTTATTTTGTAATCCATATGTATTGATAGTTTTGTCAATAAAATTGACAAAGAGGGAGATTGTTAGAGCACTGCTCGGTCGAACTCGCAAGCGTTGATATCTCAAGCTTGTTGTCAAGTTTTGTTGCCAAAACTATAAGTCTTGATTTCTAGTCTACTTATAACTAAGTCTCGGATTAGGATAGTAAGTATAGTTGATAGACACATTTTTGTGTCTAATTTGTCCTCAATGTCCGTATTGTTGGAGCTCTATTTTTGTACTAATATTGTGTTTTTATGTATTTTTAGGAAATAAACATTTTTGGAAAATTCGGCTCGAAAAGTTGATTTTGGCACCCGGAGGACAAGTGTTATTCGGACTCTTGCTTTTGGATAAGGGGTAACCTAATTACTAAGGGGCACCCCCAGGTCACCCCAAGGCAGCTGCTATTCGCACCCCTACTCTTGATAGGGGGCATTCCTTCTCAAATTCGAATTATGAAAATTGGCGGAAAGAACCATGCACGCAGCAGATTTGGGTTTTGATTTGTGGACGATTTTTAAAGAGATTCAATCGCTGAATTCTCTTGGGATAGGCATGTTAAGGCTAAACAGGGTCTGCAAGGGCGTTTGGATCGATCATATTGGGCTAGAATAGCCAGACTAAGTCGAACAGGGAAGAGAGATATTTTGGAAACAGAGAGAATATCGAGTTGTGTTTTTGGAAGATACTCGAGTAAAGAGGGAAGATATTGTACCTAGGAGGATATATATCGATCCTAGAAGATTGAATAACAAAATATCTGTTATTAACGCGTAAACAGAGTCCACAGGGAGAGTCTTTGGGAGAGTTTAGGAGCCGAGAAGAATCGAAAGAAAGTCACACAGGAGAAAAGCTTGCTGCTGGTGCAAGGAAGAACACGAAGAACATAATACCCTCAGGGACAGTCGTTGATTAGTGTCGCTTAATTGTGACAATACTCAATTCCTTTCCCCGACTTCGGAACAACAGCACCTCTGTTGTATCGTTCTTTTTGAACGCTCTATATGTGTCGCAAACACTGTTGTAAACCGTTTTTCTCCATTTTCTATTGATTGTAAACAACTTTTGAGTATCAATGAATCAATTTGAGAGGTTTTTCATCATGAGTAGCTAAACCCAATCCCAGGGGTGACGGAGGAAGCCATTCTTCCAAAAGTTATGTGGTAAAATTTATTTATGAAACTCTTTTATGATTAATTGCACCGAGGTAAATGATTTTTATTAATCAATTGTGTTTTCTCTTGATGGAGTATGCTTAGTAAATTGCTTTTGATACTTCATGCTCGCGATTAACAGCGGATGTTCTCAAAATCTAATTTAGGCAATGATTAGAATCACAATTTCCTTTGATTGGAGTTATATTGTCTAGAATTGCATGATAAGAATTGTTATTGAATCACATAAATTTTGGTGAATGGTGGAATCCTGATCCCCAGTAAAAATTCTCTCCCATATTTTGTTAATATTGTGCATATAAAATTATTTTTTTATTTTTATTAAGTCTAAAAAAAAATTATCCTTCACAAATACGAGAGTTTGAACCTTCACTACTACAACCACGAAAAATCTCATAATCATTTTGGCGCCGCCGACGCGGAATTGTGTTTAGGTAGAATTTTTTTTTTTTAGATTTATTTTTCTTTGTTCTTTTTTACGTTCTTTGGGTATTTGTCTATGTGATACAGGTTTTGAGGCTTGGATCGAAAAGAAAAAGAAGAAGAAGAAGTTGTCAAAGATTTTTGGCGATTTCATAAAGACTAGGAGCAAAGCTTAAAGCAAAAAAAACGGAAAGAAGACGAAGGACTTTTTTTTTATTATTATTTTTTAGATATTTTTTTTATTAATTTTTTTTTTAGAAACTGTAATTAAAGTTTTTATTTTTGTAATCTTTTATTTTTGGACATTATTTTTTTTCCGTACATTGAACATTGGACATTATTTTTAAAACCCTACGACAGGGTTATAAATTAAAAAAAAAAATTTAAATAAAAACTGTTTGCAGGGAAGGACGACGATTACTATATAGTCTCAGCCCCTCGGGTTCGCACACTGACACCGGAGTCAGTGTCCCGAGTCGACTACAGCGGTTCTTCGCCCGTCTGGTACGGGAGTTAAACTTCTAAACACCCGCGAATCTCCTGCAAGCGGGTTTACTGTTTTCCTTAAGGTGAATATATGTTGAGGACTTGAATACGGCTGTTTTAAATTCCTAGTAAAGGGCAAGGCCTGGCCAATACAAGATAAGGGTTCGGATTTCATCACCGTTCTCTTCTTGCCCGCCTTAGGAAAACGAAACCAAACACGATCCTACGCCTAAAATTTTGACTAGAACGAGACCTCTAGGGTAACGAGCTTAATAGGAAACTCGTTCGAAAAATATTGGTTGCTCTTTAAGCACACTTCAAAGTTCGTGATGGTTTCTGTGAGTTGAATGCGTGACTGCGCCGCCTTCTAATGCGGTGAGGCCTTGGGTATCAAAGCTCTACTAAGCTTCCCTCGTCTCTATTCAACTTACTTTGACTCGGATTGATTCCAGATGGGTTTGCTCAAATTGCAACGAATTCCCTTTCGAAAGATAGAAGCTGGTCTAGAAACAATCTAAGTGGAGCCATCATGCTTTTTGTTTGCTAGAATTTATAGATTTGATTTGGTCGAGTCAGACTTGTTTGTGATTGTGTAGAATTCCTCAGTAGTTTGTGTTTCCTCGGTGATGAATCCTTTTCAGGAGACGCCACGTGAGATGACGTTACGAGAATATATGTCTAGAAATTTTCGTTATCAAGAGACGTCTTCGGAAATGACTCTTGGTGAATATATGCGTGGACAACGATATATGGATACTCCAACTTTTATTGAGGAATCACCTCTAACGATCTATGAGAAATATTATAAACATAGACCATGTAGTTGAGAACAAAGCTTGAGAATTCGTGAATATCAAAAATTATATTGTGATGATGAGGAGGAGGAGGATGGTGATGATGATTATAATGATATTTCTAGTTCAAATCCAAATGATTTTAATAATTATTTACCTATTCAAAAGGACGAGGATTTGACTAGAAATACCCCCGTTTTAGACGATGATTACGAAACCGATGATGGTTTAGAGGAACCAGTTTATCTTGAGAGTACTGTTTTCGAGTCAAACGATTTAGAAACAATAGTCTTAGATGAACTCATAGAGATTAGCGGGAATGAACGCGACTTAGAAAAATCAGTCGCCCACTTTCAGGAATCTGATGACCTAGAAATTAGGGAGATTATTACCAGTCTACCTAGAGACACCGAAAACTCTAAGTTTGGGGGTGATTATCATTCTCCATGTTCTTTAACTCTTACAAAAATCCCTCACGTGGAACTTGACATCAATGCCTCACCCATCTTACGAGACTATCTTCGTACTCGTTTTCCCGAACTTAGTAATATTCAACACGAGTCTCAACTGTTAGAAACCCATCCTCTGGTTGATGAGGTTAGCCCAGGAAATAATACCAAGATTGACTTTGTTTTCCCACCAAAAACTTTTCTACCAATTGTGGGAACATATAAATTTCAGATGTGTCAATTATTTTTTGAGACTAAACCTAATTACTTTAGGAGATTAGGGTCGACACATTTTCTTAAGGAAGAACACCTCTTTCACTGTGGTCAACTATGTAAGTCATATCTGATTGACTTAGAGGATCCGCAATTATTTAGGTTATTACTTCGTGATTCTAAGTTCGTATTTGAGTTTTTACAGACTCTAATACCTAGTGATTCGGATCCCATCTATGAAGAAACGCAGCCAATGAAAATATTCTATTTAGACCCTTTCATAGAACCTGAACCTGAACCGCAATTAGCGATAGTTTTCAGGAAACTAGGTAAGGGCATGCTTTTCTTGTCCATTTTCTTGGTTCACTGCAGTTTCCTATGGTCAGCTCTATTTGGTTTTGAAGACCCACAGTTATTTTGACTGTTACTTTATGGTTCGAGTTGACCAATCCTTTTCTAAGTCTGGCTGAAGACTTTAAACTTAGCACTTCTTGGGAGGTAACCCAATCTCATGCAACACGGTAATATCCTTCCTTAACTCTTTTGCTTCAAATAGTAACCGTTTCTCCTGGTTCATGCTTTTAATTTCATCTTTAGAACATTGAGGACAATGTTAGATTTAAGTTTGTGGGTATGGGAGAAACTTTTTAGTTGCAATTAGTAAAATCCAGAGCCTAGAAATTTATGCCTATTAAGGTTTGCACTAACCAATCTAAGTGGATGGAACATCTTGGTTGTAGGAGTTGAGGAACCAATCTGATTAGATGGAAACATCGAAAGAGTCTATTCATAAAAGCACAGAGCTCAGGTGTTAGAAATAACATGATAGTTGCACCATATCTCGTTGAGTCCTTTTCATTTCTTTTTTTTATTTTATTTTTTTATTTTAAACTATGTTTCTCTAAGCGATTAGGTGGGGCACACGATTCAAGTTGTTACCACTGCTAGGATGAATTAGAGTGACTGAGTTACTAAAAAAAAAAAAAAAAAAGACCGGACCAGTTAGACCAATCGGAATAAGTATTAACACTTGGATAGCAATATGCGCGTGTTTTCCCTATTTTCGTCACCTAAGCAAGCGTGGAATGCAGGACCTGTGGGAACTGTCGTGTAATCTGCTGACAAGAAGCATGCGCTTGGATCAAAAAGATCTATTCATGTCGTTAAGTTAAAAAAATAATAATAAAAAATTGTTATTGTTTTGTGTAGTCAACTGCTGGTTCCCTTGTATTTGCCAGTTTGTTGATCTAGATTTAAGTTATTGACCACTGGTTCCCTTGTATATGCTAGTTGTGTTGATATTAGTCAGACCGGTATCTCAGTCCATTAGGATAGGTTCATTCTGGCAGTGGCCTTCAGACAGATATGTGAAACATCGATCATTTGGTTAACATCAAAACCATCTACATTTTTCTATTTCCATCTCCTTTTTATATCCATATGATTAGTTTGACTCCGAATATGATGTCCATAGTGCAACTATCTGAGTAGAGCTCTGTCACTTTATATGAATTTTAGTATGCTTGAGTGCAAACTCGTGTACAACAATTGGAATTTCGCATCAGGGTACTTCCTCCAATAGTCAATAAGTATGCCAACCAAGGAGATTCTTTAGTGCCTTCCAAGGTTCTGCATAGATAAGCTAGGGTCTGGAGTAATGGTTTTGTGGGCACACCTATGGTAAACCCTCCCGAGATTAACCCGGTTTTATTTATTTTTTATTAGTTTTGCTCGAGGACTAGCAAATAATAAGTTTGGGGGTATTTGATAGATACATTTTTGTGTCTAATTTGTCCTCAATGTACGTATTGTTGGAACTCTATTTTTGTACTAATATTGTGTTTTTATGTATTTTTAGGAAATAAACATTTTTGGAAAATTCGGCTCGAAAAGTTGATTTTGGCACCCGGAGGACAAGTGTTATTCGGACTCTTGCTTTTGGATAAGGGGTAACCTAATTACTAAGGGGCACCCCCAGGTCACCCCAAGGAAGCTGCTATTCGCACCCCTACTCTTGATAGGGGGCATTCCTTCTCAAATTCGAATTATGAAAATTGGCGGAAAGAACCATGCACGCAGCAGATTTGGGTTTTGATTTGTGGACGATTTTTAAAGAGATTCAATCGCTGAATTCTCTTGGGATAGGCATGTTAAGGCTAAACAGGGTCTGCAAGGGCGTTTGGATCGATCATATTGGGCTAGAATAGCCAGACTAAGTCGAACAGGGAAGAGAGATATTTTGGAAACAGAGAGAATATCGAGTTGTGTTTTTGGAAGATACTCGAGTAAAGAGGGAAGATATTGTACCTAGGAGGATATATATCGATCCTAGAAGATTGAATAACAAAATATCTGTTATTAACGCGTAAACAGAGTCCACAGGGAGAGTCTTTGGGAGAGTTTAGGAGCCGAGAAGAATCGAAAGAAAGTCACGCAGGAGAAAAGCTTGCTGCTGGTGCAAGGAAGAACACGAAGAACATAATACCCTCAGGGACAGTCGTTGATTAGTGTCGCTTAATTGCGACAATACTCAATTCCTTTCCCCGACTTCGGAACAACAACACCTCTGTTGTATCGTTCTTTTTGAACGCTCTATATGTGTCGCAAACACTGTTGTAAACCGTTTTTCTCCATTTTCTCTTGATTGTAAACAACTTTTGAGTATCAATGAATCAATTTGAGAGGTTTTTCATCATGAGTAGCTAAACCCAATCCCAGGGGTGACGGAGGAAGCCATTCTTCCAAAAGTTATGTGGTAAAATTTATTTATGAAACTCTTTTATGATTAATTGCACCGAGGTAAATGATTTTTATTAATCAATTGTGTTTTCTCTTGATGGAGTATGCTTAGTAAATTGCTTTTGATACTTCATGCTCGCGATTAACAGCGGATGTTCTCAAAATCTAATTTAGGCAATGATTAGAATCACAATTTCCTTTGATTGGAGTTATATTGTCTAGAATTGCATGAGAAGAATTGTTATTGAATCACATAAATGTTGGTGAATGGTGGAATCCTGATCCCCGGTAAAAATTCTCTCCCATATTTTGTTAATATTGTGCATATAAAATTATTTATTTTTATTAAGTCTAAAAAAAAAATTATCCTTCACAAATCCGAGAGTTTGAACCTTCACTACTACAGCCACGAAAAATCTCATAATCAATAGTTGAGCATTAGACTTCACGGTGTTCATCGATTGAAGACTAAGAACTACTAAGGGGAGCTTGTGGAACTTCATCAACAAAAGGTATGTGGAGACTTGAACTCATCTATCACTCAAAAGTTTATCTACTCTATCTCTCATTTGAGAGAAAAGTCGTATAGCTTTATAGACTTCGATTATACACATTTGATATTTTGAGATGAGTTTAACTCGCTTACATATTTCTCCAAATATGTGTTGGTAAGCTTTCGCTTTAACCAAATTCATCTTATATTCTTGACGAAAGTCAAAAGATGATCATGTGAAATTCGCCTGGTAACATCTTACATGATTCGTGTGAGACAGTCATTTGATGTAGACTCAGAATGTTCCGTATTGATCATTCGATTACTTGATCAGAAATTACCAGATGCTTAGAAGAACAGTTGGATGAACTTTCTGATGAAGGTGATTCAAATATTGATAGAGATGTTGATGAGGAAGTCTCAGAGTATGTTATGCTATTGTGAGGTGATTGATTTACTAGGTTGTTCTTCGGGAATATAAAACCGATGTATCAATTGGTTCATGTTCATCTTTATTTATGAAAAGACGGAACAACACTCATAGGTATTTCTGTGGGAGACAGATTTATATATTCAATATACTTTTCTGTATGAGATAGATTGGTTTATCAAGTCTTCGACTTCGGATCGTAGCAACTCTTAGTTGCGGGTGAGATCAGCTAATGGAATCAAGTGCACAGAGTCTTGCTTGGATTCAGAGGCGTAAGGAACGCGATTGTACCTTTATCAGTTTGAGTTTGGTTAGGGCTCAACTACATTATAGTCTGAAGTTAACTTGGAGTAAGCTACTGTCTTTAGCGGCTTAATACAGTGTGGTGTTCAAATCTGGACTAGGTCCCGAGGTTTTTCTGCATTTACGGTTTCCTCGTTAACAAAATTTCTGGTGTCTGTGTTATTTCTTTTCCGCGTTATATTTGTTTATATAATTGAAATATCACAGGTTGTGCGTAGTTTAATCAATTATATAATCTAACCTTTGGTTGTTGATATAAATTGATTGACACTTGGATATTGGTCTTTGGTACCATCCAAGTTATTTCTCATATTAATCCGGCTCACATATTTCTATCTGTTCGATTGCAAATTGATTTGAGAAATTGAGATACAACTCTTGGATATATTTCCATTGATTGACTCTGACTGTCTAGTTGATTCTATTGGAATTATATTGGAGTTTGTCCATACATATTGCCTAAAATAAATATTGGGTGAGGTTAGACCCTCACTTTTTCAATTGTGATTCCTTTTCCCAAAGAATGAATGAGCTCGTGAATAAGAAACGTCAGAAGCATCTCGTTTCAGACTCATAGCCTTTTTGGAATTTTGTAAGTTACGTGATAGTCTCTTAGCAGAAAATTCCTTAGAAGAAAGTTTCTCCATGCTTGGTAATACCACATGAGTATTAGAGATAAGCATAGAAGAAGACTTTCTTATTAAAATAGAGTTTTTCCTTTTCAAGGAGTTGTACTGTTCCTGGGCTAGACGAATAGATTCAACAAGTTTCTCTTTTTAAACACGAAGGTTGTTCAGGTCTGATGAATGAGTCCCGATTAAACGTTTTTCTCTAATTGAATATTCTTTAACAACATCTTCAAGCAAACTAATCTTTTCGCGCTGTAGAGTAGTTCTTGAATAAGATTTTCGATATTGTTAGAAAAAGACTCAACAATACTATAGAATTCTCGTTCTCTATCAAGAGACTTCTCAAGTTCATCTGTGAGCTGAGCATATTTTTCTTCAAGAGACCTAATTTTAGAAACTTGAACATCAATAATCTCAGAAGATTTTTTAAAGTTCTGGTGATCTCCATTTCAGATTCTGACATAATGTCAACTGTCACTTTAGAGGGAATGTTATCAGATTCTGATAGCACAAGTTTTATACCTCAGGATTCAGAAGATTCATCTAAGGAGTCAAAAACTTTTGAGGACATATTTATGTGCGTGAATGCGAGATAAACTTATATCCACAGAAATCATATTCCCACAAACACATACTTATGAGTTCTTTAATGTGTATGCCTGCTCTGATACCAATTGAAAAAGCAGGGGTCTAACAACCGCACCCAATATTTCGCTCGGAAATCTACATGGACTAACTCCAATATAATTCCAAGAGAATAAACTATACATTCATACTCAATCAAGGAAAAACATCCAAGAGTTATATCTCAATTTTTAAATACAATCTGCAATCGAACATATAGAAATCCTTGAGCCCGATTGGTATGAGAAATAACTTGAACGGTATCAAAAACGATCATTTCAATCAACAACCAAAGGTCGTATTTACTAGTTGATTGAACTACGTACAACTTGTGATATTTCAATTATATAAAAAAATATAATGCGGAAAATAAATAACACAGACAACAGAAGTTTTGTTAACGAGGAAACCGCAAATGCAGAAAAACCCCGGGACCTAGTCCAGATTTGAACACCACACTATATTAAGCCGCTACAGACACTGGCCTACTACAAGTTAACTTCATAATGGAATGTAGTTGAGCCCTAAAAAAGTCTGACACCGATTAAGGTACAATCGTATTTCTCACGCATCTGAATCCCAGCAGAACTCTATGCACTTGATTCCCTCAGATGATCTCACCCAAAACTAAGAGTTGCTACGACCCAGAGTCGAAGACTTGATAAGAAAATCTGTCTCCTACAGAAAAATCTATTCTGATAGATAAATTTTTCTCTCACATAAATATCTATGAAGTTTTTGTTCCGTCTTTTGATAAATCAAGGTGAACATGAACCAATTGATAATGCGGGTCATATATTCCCGAAGAACAACCTAGAAATATCAATCACCTCACAATAACTTAACTATATGGTTGTAGAACAAGTTATTTTGGAATCAAAAAATGAGACGAAGAGCTTTGTGATTACTTTTTATATATTACCTATCGGAGATAAATCTCGAGACAATCTTAGAGAAGATAGTACTCAATACGATAGAACAATTAAGATCAGAACATGCAACTACAGAGAAAATAGTTTGGTCTGGCTTCAGAATCCCAATGAAGTATTTAAGTCGTTAACCTATAATGGTTTTAGAAAAAACCTATTTTAAAGGAGAATCGACTCTAGTACGCAACTAGTATCACACAACAGGTGTAGGTATTAGGTTTCCTAGTTGTTATAGTTCTCCCTTATATAGGCTTCAAATCAGGGTTTGATAGCTTTACAACAAAGCAATCAATATTTACCGTTAGATAAAAACCTGATTTAAGATTCAAGCTAAGTTTGCTTAAAACCAAAGCAATATCTCTCCACCGTTGGAGGGTCTTAGCTTGTTACACACATATGAAATATACCTTCATTTAGATATGGGTAACCGTACCTAAACGTGTATATTTAGTTGGCTCAACAATAGTTAATCGAAGTTAGCCATATGAACACTTTTCTATTAACCACATTCATCTAACACTTCTAGATCAAATGGTAATCGAAATGAATATAATTGTGTTACTCATAGAGTTGTTCAATTTTTTATATTTTCATAGAAGTATACAAGACACAATTGAAACAAAATCGGATTGATTCAACAGAATCAATTCATGAACATTAAGCCACGGTTTACAAAGATTGCATTCCTTAATTTATATATGTATTTGTTCATGAGTATGAAATCATACTTAACCGATTTTAGAACATAAACCAATTTAGTTTGCAAATGGGTACGCAAACTTAAGTTTTGTGCTTTGGTCTAGTCTGACAGTTCGCAAACGGGTATGCATACTATCATCCCGGACCTAACTCAGGTAGAACCGTTCGCGGACTTTAACAATTAAAACCGTTCGCATACTGGTATGAAAACTTGGTTTCCGGACCTGAATCATACTACAACAGTTTGCATACTGGTGTGCTATATCCAGATAACGGTTAATTGTTCTAAACTCTCATTTCAATCATTAAACATCCTTAGAAGACGACAATAGCTGTCTCACACAAACTATTAGCTTATAAGTAATTTTCAAGTGATCGAATGATCAATACGAAACATTCCGAGTCTACATCAAATAGACTGTCTCATACAAATCATGTAAGATGTTTCAAGAAAATTTTCACATGATCATCTTTTGACTCATTATTTAGTTTCCAACAAATAAATTGTTTCCAACTAAACTCGTCAAGAATAATGATAAATGTAGATAAAGCAAAACTCTTCCAACACATTTTATGAGAAAGATATAAGCGAGTTAAACTTAGCTCGAAATATCAATTGTGTATAATGTAAAGTCTATATAGCTATACGACTTAGTCTCAATAGAAGATAGAATATAATAGATTTCTGAGTGATAGATAAGTTTTAGTCTCCACATACCTTTTGTTGATGAAGTTCCTCCAAGATCTCCTCATTCGTCTTCAATCGATGAACATCGTGAAGTCTAAAGCTCAACTACACATTCTATCCTAGTCCGAGACATAGCTATAAGTAGACTAGAAATCAAGACTTGTAGTATTGATCACCTAAACTTGACAAACAAGATTGAGATAGCAACTCTTGCGAGTTCGACCAAGCAGTGCTCTAACACTATCTATGTTTCATAACTAATTAGACTATTGCAAGCATATCAAGGATTTCGAGTCAAGTTTATCTTGCTAATTAGTTCTCGAAATATGACTAAGCTTAATGAACATTTGTTCATACTTGATGAATTTCGCTTAAGAACAATTTATTGTTTGTAATCTAAATCGTGATTCAAGATTATCATAATAGCCTGGAACAGTGATATGTATCATTGATGTTATTTGGGAATGTTTCGAATCTATTTAGAAAGAAATATATAACTACTGTAAATTCAGACGTAAGACAATATACATACCAGTCTTATAAACTAGGAAAACTATTACAAGCTGAAACCGTAGTACATGTACTCAGTACACGTAACGGAGTAGCTATATGTCGACAAACAACTTTTTGGTACGCATATCAGTATGCACACCTTAAAAAGTCTGTGAAATCGTGAACCCGGATCAGTACGCATACCCGTATGCATACTAGAAAAGAACTGTTTGTCCCGGAACCAGTTTCTCGGTTATGTTTTAATGGTATCAATACCGGTACGCATACCATAAAAGTTATGTGGTCTCCAGAACTATGTTATATTTTAATGGTATCCACACCATCACGCGCACCAGAAAAGTATTGTGAACTCCGGAACTCGGTTATACTTACCGCTTACAGGTACCACGACATGACTGTTCACGAACAGGTTAAGTATATGTACCAATTATGCCTACTAACCATGTCGATTAAATTCATATGCACATAAAATTATTTCTCCAAGATAATTAGCATTTGAATAATCTCTAAAAACACCATAGACATATTTGATCACATAATTGCGACTCGAGTTAAGTCTTAAGTGTTACATGAAAATGCTCAAGCTTATAGTTCAGTTAGCTAGTTTCAACTAACCATTCATGAGCGTGGTCTTTGTAGACGGTTCGGTTACGATTCCTAACCAGAGTGTATATATTGTTATGTTAATCAAATTCAAAGATTCATCTACCAGTGGATATTGTTTGCTAGGTTCCAAAGATATCTCAGTTTAAACCTAAAGCAACCTATGCTTTGAATGTCTATAAAAGGGAAACCTCAAACAAATGGGATCTTTGAATCCCAATAGTACTTTTTTTGGTGTGTCCTAGTTATAAACTAGAGTTGTCCTCTTCCTAAAATCCTTTTAGGGTTTACCGACTACAAAAACTTCATAGGGATTCGTGAAGCAAGGTCCAGCTATTCTTTATCTTGATAGCTCGAGTATCCTGATCTTGATTGATTGTTGAGCTTGCTCCATCAATCAAGATAGATAAAAATCATCAAAGTTCTCTTCGTCTCGGACTTTGTTGAATTCACAAGTTTAAAACTTATGAGGTGAATAATAATCTAGGCTGCATTTCGGATAACATAAGTCCGGATTTGAGGTTACCTAGACTTTGTTTATTGTTATCGATTTCCAGTCTCACCTTGATCTACGATAAAAAAGAAAATCACACGTATAGGCTTATCTGTGGTAGGCAGATTGGTTTAAAGTCTTCAATTGAGTTGAAGCAACTCTAAGGCTGTAAAGGACGTCAACTAAGGGAATCATTTGCGTGGATTCCTGCTAGGATTCAAGAGGCGTAAGGAATGCGACTGTAACTGAATTGTGGTGAGGGTTTAATTCGGTATAAACTACATTCCAGTCCTAAATTAATTGGTAGTAGGCTAGTGTCTGTAGCGGCTTAATACAGTTTGGTGTTCAATCTGGACTAGGTCCCAGGGTTTTCTGCATTTGCGATTTCCTCGTTAACAAAACTTCTGGTGTCTGTGTTATTTATTTTTCGACATTATATTGTTTATCTTTATAATTAAAATATCACAAGTTGTACGTTAATCAATCAAAGTAAATACATCCATCCTTGTTTGTTGGATACGACTTGATTGCAACTTGGAAATTGATCTTTGGAATCACTAATTACTCTCACCCGTAAATTACGTTCACGGACTTGTCTTTGTAAACTTTCTGATTGTGAGGGAAAGGATATAACTATGAATATTATTCCTTGATTGAGATTCATTGTGTTGAACTCTTAGAATTATTTTTAATTTTTTCCACACAGATTTCCTAAGAAAAAGTTGGTGGTGTATTTTGGTACCCCGCGTTTTTAGAAATCCGCATCAACATTAATTTTGCAGAAGCCTATATTAGGAGGAAGCCATGTTTGTGGGTATGTTACATAATTATATTCAATGGTGAATCTTGAGTTAACCGGAATACAAGCTCAAAGTCCATATTAGCCTTTTTTATTACATTAACAGACGAGAAATAAGCATTGGAAAAGATAATATCATTCCGCATTTTCCACACATTCCAAACAATGCACAACCCTATATGAAATTTATATACTTCATGATCATCCATCCATAATTCTTCTTGAATCTCCAGAGATAAAATCCGGTGAAAATTCCATAGAAGCATTACTAATGACTGTTTTCTCCCAAGGACAGTCAAAGAACAAATGCTCAATGGTTTCATCTGCATTCTTACACAACATAGAAACTGAATCTATATTGTTATTGAATATTCTGATGTTGTGATTGATGGGTATTCCCTTGTAAATAATCTTCTATGCAAACAACATGATTTTTGGAGAAATAAATTTGAAATTCCAAAATTTTCTCCAAGGAAATTCATTGATAGCCGAGGAGGAAGGAATATCTTTTGATAGTATTTTATATTAAGATTTAGTAGTAAAGTTACCATTAATTGTAGGAGTTTAGATCAGAGAATCCTCCTCATTATGGCCATTGATGTATATTTCCTGAATATCTTCTGCAATACTTTGAGAAAATATTTGCTGAATTTGAAAGACATGCCAACCTTGATCTAGAGTAATCAAATATGATACTCTTTCCACATGGATGATAATCCTTCTGGTACATCAAACAGGTTATGCATCTGATTTATAAACCATAAGTCCTTCCATTCATGAACCCTGGAACCATTAGATATATGCCACATAATTTTGTTCATTAAAAACGGTCTTACTTCCATTAGACTATTCCAAATGGAAGAACCCTTTTTAGCCGCATCAACAGTCCATTATGTTTGATACTATAAAATTTACCCATATAGCATCCTTTTGCTCCAAAAATCTTCAAGCTAGTTTTCAAATCAAGGCCTTATTTACCAGACCAATACTTCTTTTGCCTAACCCTCCATCTTTTCTATACATAGGAGTTTTTTCCCGTCCAATGAAATGTAACTTTCTTTGATCAACAGAATAACCATTCCAGAAACATCTTTGATTTTTTTTAATCTATGCAATAACTCCCTTTGGTAACAAACAAATACCTAAAAAAATAATATTGGAATGAAATAAAATACAGATTCAAAAAGGGTTGTTCTACTTGCTGAGTTCAACAATTGTTATTTCAGCCCGAGAGTCTTGTATTGAACTTCTCCATTAAGAAATCAAAGCTTGAGATCCTGTAATCAGATTCAAGAGGGTAGATTCCAAGATACTTATTATCTTCAGTCATATTTTGCACTCCAAGTTCTTGAATAATATTTTTCTTTCTTAAGTCATTATTGCCTTAACTGAAATAAATTTCCGACTTACAAAAGTTGATATATTCCCCAAATAACTCAGAGTAAATCTTAAGAATCTCTTTAAGATGTTTGATAATAATTTTTGGATTTTTCCCAAAGAAAAAGAGATTGCCCGAGAACATTAAATGACTAACCATAGGAGCCCATATGTTTAGAATATAACCATGATATAACCCGTGATTTTCAAATTGTTGCATTAATATATTCATCATCATTTTTGTGATATTTCGACATATATAGTCTATCTGTCGTCAGCGAGGTTCATTTTGGTTGCGGGGAATAAAATATAAGCCTCGATCAAGAAAATAACAACACAAGTAGTGTCGCTAAGTAAATTGCACGTGGTGCTACAGTTTTTTTAATATAAGCAATTGAAGGTATATGATTGTAGTCTGGGATCACTAGATCAGTTACCAATGATCAAATGAGAGATGAAATACAACTATTGAAAAACATATGATATGATCGAACGAACAAGTAATGGTTCCAAGAACAAATTATTTTCCCAAGCCAGAGATGATGGGATTTAATTGTGTATCGCAAGTACACGACTATCAATGAGATAGTATGCAAAATACGAGTCCGTTCCACAGGGACTACAATATTTTTATCTCCAATTTACAACTAAACTATGAGATAAAAATATAAATAAAAACGGATTTAGAAATATTAAACTAATAAAATTAATAAACAATCTGTTAGAGCATAGCTCGGTTGAACTCACCAAGCGTTGGTATGTCCAGTTTGGTTGTCATATTTCAGTGTCAAAAATCATCTAGAGTCGCTTGATTAAATCCTATAGTAAACTAAGTTTAGGTTAGACTAGAAAGTCGATGAATGTTGAGACATACAAGTATTACTCCGAAGACCTGAAACATCATCCTTCCACTTGAGGTTAGTAATACTGACTTGAACTTGTTTCATTCCTAACATATCTTTCAAGTCGTGTTATATTTAAAACATAACTGCTAAGCTGTATATACTGTATATATTGAACTCTAGTGATGTGACATGTGCATAATAGGATGATCATAGTATTAAGGAATTAGACTACGAAGTATAACACTTATCTTTTGAACTTCGTAGATATGACATCGGCATAATCTTGTATATAGTGGTATGATTATGTGAATGGGTTATGGTGAAGATTTTATCCAAGGAAACAATGTTTTACATTTGTTTAAAGAATCGAAAGGGAAATCAAGAGGATTACTGGTCTTGCTATTCATTGCATATCTTTGGATGACCAATATGTGTGAGTTGGTAGAACCGATCTTAACTCAGGTTATATATCTTGGTATAACCGATCACAATGCCTAAAGTTATGATTTGGTATGAACGATCCTGGTAATTAGTGTAACCTATCCTAAGTAATTACCATGTGATGGTATGATCGATCCTTGTAATTGGTGTGACCGATCCTAGTAATTGGTGCGACCGGTCATAAGTGTTGTGTGACCGATCCCTGTAATTGGTGTAACCAATCCTAGTGACTGGTGTGACCAATCACATGTAGCTACCATATTTAGGTATAACCGATCCTAGTTATTGGTATAACCGATCTGAACCCATGTATGTGACTTGGAAGGACCGAGTACCACTAACCATTGTGATTTGGTATAACCAATCACATAGTAGTCTTGGAATACTGGAAAAACAATTCTAAACTTGTTTTGAAGTTTGGTATAATCGATTCCAAGAAAGCAAATCCATGTAAATATGAAATAAGGATTTGCAGTGAAAAGATGTCAATATACTTTGAACGCGAGCAATAACTATTATCATTTATTGTTCAAAGATATTCCTTGGTACTCAAGGTGATCTTGTGCCGAAATAAATTAAGAATCTTTTAATTAAGGTTTTTGATTTTATATGCTTTAATTACCAGCAATAAATGCATAGCTCTAGAGAATACAAATTAGTAATGTGCATTTACTAATTGGAGATTTTCTATTGAGAGATTTTAGAAATTTTAGACAAGCATTTATTGGAATTAGGAAAACCGAATTTTGCTATTCATTGCATATCTTGAGAATATTTTCGGTTTTGGAAATTCCTTGGTGTCCAATCATTGGTCTATAAATACCTAAGTTTGCATTTCTATCAAACTATCCTAAGAGCCAGGCAAATTTCATTTCTTGTTGTTTCTAGTGGAGCCGTATATTCAGAGAGGAAAGTATCCTGATCGGGTGAATCTCTTACGACCGCTCATTTAAAGACTTATGTGGGATCAAGAAGCTCTACGAGTAACGTTGGTGGGAAACTAAATAATAGCAGTGTTATTAGTTTTCGATTTGATTTGATTGACTAAGAGTTATTGAAACTTTGATTGCACCTAGTTTGTTTATGCTTGGGAATCTTCTCTTATGATATAAGATTCACTCAAACTAGATCGAAGTATCGACGAGATCTTTAGAACTGTTGTTAGATCTAAAGATATCATGATTGATCACAAGAGATTCATGTGGTGTTGTGCAAGTTTTGAAGATGAAGAAGAATTCTTATTAGTTTTCATATCTTGTAGATGTAGTGCACAAACCTTGATCGGCTGGGATCCAACTAGAATCGATTTATCTTTGATAGATCTGATTGATTACTTGCATGAGATCGACATTCTGTATATTTCTCTTTGAGATCTATATTGATTGAGTGTGAATTTAAACTTAACTACTTCGTTAGTTATTGGATAGATTGATCTAACCAGACAAAGAAGTTTATTAGAATAAACGGAAGAGCCTTTGTCATATACTCATCTATATCTTGTAGCAAGATTGATTAGAGTGGTTAGAGCAATTCCTATGGGAATGAACAAACTCAAACATTTGTTGAGCCACGTGGATGAACAAACTGAATTCTCCACTATGGGAAACAATGCAAAATGAACAAATTGGGTCCCACTAGTGATTTTATTAATATAAATTAATAAGAGTTGGGTTCCACTAGTGATTTTATTTATATAAATTATTAAGAGTTGGATCCCACGAAATATTTAACTAATAAAAATAAATATTAAAAAATAAACCCTAAATATCTTAAACTGGTTTTGGAGAGAGAAAAGCACTGGGCGTTTCTTCTTCCAACTCCAGCGTCTTTTCTTCCAACTCCAGCGTTATTGGCAATGTCGCGCATCCTTACCACAGACGCTCGCCGGATGTTACGACTCGATGTTCAAACCAACAAATCTGATGGTTTGAACATCCATTTTTCATGTTTGTTCATTCCATAGTGGGAGCAAAATGAACAAACTCCAGGTTTGTTCATTCCATAGGAATTGCCCTTACCAAACAGATTCTTCCTTTGCTATTTGGAATACGATTCAAAGGACTTGCTATTCACATGCGTGACTCTATAATTCGAAGGTGCAGGGATACTGAGGGAACTAAGTAGCTAGGGGTAGTCTGCTTGGTCTCAACTATATGAAGTTAGTGTTAGATTTTGTATAGCGTCTTAATTATGAGAGTAATCAAAACTGGACTAGGTCCCGGGGTTTTTTTTCGGTTTCCTCGTTAACAAAATCTTCCCGTGTCATTTACTTTTCTATTCCGCAATTATAATTGGTTATATTATAATTAAAAGTAAATGACACTTGTACGTTAACTTTGCAATACTTGATAGTGATCCTATAGAGTTTGATTACTACTGAACATATTATCAAGTAACTCACTTTGTTGTTATATTGTCTCGATCTTGTATCCATAGTCAATCACACAAGTTATCTTATTGTCGTATTGTCTAGATCTCGTATCCATAGATGATCACACGAAGTGTGAACTAAAATGTTATATTGTCTCGACTTTGTCCATAGACGATCACATTCGGTAGAGGACTTATAGGTTGAAACAAAAAGATTGTGGTGTATTTGGGTACCCTCGTCTTTTCACAATCAAATTAAAGAGAATCAGGGTTTTTGGATTCCACCAATTGAATTATGCAGACTACTCAATCAATCTCTAATAAATGTTCATTTTATAAATCAAGAAAATTTTGAACCTAATCTCATGTCTCGAAAAATATTGCAAGTAAAATAAATACCAAATTTTGTTGTACCAAAATGATATAGTCTCGTTCGCTTATTGAAGACAATAGTCGAAGACTATTCAATCTGGTTAAAGGGAAAGCTAAATATGAAGAGAAATTATTAAACAATTAAATTTAAGAGAATATTTATTAAAGACCAGATAAGTTTCTTACACGATTTATTAGCTTCCTCATTATCCCCGGTAGTGGGAGATAACTTTCTATTACAAAACAATTAAAAAGAAAAAAAGAAAAATAAATCTTAAAAACTATTGTTGGCTCTCGTCTCTTGGATGTCTCCCCAGTTTCCATCTACTTCCACCACTATTTATATGGTTTTCAAAAGAACCACTTTCTTTTACCATTTCGAGCACCACATCATCATCCAATGAATATATGCCACGTATCAAATAATAAAAATTCCTCCCATCAAAATTTGTCATGTGTCAAACACTGCAATCAATATTTTCTTTGTTATTTCCAACCATAAAGAATAATATTCTTTTCCAAATTTTCATATATTTCATTACTCCACATTCATAAAGAGATATTTTCTTCATTAACCAAAATATCTTCAAATATCCTTTATCGTAATTGATATCTTGCACATGGTTTCCACACTTCTACACACGTCGTGACACACTTCTACATAAGTCGTGGCATGCTTACCACACTTTCATATCCAAATATTGTTCCAATGGTTCTAGCCCATTAAATCACTTCATTTCTCCAACAGAATTCCACATTTTAGTCCATCGAGCTTTATTTCCTAAAATATGCACACACACAAAAAAAAAACAAACAAACTTATCAAATATGTACAAAATAGAGAACTAATAAATATAAATTTGAGTGGTACATATGTAAGAACTGAGCACTTATCAAGAGACCAGCTGGAGCTGAAAGGTATTTTGATTTTGTAATTTAGTGTACAATTTCGCAAGAATCCTATTATTGGGGCATGTAACTAATTTGGTACTTTGGTGTACCGTTTCGTAAAAATCCTATTATTGGGGCTCAATGAATACAAAAAGAGGTCATGGAATAGTAATCTTAAAAACCTGTTATACAACTGACATCTGTAGTGGTTAAGATTACATCGATTAGCGCTAATATAATTGATTAAGTATACTAATTAAAGATCGGTGATTACATTAGCTTAAGGATTTGATTTATCTTTTGAACTTTTTAAAAAAAAAAATTAGAAGAGAAGTAGAAGAAGGAGGAGTTTCTAATATTTTTTTTTTTGAAAACCTTTATAAAAATATGGAAACATATATACTCAAGATAGTCAAGAACACCTCTAACTTAACTCCCATTGCAATTTTATTGCTACTAATTACTTAAAAAACGTTTAAAAAAATGTTTTTTTTATAGATATTACGATTGGCAAATCAAAAGATATTTATCGTAACACCAATATATGGCCGGAAAACACGAAATCCCAGCCGTAACCAACCGTTTACTACTCAGAAATGAAGAACTTCCAACTGCAGAGAAGAAATTACGGTTGGGACATTGGATACGACACAACCGTAAACCAATTTATAACTTGGAATTTTATCTATGACGGTTGGAAAATACCTAGACTTAAACTCAATCTTCATTTATTTATTTTTTGATTATCAGAACTACCTACGGTTAGAAAAAAGCCTATTTTTCCAACCGTGAACCTAGTTTACTGTTGGGAATTCCTAATTTTTCATCCATAATAGCTGATTTACGGTTGGAAAAATAAAAACTTTCAGTCTTAAAAAGTTTCATAAATCCAATTTTAAACCCCTAACCTTTTAACTAATCAAAAGCATAAATAAATTGTGGGTTCTTCGATTGTTATCTTATAAAATTCACTTATGAAGTATTAACTTCTATTTCGGTTCCTTCATCCACAAATTCGCTATTTTCGATTCAATGATGATTCTGTTTAAGATAGATGATGAATTAAAGAAGAAAAAATATATGGAAATGAGAGGTGGTGTCGAAGAACAGTAAAGGAATAAGAAGAGAGGGGTTAGATTTACATTATTACAGGGAAAGGAATTTTTGACTTTTACTATAGATTAGGTTCCATATCCATATTTAGAATATTTAAATCCTAATCTAAACCCCATTCTTTGCAGCCCTAATAATATGTTTTTTCCATAAATTAAAAGTTTTGAAGATATGGTTGTTATACTTTGACTTAACAATTTTCAATCTATAAAAAATCGAAGTGATAGTAACCTCTTTCTTTATGTAAACAATATTTCCTAGTTTTGAGATAGTTTATTACGGAAGCTAAGTTTTTGTTATTTGTGTAAGGTAGGGCTGTCAATGGGTACCCAATTGACTGAAACCGGACAACGGGATCGGATTTCTGTTCCTAAAATTGGATTAATTAACCATTTAAATACTCAACATCTATACCCGATTCGGACCTGAAATATATCGGGTCCAACTAGGTACACCACAATTCATTTCATTCCAAACAGATCCAAATAGATATACCCGATATGTACCCATTCATTTCATTCTTTTATAAATTCTTTTAGCAAAATTGAAAATATTTATCTAGTTTGAAACGACGAGGGAACCAAGTACACCACAATCTTTTCGATATCAATGTATAAGTCTGATACCTTGCGTGATATAATATAGACATAGAATGTCAAGAAGATAGCAAACCATAAGGTATATATTTGGTATATAGTATTGGTTCGAAACCGAACATAACTATAGGTATCAATCCAAGTGTTTGGGATTAATGTACAAGTGCAATTAGCTTAATTATAACTTAAACAAATTATAATGCGGAAAGTAAAGTAAAAGCACACAACAAGATTTTGTTAACGAGGAAACTGCAAATGCATAAAACCCCGGGACCTAGTCCAGTTTTGAATACTCTGATAATTAAGCCGTTATATAAATAACACTACCAACTTCGCATAGTTGATACCAAGTAAACTACCCCAAATTACCTAATTTCCTCAGCATCCCCGCGCCTGCAATTAATCTGGGACAACGCACGTGAATCCTAAGATAGAATCCACTATCTTAATTTGCTTCAACCGTTGGAAAGACTTCAAGCACTTAACTCATTTTGATCTTATTCCGAATAGTAAAGGACTAATATGTTTGGTACCACTCTTCTTATCTCAAGAATTTAATCAGAGATGTTATAGTTGAGTTCATAAAGTCTCTTCCGTTTAATCTAATAAACTCATTTGTCAGGTGAGATCTACCAAGATCTAGATTAAAAAGTTAGTCAGATCTATATATACAAACTATCAGATTCGGATATTGAAAAATACCACCAAATTATAGCTTATAGATCTAACACAACTAGCAATAACAAGTCTATCAACGATGGACCAGATATAGTTGGATGCCATCCGATCAAGTTTGTGCACGAAGCAAATTACAAAGATATGAAACCAATAAGAAATCTTGTTGTCTTCAAATCTTCAATCTTCTTCTGTACCTGCATAACCAAACTTGATTCCAACTTATGATCAATCACGCGCATAATGTAGTATATTAACAACGGATGATCACAAGTCAATGTTAGATGTAAAGAAAAATCTAAACTACTGTCAATCTCCTGATCTAGTTTGAGTGAACTTATGTCAGAAGAGAAGGCTCTTAAGAATAATCAAACTAGATGCAATCAAGAGTTAACAAATCAAATCAATAATCGAAAACTAAAATAACATTTCATATCTAGTTCCTACAAACGGTACTAGTAAACGCTTCATGATCCTAAGCGGAAGTAAGATATTTCACTTAGTTAGGTTACTCTCCTATCCAAGATAGTATTACGAATAATACTATTAGTCGGCTACATCAGTGACTACAAAAATGAAGTTTCTTCCTCGTGATAAGTTTGTAAGAAGAACAAACTTCACTATTTATATACCAAGGTAGTTTGGACACCAAGGAATTCCCATAATCGAAAATATTCTCAAGATATGCAATAAAGCACCTAAATTCGGTTTTGTCTAATTCCAACCAATATCCAACTGTATAACCGAAATCCTTCTTGGACAACTCAATATTATCTAGCACTTGACTAATATATTTTTCCAGAGATAGGTTTTACTTGCTGCTATATATATATATATATATATATATATATATATATATATATATATATACATTTCGGTTTGGGATCTGACCTTGAGTGTCAAGGATCTTTAAACAATTAATAAATAAAATTTCAGCTCATGTTCAAATTACTCATTATGTCGACATCTTGAACTTTCCTATTTCTCAAACTCAATTTCCAAAATCACACAATCCCTAAAGTGTAATTACTAAAGAAATCGGTTTTGCATATTGGGATCGATTCTACCATGACTCCCAATGTAGGTAGGGATCGGTACTACCTTGACTCCCACTATAGATAAGGATTGGTTCTACCTTAACTCCCAACATACCCTATATTGGTTAGGATCATCTCTACCTTAACTTCCTTAAACTCATGTAATTAAACATAGTTTTCTGGGTATGAAATCAAACGTAAGTTCACTACACAATCTAGTAACAAGTTACAAAGATTATGTCGATGTCGAAATTATGAAGTTCAAAAGATAAGCATTATACTTCATAATATAATATACCAATACAAAGCATTTATAACTGCTGGTATAATCTTTCTTGACATTTTGATTATAATAAGATGATAGACATGCATATTGAAAACAAAACTATAATACGTGAGTTTCTTGTCTATAATACGTGAGTTTATGCATATAACTTGGCATGTGTTAGAGCATAGCTCGGTTGAACCCACCAAGCATTGGTATGTCAAGTTTGGTTGTCATATTTTAGTGAATCAAAACTCATGTTAAGAGTCGCTTGATTATGTACTAGAGTCCACTTTGTATAGGTTAGCTTAAAAGTATTAGGATATGAGACATTACAAGTATTGTGAAGACTTGAAGATGTGAAGAAGCAAGGAGCTACAACGACAACAATCATCCTTCCACTTGAGGTTAGTGATGTTTGACTTGAACTGTTTCATTCCCTAACGTATCTTTAAAGTCATGCATATTGAAAACAAAACTGCGAAGCATATTTGAACTCTAGATAGACATAGTATTAAGGAATACAATACGAGGTTTATTGCTTAACCATTAAACTTTATAGACAAGACATCAACATAATCATTTGAATGATATTGTGATTATGTATGGTTATGAGTGAGGATTTCATCCTAGGGAACAATGTTTACATGTGTTCTAAGGAAGTAAGTTCATAAACTTGTTTGTGAATTGAAAAGGAAATCGCCAGGCGTTATTGGGATTGTTATTCATTGCATATCTTGTGAACATCCAATATGTGTGATTTAGTAGAACCGTTCATGACTTGTTTGTGTTCTTGGTAAAACTATTCACAAAGGCCTGACTTATGTATTGGTATGACTTTTATTAGTGAAACCGATCTTAAGTAATCACCTGAGATGGTATGATCGGTTTTGTGATTTATGTCTGACCAAAACTGGAAAAAGGGGAACCGATCCTAGTAAGAGGTGCAGTACATCACAAAGGGGAACCGATCCTTGTATGAGGTGTAGTAGGTTTATAGCATAAAGGGGAACCGATCCTATGGACATGTGCAACATGTTTTTAGGCAAAGGGGAACCGATCCTATGGACATGTGCAACACATTCAAGTTAGATACCATATATATGTGGGGAACCGATCCTAGTACCTAGTCAACCGAATTTTGGAAAGCTAGTGTGACTATACACTGTACTCACATGGAGGTAGAACCGAAACTTGTTTTGGTAGAACTGTTACACCCATGATTTGTGATTTAATGTTATTTGACCAATCACATAGTTCTTGAAAGTCAGATGAACCAATTCTAAACTTGTTTGGAGGTGTGGAAAATCGGTTTCAAGGTTGTAAGTATGAAAGAGAACTTACAAAGTTAGGATGTCGACATACTTTGAACACGTGTTGTGAATGTTTATTAATTAATTATTCAAAGTTATTCCTTAGTAGCTAAGGGAAGAGAATCCCAGGTTCGAAACATAAATAAGTTAAGAATCTTTTAATTAAGGTTACTAATTTCATTTTTAAGAAAATAAAAATTAGTAATGTGCATTTACTAATTAAAGATTTTCTGAGAGATTTCGATCATTATTTTTGGACAGAGCATTTCTAGGAATTATGGAAACCGAATTTGTGCTTTAATGGATATGTTGATAATATTTTCGGTTTTGGAAATTCTTTGGTGTCCAAAATTCCTAGTATATAAATACTGAAGTTTGCATTTCTAGCAAACTAATCCTTCGTAACAGCAAACTACCTCTTGTTATGCAAGTACTGGTGAAGCCGCCTATTCGGAGAGGAGGGTAACCTAACTAAGTGAAATCTCTTACGGCCGCTCAGTTTAAAGTCTTCTTTGGGATTGAGAAGCTCTAGTCAGTACCGTTGGTGGAAAACTAGATAATTGCAATTTATCTTTTGTTTTCATTGAGTTGATTGACTAACGGTGGTTGAAATTTGATTGCGCCTAGTTTGTTTATGCTTAAGAATCTTCTCTTCTGATATAATATTCACTCAAACTAGTTCAGAGTTTCGACAGGGATCTTTAGAATGTTGTTAGTTCTAAAGACGATCTTGTGATAATTCATTGTTAACAGACTCCGTTCTGTGCGTGATTCATCACAAGAAATCCAAGTGATTGTGTGCAAGTGTTTATTGAAGATATAAGAAGATTTGAAGCAAAGAAGATATTGAAGATTTCTGATTTGTGAGTTCATGATCTTTGGTGTGCACAATACTTGTTTCGGTAAAAAGAGGATCTAATTAATAATCGGTTTTATCCTTGTGATAGAATTGGATTGATTAATTGAGTAGATCGGCATCAACATAATTCTTTGGATTAAGAGTGTTGATCGTAAAATCTTAACGATTACTTTGGTAATTGAACATAAGATAGATCTAAGGACCTGACGAAGGAGTTTATGTTAAGATAAACAGAAGAGCCTTTGTCCGACTCATATCACTTGGTTGAAGAGAGTTGATACCAAACAAATTTGTTGTTCCTTTACTGTTTGGAATACGAACCAGAGGAATTGATCCAAGTACGTGACTTATTTATAAGTTGGAGGCGTGGGAATACAGACGGAACTAGTTGAACTATAGGTTTAGTTTCTTGGTCTCAACTATACGAAGTTGGTGTAATTATTTGTAGCGTCTTAATCCTGAGAGTATTCAATTCTGTACAAGGTCCCGGGGTTTTTCTGCATTTGCGGTTTTCTCGTTAACAAAATCTTGCTATGTCATTTACTTTTATTTTCCGCATTATAATTGTTTTATTATAACTAAAGTAAATCACACAAACGTTAATTCATATTTACTTGATAAGTACTGAACCCTAATGTGTTTGGTTAAGTCCGAACCTTTTTATCAAGTAAACATACTTTGTTATTGTATTGTCTCGATCTCGTATCCATAGACGATCACAGAAGTGTGAACCGATTAGTTGTATTGTCTCGACTCAGTCCATGGACAATCACTTTCGGAGAAAGGACTTATAGGTAGGAAAAGTTTTAGATTGAGGTATATTTGGGTACCTATCAGAGCAGGAAAACCACGAAAATATCTAACAATCTGTGTTTGGTGCGATCCAACCTATAAGAAATTCAATCTAATGGTGGATTCAGTTAACGTAATGACAAGATTTGACTACTTTATAAGATTGTGGTGGAAAACACGTATGAAGTATGTAATACTCTTATTCCTAAACCTGTTAGGAATTACGCCTATGTATGTCTCAAGTGACTTACATAATCCTTTGGATATCATAGGATTGTATATCATTATAGTGAACAATGATACAATGGCCTATGAGACATGTCGTATCTTGAAAATGCATAAGATTCTGCTCAATATTTTTATGAATATCGGCTATTGTGTTCCAGCAAAATCAAGAATATTAAATATATTTTGGATGGCCTACCAGAGTATACACATGTACATTTTCAGATCTAGGAATGTCAATGTTTCGCCATCTAGGATGCAATTTTGGAAAATATGTATTCCTACAAGGAATGAGTTTTCGGTTAATGATTTTATTAACAATGGATTGCTTCATACACCTCACAACTGTTTTAATGAATCAAGTGATCTTTTGAAATATTACATGATTTATGATTCTAATGGTATTTCAACAAATATCATATTCTGTTCAAATTTGTATCTGTATACTCTAGCAAACTCTTAAGTAGATTTCAAGTGATATTATCAAAGTCTGGTAATAAAAGAGTAAACAGATTTTTGGAAAAAAATATGGAATCAATCCGAAATAAAGGTCAAGTCCGTAGAAAACCGGTCTTCCAAAACAAAGACCTAGACAAAAAATCGGAATTGTTTCCCCACAAACCTTGGTTTCCGATTTTGAGTGTGTTTCCTAAAACTAGTTATTTCCGGTTTTTGATATCAAGTATTCCTATAAAAGATAATCTGTTGCTATGTGTTCAAACATATTGTGGAAGATTACTCAAAAACGTAACTAGGGTTTTTCATATTTTTAAGAAATCTCTGGATTAGACAAGTTTGTTTTGGATCCTTTCATCCCTCCCAGGGAAGTTGAGAAAATAAAGTATCCTCACTTGATCAAAGGGAAGCATGCCCTTGAAAATTTTGTAGATAACACATGTTATGAAAGATATCAAGCTTTTAAGGAAGTAAGCTTCACTGAAGAGAAGAGATTCGATTCAGATGTTTCAGAAACCAATTATGTGAAGTTTGTTCAAGACCGCATCTGGGGAAATATGTTCGGATTTGAAATATATTCACCTGACTTAGTAAGAATTTTTTATGATAATATTCACAATATTAATCATAAAAAGCTTACTTTTAGCACTTTGGTTGGAAGTACTTTTCTTCATGTCAACAGAAAGATGATATCAGAAATCGTCAAATACAATGAGAAGGGTCATATGATTACTGGTTTGAAATTGAGCCAATAACATTCCAAACCTTATCACTGGTAAAACTGTTGAATGGAAAAAGGGGAGGATGATAACCAAAGACGTACCCTTACACTTGAGGATTTTCGGTAAACTTGTCGTACCAACTCTCTTTGCTTGTTCAAGAGATTATTCTCTATGGAATGGAGAATTTTCTGAATTGGTTTATTACCTTCTTGAAGGCAATAAACGGATTGATATTTGTGGAATAATTATCAATCAAATTATTAAAATCATTGAATCTCTAAATGTCACAGGATTCCATAGAAATCTTGGATATCCCTGTCTCATCACCAAGTTGTGTGAAAGTGCAATAGGGAACAACCCTGGAGATAAGAAAGATACTAAAACTGTCTCTCAGAGAATTATTAACTGGATGAGTGGAACTCAAAAGGGATCAAGTATCTCATATGATCAAACCTATAGTAATGGAGATCTCATGTTTCACATTTTATGTCTTGGGAGATAATTGGACTATATTCAGAGACAGTTGATATTTGCCTACAAACATGATCCGGAAACTCTTGAAGGAATCGTAACGATTAATAATGGGTTCCTTAAAGGAGAACAAGAAGAAGACTCTGAGGATTCAAATTTGCAAACAAATGAAGTCTGATTTGTTTTCAAGAAAAAGAAAAATAGACAATAGTTTTTGATTATTTCAATAAAGCCTATTATGAATAAAATTATTTGATTTATAATTTTCTTGTGATAATTTTCGATTTACATAGCCCGTGCTTGAATGCTTTTATATTATTGCTATGTATGTTTATGGGATGTTTGATTTCGGTTTTACTACCTTAATATTCGATCTCATGTTTTGTGAACCCTTGTAGTTTGGGTGACTTTTTGATTTAGCAGGATTAAGTTCTAGCCCATGCTGGTAGGCTTTATGAAAGAATCATGAGGGGTTCTGGTAGAAACAATATGTGAAAAAGTCACAATATGTTGAATCGGTTTTGGTTTAGCATAAAGCATATGTGTTTCGACGGTTTTCAACTTTTGCTTGCAATTGTAAAACTGATTTTCAACCTTTCTCTGGATAATGATATTTCGATATCAATTCTCCCTAGACGAAGCTGCAAACTTATTGGAGAAGTGGATGCAAAATTTGAGGTAAAAATCTTGTTAGATAATTGTTTTCCTGTTTAAGAAAAGCATGAATTTATTTCATATATATTTATTGCTTTTGCTTAACAAAATTTCGATACAATTGATGTTTATTCCATTATGTGATGTATGGATTATGTGTGATTCAATTGGTTCCGGTTAATAAAAACTATTGTTATCTTGATTTATTGTGTGGTATCAATTGTTTAGGCTTACAAAATTTGGGTGCAATTGCGGTGCTTTAATGTCTATGTTGTTTCAATTGCTTCCGGTTGAGGTGAATAATTATGCAAGTTGATTTATTTGGTTTGTATGAATTATTTATGGCTTAACGAAACAAAAGGTTTACGGGATGAGTTGTTTAGTCCAATTCGATTCCGGATAAGAGAAACTAAGTTAATTATGATCTTAGTCAGACTTATCGAAGTGAGGTTTCGGTTATTCAAGTCTAATCGAATGCCTTAACAAGAAATACTAGTTAACTAACCTAGTACTTGTGTTGTTTAAAATTGAAAGGTCCAAGTTTATGGATAATTAGAACCTGATGAGAAAAATAGAGTTATCTTTATTTTGGTCTTATCGAATAAGCGCTTGTTTTTGTACAATCGGTTTAGCAAAGGAACTAAGGCACTTAGTTGATTTTTGGTTTGCTAAACTAAAGTGGAAAAATTGTTTCGGACAATTGTTTCCTTGATAACATATCAAAATAAAACTACTTGTAGTTTCGGTTTTGATATTTGTTATCAGAACATGGTGTGTGGAACCCTCGTGCCTAACTCTACAAGTTGCAAGTCTATTTTGAGATTTGTAAGATTCTTTTCGTGTTGTCCTTTATTTTTTCGTTTCTTTTTCATTTTGTGACAAAAAGGGGGAGAAATATACGGAGTAAACAAGTGATACTGGCATTGATTTTATATTGTTTGGTATCGCTAAGGAAAAGAACATTGGTGCATAAATGTTTATCTAAACGAAAGAGTGAAAGCACAGACGAAGGGGGAGTAACATATCATATTAAGTGGTATAACAAAGACGTGCGGATTGAATATCTACCTATCTATCTTAGGGGGAGTATTATATTTGTTATTATAATGTTGTTTGTACCCTTATTTATTCTACACCAAAAATGGGCTAAGTTAGGCCTACAAAACTCCACCTGTTAGCAAAGTATGGTTCATTGGGCCTAATTTGCTCATCTAATTAGCCAAGGCTAACTAGGCCTTACAAACACTCCATGCGCAATAACCACCAAACCAGGGTAAGAAATAAGCCCACAATGACGTCAGCAACAGTGACGTCAGCGTGCGACATCACAAGGGATGGCCAACCCACGATTACCACGTCAGCAAGATGCCACGACAGCATTGGGTTCCACGTCAGCATGTAGTGACACAATAACATACCATGTCAGCATTCGATGCCACGTCAACATCTGGCGACACAGCAACACGTCGCGTCAACAACATGTGCCACGCTCAACATCGAGACTGATCAGTAAGTGCCACGTCGGCACTAGTCCTCCACGTCAGCCTGCCGCGTCACACATGAGCTGCCACGTCAGCACTTGTGTGCCACGTCATCAGAACGGAATATTCCGTTGGCATATTCCAAACGCAGGCAGAAAAGTCTGACGGACAAGTCCGGCGACCAAGTACAAGCCCATGTGCAAGAACCACCAAACCAGGGTAAGAAATAAGCCCACAATGACGTCAGCATGACATCAGCAACAGTGACATCAGCATGACGTCAACATGCGAAATCACAAGGGATGACCAACCCACGAACGCCACGTCAGCATTGGGCGCCACATCAGCATGTGGTAACACAGCAACATGCCACGCCAGCATCTGGCGACACAGCAGCACGTCGCGTCAGCAACATGTGCCACGTCAGCGCGCCACATCATCATTGGGTGTCATGTCATCATTTGATGCCACGTCAGCATCTGGTGACACAGCAGCACATCGCGTCAGCAACATGTGCCACGTCAGCATCGAGACCGATCAGTAAGTGTCACGTCGGCACTGGTCCTCCATGTCAGCTTGCCGCGTCACACATGAGCTGACATGTCAGCACTGGGGGGCCACGTCATCAGAAACTAATATTCCGTTGGCATATTCCAAACGCCGGCAGCCAAGTCCGGCGGCTGTTTTCCGGCGGTTTTTTGTTCCTGTGTTTCGCGAAGTAACTTAATTCCATGATCCAGATTCAGCGTATCGCGGTGTAGTTTAATTTCATAGTCCCTGGATTTTTGCACGCCACTCATGTATACTTGCGGATGTTTACTCCCACCGAGTTTGAACGAGTTGACTCGCTGAATCTAGCCGAGTTGATCCATTGGCTCAATGATGTTTCAGCCCACTCTGATTTTCCTTGTGGATTTATACACCCACTGTGGGCTTGAGTAATCTTTCTTATTGGGCTTGACATTTGAACACCTAATTCTTTGGGCCAATCCTTTGCACCTTTTGGTTTAGCTAATTCCATAACCCATGAAGAAGATTCTGGAAGTATGCAAGGCCAATTATGACAGGGGGCATGCAGGGACAGTTATGACAGGGAGGCATGCAGGTCCAGTTATGACAGGGAGGCATGCAGGGCCAGTTATGGAAGGAAGCATGCAGGGGCCAGTTATGGAAATTGATGCCTACCACAAAATAAAACTGAAATCCGCACCATATAAATACAGGGGTTCACAACCTCAAAAGGTATACAATCTTCCCCATACAATTATCTGTGAAAATCCCTAGATAACTTAAGCATCGGAGGGTTTTTTGCAGGTACCCCCCCTACACTTTTCAATTGGAGAATAAAACAGTGGATCGATCTTCAACAAAATCATCATCAAAATCGTTTTTGGGGTAGAATAATATTTTGCCATACAAACATTGGTGCCGACCAAGGTTTTTCGAGAAAAGATATTCGTGTTTTACCAAATCGAGTTATGGCAGTAATCATACAAACTACACGAAAGGCGAATTCTGTTAGAGATTCCCAACAGTGCAGGAGACGTGAAGATGAAAGGCACAAAATCGAGGTTCAGTCAGCCCCAGCAGTACACATTGGAAATAGGCTGGGTCAAAATCGTTCTCATGACAGAGCTATAAATCGTTATCAAGATCGAGATCATGATCATAACAGATCCCTGGATCGTGGTAGAGATCGAGATCGTTTCCATGATAGAACTCCGGATCTGAATCGAAGAAGGGAAAAATAACCAGTGATCGATAACGAAGGAATGGACGTTGATGGGGAAAACCCACTAGTTCGAGGAAACAGGGATCGTAAATTCGGCAGTCCGTTAAGGAAGAATAACGATCGACTGGACTCGCGAGATGGACGAACTGCAACTCCTAGTACAGTGGAAGAATCGTTGCGCAATTGGTTGAACGGGGTGGATAAAGAGAACGCTCCCTTGAGATTAGAGCGTAAAAACCAGTCTCGACCTAGGACTGGTAATCTGAACAACCATAAGGTAGGTCTGAATGGCAGCGCCTTGGAAGTCGAGTTAGTCCGCACGCTGCAGACCGCAACAGAGAAGTGATCGATCTTGATCGGCCAGAGAAAAATTTGTTGGTCACTGGAGATCTACCTAAACGAAGGTTTGTACGAACCGGAAGAGCAGGGACTCGACCAGCTGCGACTCAGCAGAGTGCGGCCAGAACTACCGCCCATTCAAAACGTCTCAGGAATGATGAAGATGAGGTTCAAGATCGGCACTATGAGAGAGAATTTTCACCCGATTACTATGCTCGTTCGGAGCAAGGCAGAGCTGGAAGAGAGCCCACTGGACCCCAAAGGAAAAGAATGATATCTAAAGCTCATATTCCATAGGACCGATATTATGAGCAGGAAGACAGTTCCTCAGATGGTGATGTAGACGCAATAACAGAAGCTCGCAATTGCAAGATGATCGAGAAAGTAATGTCGAAAAAGCGTTCCAGAGAGGAAAAGATGCACAGGCTGCATCGAGCCGCTGGGTCTCCTTTCAAACTGAATATCAGAGAATTCCGGCCGCCAATGAATTTTCAGGTTCCCAAGCTTCCAGAATTCGATGAGAAAACAGATGATCCAGATCAACATGTTTTACACTATGAAACTGCCATGTCCTTATGGAAGTACAACGATGAGTTGATGTGCAAGATGTTTCCACGGTCACTGACTGGAGGAGCAATAACGTGGTTCAATCAGCTTCCAGCACAGTCGATCTGGACTTACCATAAGTTGATTGACGAATTCTGCTCTAACTACAAATACAACAAACGTGATCGGAAGGGATGCCATGCATTATTCCTTCTATGAATTTGGAAGGAGGAAAGCATCAAACAGTTTACTCGACGCTTTAAGCAAGAGTTGTCCGATGTAAATGGAGCTAACGATCAAGTCATAATTGCGGCCTACAAACAGGCATACCAGCATGATCAAAGAAGTGTGTACGGTTCCTTGGTAAAGAGATCGCCAAGTACCTTAGAAGAACTGTATGATCGAGCAGAAGAATACGCTCGAGTGGAGGATGATTTCAAAGCTCGAGAGACGAGAGATGTCAACAGATCGACCAATCATCCAAATGATGGGAAGAAAGACAAGTCGAAGAACCGTCCGAGTGGACATCATAGTGATCAAGGTTAAGTTCGAGAGAAAAATCAAGGGGAACGAATGGAAACTGGATATCAAAAGTATCATGATACGAAGCTGACACCATTGAACATACGGCTGACGGAGTTGTATGAAAAAATAAGCAAGGATTTGAGCCCCCCTAGGCCTTTGCCAGCAGAGACACGTGATAAACGTGATAATAGAAAATATTGCAACTATCATAAATATCATGGTCACAAGACTGAGAATTGTCGCTCTTTACAGATCAAAGTTCAGTGAATGATAGACGCTGGAAAGCTAGAGTACGTGAAAAAGGGTTTTGGGAAAGGTTCAGGTCAATTTGGCGCAACACACGTGATTAATGCACATGTGATTAATGTCAGTCATGCCATGATCCATTCAATTACCAGGCGGGCATCGGAAGATGAAACCAGGAGAAAGCTCAGGCAGTTAAAAGAATGGTACTTGACAAATCATATCGATTTTGTCAGTGGAAATGGAGCAGAAATTCGGGAGCTTGGATGCACAAAGATCGAGTTCTCTGAAGCAGACATGATAGGTTTATATGCTCCCCATAATGATGATATCGTTATAACTTCTTGGATAGGCATGTTTCATGTACACCGGATTCTAGTGGATACATGAAGCTCAGTAAGAGTGTTGTTTTCAGGATCTTATTCCTCTATGAATCTCCCACACGGCTTTATCGAAGAGGATGAAAATCCAATTATCGGTTTCAGTGGCGAAGTTACAAAGGCGATTGGAAAAGTGAAGATTCCTATAACAGTGGCTGACAAGTCCGTTGTAGGCAATTTCTTACTGCTTGACTGTAGAGCACCCTACAATGCGATCGTAGGACGAGACTGGCTGCATGAGATCGGTGCAGTCACATCATCATATCATCAATGTTTGAAGTTTATTGCCCATGAAGGAGTCGTGAAAGTTAGGAGTGACCAGATGGCCGCCCACAAGTGTCACGAGAGTGCTATGGACGAGTACAAGAAGTCATAAGTTAGCGGGAACCAAATCATGCGAGTCGAGCAGAAATAGCAATTACAGAATCCTCTCCCTCCAGAATCATATATGGGAGAGGACGTAGCTGAACCTCCAACAGTAGAGAAACTGATCAAGGTCCAGATTGGAGATGAGAAGCACAAAACAATGTTCGTAGAGGCAGATATGCCTGCACACGAACGTGATGGTTTGATTACATTGCTAAAGGCAAATGCCGATGTTTTTGCATGGAGTTTTGCTGAGATGCCTGAGATAGATCCGAATGTATCTTGACACAGGATAAATATCGATGAGAAGTTCCATCCAGTTCGTAACAAAACCAGGAATATGGTGCAAAGCAAAAAAGATGGAGTTACTGCAGAAATCGAAAAAACTGCTAGAAGCAGGCTTTATTCGACCAGTGCAGTATCCTCGCTGGATGTCAAATGTTGTAACCGTTCCAAAGAAGAATGGTAAAATTCGTGTCTGTATCGATTTTACTGATTTGAATAAAGCATGTCTGAGTGATCCGTATCCGCTTCCACGGATAAGATATTTGGTGGATGCAACCTCAGGGTATGGGAGACTGTCATTCATGGACGGTTTTTCAGGGTATAACCAAATACCTTTGCTCGAGGAAGATCAAGAGCATACTGCGTTTGTGACTGACAGAGGAGTTTATCGTTATATTGTAATGCCGTTAGGGCTAAAGAACGCAGGGGCGACCTAACAGCATTTGGTAGACCATATGTTCAAGGATCTGATTGAGAAGTCGATAGAAGTGTATATCGACGATACGGTAGTGAAATCTGAGCAAAAGGAGTCACATTTTCTTGATCTGCAGAAGACGTTGTATATCTTGAGGAAATATCGTATGAAGCTCAATCCAGCAAAATGTTCGTTCGGGCTGTCATCGGGAAAGTTCCTTGGATACTTGATGACACACAGAGGAATCGAGGCGAATCCGGAGCAAATCGGAGCCATCAGAGAGATGTCATCCCCAAGAACGAAGAAGGAGGTCCAGAAGCTAGCAGGACGATTAGCAGCTTTAAATCATTTCATTTCACGCTCTTTGGATCGATCCAAACCATTCTTTGATGTGTTGAAGAAAGCAGTGAATTTTGGTTGGACAGATGAGTGCGAAAAGCTTTCGATGAGATCAAATAGTATTTGTCAACTCCTCCAGTTTTGGTGAGTCCAAAAACTGGACAACCTATTGGAGTTTATTTGGCTGCAAAGGAGAACACGGTAAGTGCAGTTCTATTTGTTACAGATCCACATGAAAAGCCTGTTTACTTCGTCAGTAAATCTTTGACGGGGACGGAAACACGGTACAAGAAAATTGAGAAGATAACGCTTGCACTTTTGCATGCATCTCGTCGCCTCAAGCCTTATTTCCAAGGAAGGCAGATCATAGTCTACTCGGAATACCCGCTGAAGAGAATCCTGGAACGTGCAGACGATTCCATCCGACTAGCCATATGGTCAAATTTTTTAGGGGCGTATGAGATCAAGTACGAAACCCGAACTGCATAAAAGGGAAACGCCCTGGATGTACTGCTAGCAGATTTTCATGTGGACGATATAGAAACGGTTGCTGGATAAGAAGAGGAGTTTTTCAAACCCATAGAGTCATCCACTGATCAGACTGGGGGAGAGTCTGCAATGGATGTTGATACACCTGAACCATTATGGACTGTATTTACTGACGGGTCATCAAATGTTGGTGGTGATGGAGTTGGATGTGTCATCCTTACTCCCGTAGGTTTGAGGATCGAGAAAGCGACCAGGCTGTGTTTTCAAGCTTCAAACAATGAAGTTGAATATGAAGCTGCAATTATCGGTTTAAAGGCTGTCAAACAGTTAGATGCAAAGAACGTGAAACTGGTAATTGATTCCATGCTAGTAGTTAACCAGTTTCTGGGGACCCACAGAGCCAAGGAAGAAAGGTTGGCCCTATATTTGGATCATATGAGAGAGATGGAAAATGAATTCGACCAGTTATCTATTGGGCAGCGACCACGACTGGAAAACAGGAAAGCAGATGCTTTAGCATACCTTTCTTCTGCTGTCGAAACTGATACCACCCGTTTCGTTTTAGTGGATTTCCAAGAGTTACCTAGCATCTCCGACAGCCACTTTGTTCTGGCTCTCGAACACGCTAGTGGGGGCAAGAGGGAAACTACATCAGCACAGGGAGATACCGAGAACGTTGACAATATGGATGTTGACAGTCCAATGATAAATGATTCCAGCAGTCCTGCTGAAAACACTTCAGACTGGTGTCAACCTTATGTTCGGCATTTGACAACCAGTAAACTCCCAGAAGATGAGCATCTCGCTTCAAAAGTGAAGAAGAATGCTTGGAGATATTCAATGATCGAGGGACAGCTGTACCACAAACCTGTAGATTCGGAGCCGTTTTTGCGGTGCATATCAGCAGAAGAAGGGCAACAGATATTGGAGGAGGCTCATGAAGGAATATGTGGCAACTATTCTGGAGGGCGTAGTCTCGCGCAAATGATACTTCTGGCCATACATGCAGAAATATGATAAAGAATATGCGCAGAAATGCGTGCCATGCCAAGAGCACGCTCCAGTTCCTAAAAGGCCCGCCAACGAATTGCATCTAGTTTTTAGTCCCTGGCCATTCTCTATGTGAGGACTAGACATCGTCGGACCACTTCCCAAAACTCCTGGAGGCGTTAAATTCGTACTAGCCGCTACTGATTATTTCACCAAATGGGTCGAAGCAGTGGTACTGGTACACGTTACCAGACATGATGTGCAAAGGTTCATATGGGAGAATATCGTGTGCAGATTTGGAATCCCAGACGCGATAATATCAGAAAATGGGAAGCAGTTTGATTCCGAGGTGATCAAAGACTTTTGCAAGAACCTGAATATTCGTCAGAATTTCTCATCTCCTTACTATGCTGATAGCAACGGGCAGGCGGAAGCGATCAATCGCGTTATTATGGACAATCTCAATAAAAGGCTGGAGAAGGCGAAGGGAAAATGGACAGAAGAATTCCCTGGAGTCTTATGGTCCTATCGAACAACCCCAAAAAGATCCACTAGGTTTTCACCATTTACACTGGCTTATGGGACAGAGGCAGTCATACCCACCGAGGTACATATCAAGACTACCAAAACTCGTGCTGTCAAATCTGAGAAAAATGACAGCATACTGGGTTTGGATAAAGAGTTTCTATAATAACAAAGAGAAACAGACTTACAACAGTTGGTCCGATACCAGAAGGAAATCAAGCTGAGCTATGATCGTAAAGTCAGAGAACGGTCATTCAAACCAGGGGAATATGTCTTGAAGAAAACCCGTGCATCCACAATGGAACCAAACTATGGAAAGCTCGGAGCAAACTTGGAAGGTCCATACATAGTGGACAAGCCAGCATCTCGTGGCTCTTACTACTTAAGGAACCTCGATGGAACTAAGGATTCAAAACCATGGAAGCCATGGAATTCGTTCCATTTGAAGAAGTTTTATCATTAGGACTAGTTTCAAATCCTGCTGTGCTGCACTCTTTTTCCTTTATGTTGGTTTTATCCCACTGTGTTTTCCAAGCAAAGGTTTTAACGAGGCAACTGTTGTCGAGCAGTAGGTATTTATCTTGTTATTTCTATTCAGAAATTTAATTCAACATTATTTTAGTATTCCACACTTTATCGAAATTGTTTGTGTTTAAAGATGTTGTGGACGATCAATCCGCAATCGGTCCTAAATAAGCAAAACAGTACAGTTCAAGTCTACTGTCAGCAACGTCTCTGACACCTCACAGATAGGGTGAATGCACAGTTCGAGCATTTTTACCCTATTCCAATTGTATGCCCATCAATTGGTGTAGATGGTGGATTTTCAACAAAGGTCAAAACCGTAAAATCATGATACTGCATGTTTCTGACACGACTTCAGGGATCCATGCACCGATTCGTGTTTTACGAAATATGATGCATATGTCGCTCGAAAGGCCTCTCCGGAGCGTTCGACATCGGGCATTTCATCATAGCCTCTATGTAGAATAATGTAATTGGGCGGTTCTCCGTAAGATTGAGAGCTTAACGCCTTCAGGATGCCGGTGACACTCATTGTTCCCTGACTACATAGAGGAATTCGCCCCTACATAGAAGAACAATTGGGCGGTTATCCATAAGATTGAGAGCAATAACGTCTTCAGGACGGTGATACTCACTGTTATTGACTATGTAGAGAGACCCGTGTATAGACTCAGGCGGTTCTCCATACATGAAATGTTGAGAGGGAAAAACATATTCGGGACATTAGAAACACTCACTGATTTACTGACTATACGCAAGAGATTAAATTCTAGGTCATATTCACCATTGAATTCCTATAAGATAATCTATCTTATCTCATTACTCCTATTTCATGATCGAAATGGTAATAGATAAATGTATTACTCCGATTTCATGATCGAATCCACGTCTGATCTCATGAAATGGTAATAGATGTTACTCCGATTTCATGGTCGAATCCACGGCTGATCTCATGAAATGTTAATATCACCACTTATTTTATTACTCCGATTTCATGATCGAATCCACGGCTGATCTCATGAAATGGTAATAGATATTACTCTGATTTCATGGTCGAATCACCACGGTCCCATGGAATGGTAATATCATCGCTCATTTGATTACTCTGATTTTATGGTTAAATCTTCGGTTCCATGAGATGGTGATGAAATTATCATTTTATTATTCTGAATCCATAGTCCAATCTGCTGCTAATTTTATGGATTGATAATAAATAACTACTCATCTTATTACTCAGTTTCATGAATTATTCTCCACTGAATTTCATAGATCAGTAATAAATACCCAACAACCGGGCATCTGGACCATCACTGAGTAAGCCCCACAAAAATGGTGCGAGTGTACTCGACAATGATGCACGACTGAGCACCCGGATGCACGAACGAGTGTCCAAAAATATGAAATAATGAGGAATCCTTCGCAAAACAGGAGAAAACAATAAATATTAATAAAATAATAAGAGACGCCCAGGGCCGGGCCCACCAGTTAGCCGGCCGGCCGTGCCCTAGCCATGGTCGGTCCGTGCCTCTCCCATTTTTCCTTATTTTTTGTTATTTCGTGAACTCATGAAAACTCCTTGGTTTTAGAAACTTTCCTTGTTTTTGCAAAACTCGTGAATTCTCAGAACTTGGTGGATTCACGAAATATTATTATAAAATAAGGAGAGGTGTACGGGACCGGGCAACCTAGCCGGCCGGCCATGCCTTAGCCATGGCCGGTCCCACACCTCAGAATGCTTAACTTTTATAATTATTATTCCCTAATCTCACGAAAATCGTCCGTTTCAACAAAAATCCATGAATTCTCCATAACTTTGTGGATTCACGAAATAATATTATAAAATAAAGAGAGGTGTACGGGACCGGGCAACCTAACCGGATGGCCATTCCTAAGCCGTGGCCGGTCCCACACCTCACACTCCTTATATTTTTATTATTATTATTTCCTAATCTCACGAAACTCCTCCGTTTCAACAAAAACTCGTGGATTCTCCATAACTTCAAGGATTCATGAAAAATAATAAAATAGGGAAAGGTGTGCGGGACCGGCAACCTAGACGGCTGGCCATGCCCTAGCCATCGTCTGTCCCACACCTTGCAATCCCTAATCTTGCATAATTATTATTTTCCTCAATTCATGAAACTCCTTGGTTTGAGCAAAATTCATGATTTCTCCATATTTTCTCAAATATTGCTCAAATCACAAAAAACCAAAAGCCAACATAGTCACACACTGGCTAGACTCTCACGATAATTTTAAATATTAAAACACTTTTATTTTAATATTTTCAAAATATTGATGAATTGAGCATACATGCTCATTCCAACAAAAATCGAGAATTCTCAGTCAAGATGAAACTCTTCTGAAAATTCACTATGTTGCTCGAACGCGCATCAGAAAATACTGAAACTCTCAGTATGGGAACACGGACACCACGGAAACACGTGCATGCCTTCATGACCGACCAGAGTCATTCCTAGGGCTTGCACAAATTCGGTCCCACATGTTTTCATAATTCTGACCTAATTTGCTCAATTGTTCATACTGGGCCCGAACTCTCTCCAACCAACTGGAGAATCCTTCAAATAACCAAAAACTGGTCTTGTGACCACAAAGAGCCGGTACCATGCTCTCTTGGTCAGTCTTCATCTCTCATACCTAGGTTTTGTAACCTAATGCTGAATCCAGCAATATTTCAATAACTGATGAAACCTGCATTTAATCATCGTTCTTACACCAACTCTCAAACTGAGAACCCTGGTGCGTGCTCACGCGAGCACTGGGCATCACATGGACGCTCATCATCCCATGTGGTCGGTCCCTCTTCACTCATGACCAATTTTCAGCAATTCACCAATTGTTAAAGGATTGATCAAAAATTAGGGTTTCGAACAAACGCTCCACGAATAACCATTATGAGCAAGTTCAAACACAAAATTATGTTGATTCAGCAATCAACATCCAAATTGATAACATTCGATAATTCACCAATATTTTTGATTAATATTTTATTGGGTCACGCACCAGTAAATAATTCTTTGAATTGAGCAATACTTGCTCAGTTGCTCGAATATTGATCCAACCATCAATATTCGGTAATTCATCAGTAGTTTGTCGAATTGAGAAACACTTGCTCAATTGCACGTCAAATTACCAATTTTTGTTGAATTGTGCAACACTTGCCCAGTTGCACACCAAAATTATCGAATTCGTCGAATTGAGCAATACTTGCTCAGTTGCTCGAAAAACTCTCGATATTCGGAAATTCGTCGAATTGAGAAATACTTGCTCAGTTCCTCGACAAACTCTAAATATTCGTAAATTCGTCGAGTTGAGCAATACTTGCTCAGTCACTCTAGTCAGTAATTCATCGACATCTCAGAGAACTACATGTTCAATCCATGAATCGCTGAGCATTCACCACTTATGCTCGAGTCAACAAAACTAGACTCACGGTCTAAATCAGTCAACAACTGACCAACTAATACACGTCTTCCTTGCAGACTCCACGATTCGTGAAATATAAATCACGTCATAAATGGGGGGATATCACGTAGGGTTTTGGTCTGGCGGTCTACAACACGTGGATTCATCCACAACGAGAAATGTGCGTAAGTCGTGTAAACAGTTGAAGGAGTTAGCAAAGTAGTGAGTGCACGATCAGTCAAGTCTCCGCACGACATGGAACTGACTTTACCAAGATCTCCCACTTTCCCACTCTTTCACTCAAGAAACCGTCACACTTACAGGGATCAGTGGTACATCATTCTTACAATATAAATAAGTCTAAATCGAGGACAACATAAGGATGGAATATCATCAATCATCGATTATCATCATTATCCGTCAACAACTCGATATAAACTTATTCACAGAACTCAACTTCAGCAGTTCAGAATTATTGCAGAAACCTTCAACACACCCACAATCCTTGATCATCACTGATCCCACACAACTCTCAGCTTACCTCCTACAGATCAACCCATCTCCCTCTTTGCGACCGAATTGACTCTGGAACGACCATTGTCTTGGTTTAGGCCGGAGTCATACAGATTGATTTCCCGAATATAAGCACCCCCTTTGCAGCGGTGCATCTATGTGAGGATTAACATTTTGCCCGACTGAGGAGTCTCAACAGCAAGCTCGACTCTTCAGCTTCCTAAAAAAATCGGCGGCTCGTTTTTCCCCATCTACATAACAGTAGGAGATTAATCTCTCGGTTGCAATCTTTCATTTTTCGCAAGATGGTTGGTCTTAGATCTAATTCAGTTTCTCAAAACTCCAGTCAAAGTCTTTCAAATGGTGACGCTTCTCTAACTCATTCATCATCCGTACTTTACTACTTGATTTTCATCTGTTGGTGCATTTGATGGAGAAATTCCGTCACTAGCTGAACTGGCACGAAGGCAAGAGATTTTGGAAAGGAACATAAATCGATTGAAAAGAGAAATTGTAATTTGTTCAATTGGATGGTGGACCTGACAAGAATCTTAGGAGCTCAGGTTTTGGAACGCTCATCTCTTGACAACACTGACGCTAACCCTCAAGCCAACATCTTCATCACTTATGAAAAGATGGTGGAACAAGAGGTCACACATCTAATCGAGAATCTATGTGAACTTATGTATTTCTCCTGAGATCAGCGCACAGACACGTTTGTCGCTCTCAACAAAATATCATCCGATGTGCGAATAGTTACATCATCTCCGTTGGTTGAACAAGTGTCCACGGTATCTGAACTCTCAATCAACAACATCACCTTCACTGAGGAAGACCGAATGGTGGAGTTAGGGAATAACCGAGCCTTGTTCGTTACTTCTTCCATTAAGGACTCTGAATTCAGGAGAGTTCTCATCGATACAGGTGCTTCCACGAATCTTATCACTATGAAGACTCTCAAGGAGGCTAAAGTTCCACAAAGCAAGATCGTTCATCATCCTATATTGATGACGGGTGTTGAAGGAAGCCTGAGTCACACATACGGGTATGTCTATGTGGATCTGAAAGTAGGGCCGATTCAATCCACTGTCAAATTTCACGTGATCGAGAAAGACCCTGACTATCACATGATACTCGGAAGGCCATGGCTTCACGACAATAAAGTTGTTCCTTCGACGTACCATCAATGTATGAAAGCTTTGATCAACAACAAAATTGTCTGTATCCCAGCCTCGGTGTCTCCTTATGCTCCGGTTTACGATGCTGAGTTCCTGAAACATCCCCGAACCTCCAAGCAAGATCTGCAGTATTCCACTCCCAAGTTGGAACCTATTGAGAAAGTCGACAAACCATCATCAACAGATGTTAAATCCTTCAAGTTATCCACCACACCACTCAAGCGTCGTCAAGGTCAAGGTACGACTCAGAAAAAGTCCAACTTTGTTACTGATTATGATGCAGAGGGGAGAGTCATTTATCTCCGTCGTAAGGATTATCAATTAACAGGGGAGGTCGATGAAAAGTCTCCCTGCCCTGAAAAATCATGTCAGAGTGATCAATCGCCCGATGAAAAAATTTAAGATGCACCACGACAGCTGCAAGATGACACAAATTCCACAACCGACGACCTCGAGACTGTCAACATTGGAACGGATGAAAACCCAAGGCCAATTCTAATCAGTTCTGATCTCTCACCTGAGGAACGAGAAGTATTGATACGCCTGTTGAAAGAGTATCAAGATATCTTCGCCTGGACGTACGAAGAGATGCCTGGCCTAGACGACAAATTGGTTACTCATCATCTGCACATCACTCCCAGTTCTAAACCCGTCAAATAGCCGCCCAGGAAATTCAAACATGAAGTTGAGGAACAAATCAAGGTGGAGATCCAGAAACTACTAACAGCGGGGTTCATCAAAGCCATTCAACATCCAACATGGCTGGAGAACATTGTCCCAGTCAGGAAGAAAAAACAGATCTGGTGCTGTGTAGATTTCAGGAACCAGAACAAGTGTTGCCCAAAGGATGACTTTCCATTGCCAAACATTGATATGCTCGTCGATACAACCAGTGGCCATGACATGTTCTCGTTCATGGATGGTTACAGTGGATATAACCAAATCAAGATGTACGAACATGATGCTAATAAGACTGCATTCAGAACTCCCATTGGAAACTTCCACTATACAGTGACGCCTTTCGGCTTGAAGAATGCAGGAGCCACTTATCAGCGGTCCATGACTGCAATATTTCATGACATGATGCACAAGCAAGTAGAAGACTATGTCAACGAGTGGTGGTGACATCAAAGACCCCGGCGTCCCACCTAGACATTTTGAGACAAGTCTTCGAAAGATGCAGAGAATACAAACTGAAGATGAATCCCCTGAAATGTGCTTTTGGTGTTTCTTCCGGAAAGTTTTTTGGATTCTTGGTCACTGCAGAAGGAATCAAGGTCGACCCAAACAAAACAAAAGCCATTACTACCATGCCGCATCCACGAACTGCGAAAGAGCTCCAGAGTTTCATGGGCAAAGTCAATTACATCCAGCGTTTTATTCCTGGACTCGCTCAACTAATTGCTTCATTCACTCCTATGTTGAAGAAAGGAGCAAATTTTGCATGGACAACCGTTCAACAAGAAGCATTCCATAAAATACAGCAGATATTATTATCACCCGCTGTCATGAAATCTCCAGTGCAAGGACGACCTCTGATACTTTACACTGCTTCCAGTGACGTAGCTATTGGAGCACTCCTCTCTCAAGAGGATGAAGAAGGTATCGAACAACCAATCTATTACTTCAGTCGCACAATGAGGGATGCTCAACTCCGGTACCCAAAGGATGAAAGGGCGTGTCTGGCGTTGGTTCACACAATTCAGAGGTTCAGACATTATCTACTATCAAACAGGGTCATGCTGATGGCCAAAGCTGATCCTATAAAGTTCTTACTGTCGAAACCTGCTCTGATTGGAAGACCAGCGAAATGGATACTTCAAATGTCAGAATTTGACATAGCGTATGTCCCTCCAAAAGAAATCAAAGAACAAGCAGTTGCAGACTTATTTGCCGCTTTCCCTAGAGAAGACATCACGATGTTGCATGAAGAAGTGCCCGGTGAGTTTCCAGAAATTTCAATCATTCAGGAAGAAACGTGGCTATTATATTTTGATGGGTCCGCCACTATGAGCAATGATACCGGTAGGGAGGGTATTGTGCTGGTATCTCCATCCGGTGAAGTCTTCTCACATTCATTCAAGTTGGATTTCCATTGCACCAACAATTCAACGGAATATGAAGCTTTTCTCCTAGGGCTATCTTTGGCCAAGAAAGCAGGAGCGAAACATCTATAGATCAGAGGAGACTCAAATTTGTTGGTCAATCAAATGAATGGCGTATACTCTCTCAAAGAAATAACACTTGCTCCATTCAAGACTGAGGCACAATGACTATTAGCTCATTTTTCCGATGCAACAAATGTCCATACCTGAAGCACCAACAATAGGCATGCTAATTGTCTAGCGACCCTAGCATCCAAGCTGCAATTTGAGGGGTCTGAGAAATCCATCATTGTGCAAAGACGCGCTGTGTCATCCACCTGGATTACTCAAGTCGAAGATGCTCAGTCAAGTGACTGGCGAGCGCCCATTATTCTTGAATTGAGCAATTCTCTTACGGAGGGGATAATTAGCCTCAAGGAGTTGAAAAACTTTTTCCTGCTGCACGGAGCGTTATATTATCGCAATCCTGATGGATCCCTATATCGATGCCTCGGAGATGAAGAAGCTGGTGAACAACTCAAACGTATACTGGTGTGAAAATGGGGAGCACACAAAACTCTTGCAAGTATACAAGGCCAAATTTTATAGTATATGGATGAGTAGGGGTTTGTCCACATGGAGTGGGATCATACAAGAAGTTATCCTAAGCTATCAATGGATTCAAAGCACTATAGCAGTGAGCAAGGCAAGGTAACAGTGGTAGTGAAACAAAGGCAGCAGCCTAAGGCAAAGGTATTGAGCAACAGTGACAGAAAAGGAGAAAGATGCATAACTGTGTGAAGTTACTAAGGCAATTGAATCCACCTTGTGCCCTAATCAATCAATGCAATCTAGGTTGAGTTGGAAATCCTATGCATACATCTAGAATGGGATGAAAATCAGCTTGCTCACTGATATGCCCCTAGCATTGACTGTCTTTTGACAGCACAATCAATCACAGGCATGCCAGAGCACTGAGTACTTCCCATTGCTCAAGCAAACAGGCATCAAGAAAACTATCCTAACCATGCATCATCTAACAGTGCACTAGGCTTCATCAGAGCCTTAGTTGCAGTGAATTAGCTCATGCTAGACATGAGTACAACTACAACATTCATCAAATAAGCTAAATTAAGATACAACATACACACAAATTGCACACAATCAACTGTAGCTAAAAAGGAATTTGGATAAGGAAAATTGGTTGCAAATATTGTTCACTGGCTAGCCCAGAGATGCTTTATACACTCATCCTACATCTCTATTTATACCCAAAACATTCAATTAGGGTTTACAATGTTTTCCCCCAAATTTGATAAAATTAGGGTTCTTGGGAAATTGGGGAAAACTCACCGTACCCTCTGAATTCGTTGTCTCCTATGCAATTGAGCGCTGACCCATGCTTCCACTTGCTCCTACTGCTCCTCCTCTAGCTCTTGTTGCGCTGTTGGCCTAGCCCTAGACCTCTGTGAACCCTAGCTTCTCTCACTGTCGAGTTTGCAGCATCAGGACTCGATGCTACAGACGAGAAAGGGAGAGACAAGGGTGGTGATTGACTCCTGAGTTTGTCGGGGGAAGGTGGTAGTGGTGGTGTTCGAGGTGGAGATGGAAGAGATGGTGGTGATGGAGTTGCAGAGCTCTGCAAATTTTTGGGAAGAAGGGGAAGAACTCGATGGAAATGGGATTAGGGTCTGTTTGTTTGGGGTGTAGGTGTTCGGTTGCTAGGGTGTGAAGCAGGTGCAGCGGAGTTTGATGATCTGCGACAAGGAGCGATGGATGGGAAGATGGTAGGTGGATCCAACGGCGATACGGAGGTAAGCGTGGAGCGACCGTCGGATGAAGGGATGTAGCAAAACGGACGACCCAAGATGGAGATGGGCGTTGCGATGTAAAGCGGGGGCTTCGGAATTTGATGTGCGATGATGGAGCGACCGTAGGATGCTGAAATGCTTCGATCTGACGGCTGAAATCCGAGACGGGCTTGGATAGTGGAAATGTGTTTGAGTAAGGGTTTTGGGCCTTGGGTATGCCAAGCCCATATCTTCTTTAAGGACAATTCTTCTTCTTCAAGCCCACTTCTAGCCTTTTGGTCTTGTGCACAACATTCTTCGCGGCTTCCTTGTGTAATTCCTCCCGGCTTTCACTACTTTTCTGCTCTTTTCCGCTCCGCTATTCATCCAAACTTTATTTATTACCTAAAAATGCAAAATTAATAATAAATATTTATTCTTGAAAACAAAGAAAATACAGAATATGGGATAAAATGTAGAATTAATGCACAAAAGATGAGTTAAATGCCAACAAAAAGGGATAAATATATACAATATTTGGCACTCATCAAATACCCCCAAACCTGAATTTTACTTGTCCTCAAGTAAAACAAAACTAAGGAAATCCTACCTATACCACTGTCGCTGGTCTCTCGAATGCATTTAGCGTATGCACTAAGCCTTTTAAACCACTAAGTGTCCCTAGTGGACGAGTTGAAGTCTCGTGAAGGTTTGCTTAGAACGTACCTACAAAGTTCTAGGTCAAAATATAAGCTCAGATTCCATCAAATGTGACATGTGCAAGTCAGTTAAGCTCACAGCAAAATGGAGATGTCAATCTAGCTATCGAAGGCACAATCCTAGCACTGATAACAAATAAAGACATGTGATAAGAGTGTAAAGTGTATCTACACATGTGTAAAGAAAGATCGGATGTTATGACTACTAATCACCAAGAGATAGTTTCTCAGGCTAAGAACCAAGGTCGAAATCTAGCTGTCCGGACTTTACGAGAATTGTGAATGAGTTGGAGGTATTTCACAATTACTCGCGTTGTACATCAATGGCATACACCCTTCCTTGCTTATTACAATAAAACAAAAGATGACTCTTTACATGACTCTTATTTACATTGACTACTCTCTTTTATTTTTGGAACAAGAGATGATGGAATTGATAAATACTTGATTTTTTTGTATTTTTCTGATATTTTTTTTTTTTTTTTTTTTTTTTTTAAAAGAACATTAGCACTTTTGATACAAATACAAAAGAAACAAAATTACAGACACTTTGCAAGAGGTAGCCCTTTTTGATGCACCCAGTTAAATTCGATGGTTGTCTTTCTTAATGTAACCTCCACCTTCTATCCCAACCAACCAAAGAACAAGCTAGTCAAGTTTCGTTCAGTATTCTAAAGTGATTGGCAATCGTGACTTCCTATCAAACACCTTGAAGATCGAGGCCATACATGTATTGGTAGATCGTGCGCGTGCAAATTTCTTATCACTATGTGAATTGTGCTAGAATCAGGGTGCCTAAATATCTAGACTAAGACTCCTAATAATTACATATTTGCACAAGAGTCAACATTTCAAGGTAAATGAGCTCCATTTTTATGTTTTTTTTTTTCAATTTTTTATTTTTTATTTTGATTTTTCAATTTTTTTTTTTTTTTTGGAATTTTTCAATTTTTTCAAAAAGATGGAGTTTTGTTTTCAATTATGGCATATTATCGTGGTATCTACTCTATACCCCCAAACCTAAACTAAACATTGTCCTCAATGTTTCAAAATATGGAAAGAATTATAAAACAATATATGAAGAGGAACATGCTGAGTAGAGTAAAAGGAGAGAGAATACCCGATTGTACGGCGAAAGCTCGATTAAAACTTCGTTATCCAAGGAAAAACTCCAACATATTCGGAGTCACAATGGATGAGCACAAAATATATACAAAAGGAAATTTAATTAACACATTATCTACAAGAAAATTTGGTTTTTAATGGGATTGGACTTTTTGGGAAAAATTTGGTTTTGTCGGGAGACATTTGGTTTTGAAAAGAAAAATTTTGGTTTTTAGGGAAACATTTGGAAAACTTTGGTTTTTTATGGGAGAAAAACATTTGGTTTTGATGGGAAAAAGAAAAAAATTTTGGTTTTTAGGGAAACATTTGGAAAACTTTTTGGTTATTTAGGGAAAGAGTGGACCAGTTTAGTCCACATAGACCGGGTCCTCCAGGTTGGTTGTTTCAATGTCGGGTGGAAATGGTTCAAGGAATGGCTTCAATCTCTGCCCATTGACTTTGAAAATGTTCTTGTTGGAGACATCTTCTAGCTCCACAGCTCCATGAGGGTAAACTGTGCGTACTAGGAACGGACCCTTCCATCTGGAACGCAGTTTTCCCGGAAAAAGATGTAACCGGGAGTCATACAGCAAACACTTTCTGACCAGGAGTGAAGGATTTGCGCAGAATACGCTTATCATGAAACATCTTCATCTTCTGCTTATATAACTTGGCACTATCATAAGCCTCATTTCTCAATTCTTCCAACTCGTTGAGTTGAAGTTTCCTTTGAATTCCAGCTTCGTCCAGAGAGAAGTTCAGCTCTTTGATTGCCCAGTAGGCACGATGTTCTAATTCCACAGGTAGATGGCACGACTTTCCATACACTAGACGATAGGGGGACATGCCAATTGGTGTCTTATAAGCTGTTCTATAGGCCCACAAAGCATCATTCAATCTTAATGACCAATCTTTCCTGGACGGGTTGACCGTCTTCTCCAGAATGTGCTTAATTTCCCTATTAGAAACTTCTACTTGTCCACTCGTCTGAGGGTGGTACGGAGTAGCAACCTTGTGAGTTATGCCATACTTGCGTACTAAAGACTCAAAGTACTTGTTACGAAAATGTGAACCGCCGTCACTGATGATAGCTCTAGGGGTACCAAAACGTGCAAATATGTTTTCCTTTAGAAATGAAAGTACCACCTTGTGGTCATTTGTTCTGGTTGCTATGGCTTCTACCCACTTAGAAACGTAATCAACTGCGACTAGGATGTACAATCTACCGTCAGAAATAGGGAATGGACCCATGAAGTCGATCCCCCAAACATCAAAAATCTCCACAATCAAAATGGGGTTCAATGGCATCATGTTTCTCCTCCGAAATGCTTAGCTTTTGACAGCGTTCACAAGCAACACAATAATCATGGCAATCCTTGAACAATGATGGCCAATAGAATCCACACTGCAAGATCTTTGCAGCGGTTTTCTTGGCACTGAAATGGCCTCCACATGCTTGGTCATGACAGAAAGATATCACATCTTTCTGTTCAGTGTTGGGGACACATCTCCTAATGATTTGGTCCGGGCAGTACTTAAACAAATATGGGTCATCCCAAAGGAAATGTTTAACTTCAGCCAAGAACTTATAGCGGTCTTGTCTCGACCAATGTGAGGGCATCCTACCTGCAGCAAGGTAGTTAACGATGTCGGCAAACCAAGGAAGGTTTGACACAGACATCAATTGCTCATCAGGAAATGATTCTCTGATTAGCATGGACTCATCAATAGACTCAATGGTTAATCTAGACAAATGATCAGCAACCACATTCTCACAACCTTTCTTATCACGGATTTCGAGATCGAATTCCTGTAATAAGAGTATCCATCGAATAAGGCGAGCTTTAGCATCCTTCTTGGAAAGAAGATACTTCAAAGCCGCATGGTCAGTGTATATGATGATCTTAGATCCTATGAGATAAGATCTAAACTTGTCTAATGCGAAAACGACAGCAAGCAATTCCTTCTCGGTAGTTGTGTAATTGAGTTGAGTATCATTAAGGGTTTTGCTAGCGTAGTATATCACGTATGGTAGTCTATCAACACGCTGTCCTAAAACAGCACCAACAGCATAATCAGAGGCATCACACATGAGTTCAAACGGTAGTTCCCAGTTGGGTGGTCGGACTATAGGAGCGGCGGTGAGAAGAGTTTTTAATTCCTCCCAAGCTTTCACACAAGCATCATCGAAATTGAAGGTAACATCTTTGGCGAGTAGACTACACAGAGGTCTTGAGATTTTGCTAAAGTCTTTGATGAATCGCCGGTAAAAACCAGCATGACCTAAAAATGATCGAATTTCCCTCACAGAGCGGGGTTTTGGTAAATGTCGGATGAGGTCTACTTTAGCTTTATCTACTTCAATGCCTTTTTCCGAGATGATGTGTCCTAGAACTATTCCTGAATTCACCATAAAATGGCACTTTTCCCAATTTAGAACAAGGTTCCTTTTCTTACATCTGGACAGCACAAGGGTAAGATGTCTTAAACATTTATCAAACGAAGAACCGAACACGGAGAAATCATCCATGAAGATCTCGAGAAAACTATCTATCATGTCAGAAAAAATGCTCATCATGCATCGCTGAAAAGTAGCAGGTGCATTACACAACCCAAAGGGCATGCGTCTATAAGCAAATGTCCCAAAGGGACACGTGAACGTAGTTTTTTCCTGATCTTCTGGTGCAATGTGAATTTGGTTATAACCGGAAAAGCCATCTAGAAAACAGTAGTGACTGTGTCCAGACACACGTTCTAGCATTTGGTCTATGAAAGGGAGCGGGAAGTGATCCTTCCTAGTTACTGTGTTCAACTTTCTGTAGTCGATACATACTCGCCATCCTGTGGTTGTACGTGAAGGGACTAACTCATTCTTGTCGTTCTGAACTACAGTAATGCCTGACTTCTTAGGCACAACTTGAATGGGACTAACCCGTTTACTATCTGGTATTGGGTATATGATACCCGCATCAAGTAGTTTCAGGATTTCTCCTTTGACTACATCTCTCATGTTAGGATTAAGTCTCCTTTGCATTTCCCTAGATGGTTTGGCATTCTCTTCGAGATTAATGTGGTGCATGCAAATGGTGGGGCTTATTCCTTTGAGGTCTGAGATGGTCCATCCTAAGGCCTCTTTGTGTTCCTTAAGTACTTCTAAGAGCTTACTTTCCTGTTCCGTGTCTAAACATGATGAAATAATGACAGGTAAAGTATCAGAAGAACCTAGGAATGCGTACTTCAACGTACTAGGAAATGTTTTTAATTCAAGCTTGGGTGGCTCAACAATGGATGGAATGAGCTTGGAATCAGAGAGTAAGGGTGGTTCCACTTCATATCTTCTTTCAGTGACGTCCATTTGAGGTACAGATTCGAGCAGAGATAGGACGTCACTACAGTATGCATCATCATAGGAATTTGAGTTAAAGTTCTCCATACATGCTTGAAAGGGGTCGACGGATAGAATATTAGTCAACGAATCTTGTATTAATCCTTCAATCATATTAACTTCATGCACATCATCATCATCAAGATTCACAGGTTGTTGACTAATATCGAACACATTCAATTCTACCGTCATGTTGCCAAAAGACAGTTTCAACACTCCATTACGACAATTAATGATTGCGTTGGACGTAGCCAAGAAAGGACGTCCTAAGATGACAGGAATGTGACAGTCTGGGTTTTGTACAGGTTGAGTGTCTAAGACAATGAAGTCTACGGGAAAATAGAATTTGTCAACCTTGATCAAAACGTCTTCGACCACTCCACGAGGAATCTTGACAGATCGGTCTGCCAGTTGTAGAGTGATAGATGTTGGCTTCAACTCCCCAAGACCTAACTGCTCATAAACAGAATATGGCAGAAGGTTAACACTTGCACCTAGGTCTAATAACGCTTTATTGACCGTGTGTTCTCCTATAGTGCAAGAAATTGTTGGACATCCTGGATCCCTAAACTTGGGTGGAGTTTTGTTCAGAATGATGGAACTCACCTGTTCAGCTAAGAAAGCACGTTTTTGCACATTAAGCTTGCGCTTTTGAGTACACAAGTCTTTGAGGAATTTAGCGTATGCCGGGATTTGCCTAATTGCTTCAAGAAAAGGAATGTTGATGTTGACTCTCTTGAACAGATCTAACATCTCATTATAATGGGTACTTTTTTGTTGATAGATCAATCTTTGAGGAAATGGGGCAACAGGAGAATGAGTTGGCAAAGGGACATTCACAGCAGTAGAATTGTCAGGCTTTCCAACTTGCTCAGATTCTTTGGTTTTCTGGGGTTGTGGAGACAGCGTGTAATTTGTATCAGATTCATTAGGTTCGCCCACGTTGTTCTCGATGATTTTACCACTTCGGAGGGTGGTAATGGCATGGACTTGATCGGGTGAGGTTTCAGTGCAGGATGTTGTGCCTGTTTGAAATATCCTCTTTGGATTTTGTTGGGGTTGGATAGGAAGTGTACCCTTTTCTCTCGCGCTCATGGAATCGCACATTTGACTCATCTTTTGATCAAGATTTTTCTGACCTTGCACCAGACTCTGGACCATCTCCTCTAGGGTGGATAATCTCTTGTCGGTATTGTGTTGAGGATATGATTGTTGAGAGTTCGATTGTTGTTGAGGGTTCCTAGGATATTGATAACCTTGATTGTTCTGAGATCCCTGATTGTTTTGATAGCTCTGATTGGGTTGAGATGGTCCTCCCTGAGTGGGTCCTTTGGACCATGAAAAGTTAGGGTGGTTTCTCCATCCTGGATTGTAGGTCTGTGAATAGGGGTTATGCTCTTGTTTTTGAAACATGGCCTGTGCCTGTTCAAGCCTAGATTCCTGGACTGCAAGCAAATCGGGGAAATTTTGGAATTGATGGTTGGGATCGTTACAAGCGGCACATACAGACGAAGCGACATGTTCTCGGAGAGTAGTGGTGGAAGGTTTTGAATTTTTATGTAGTTCTAACTCTTCTAATCTCCTAACTATTGATGCCATGTTTGCTCTTCCCTCGAAATCTGCTTCAATCCTAAAAGCCTTAGCTTCGGAAGTAGTCTTTCTGGGTTCACGGATGGATTCCCACTGTTGCGTCTTTTCAGCTACTTCAATCAAGAAGTCCCAAGACGCATCAGCAGTTTTGTCTACGAATAGACCATTACACATTGACTCAACCGTTGTTCGGGTGGACACATCTAGACCTTCATACAAAATTTGCACAAGTCTCCATTTTTCAAAACCATGATGGGGACATTGGAGCAATAATTCATTGAATCTCTCCAGGTATCTATCTAAGGTCTCACCCTCTAATTGCACAAAGCTATTTAGACTTTGACGAATTGTCGCAGTCTTGTGATTTGGGAAAAACTTTTTGAAAAACTCCTTTATGAGGTCATCCCATGTCATGATGGATTGAGGCTGTAAAGCATAAAGCCAGGCCTTTGCCTTATCCTTCAGGGAGAAAGGAAAAAGCCTTAACTTTAGGGTTTCGTCGGACATTTGAGTGAAACGCAGAGTTCCACAAATTTCCTCGAATTCTCTCACGTGGTGGTACGGGTTTTCATTCTCAACACCTCTAAAAATAGGAAGCATCTGTATTGTGCTCGATTTCAGCTCATAATAGCCATTAGCCTCGGGTAGCACAATACAAGAAGGTTGACTGGCTCTAGTTGGGTACATATAATCATTGAGGGTACGGGGTTCTCCCATTGTTTCAGATTGGTCCGGTGTATTTTCCTCAGAAGTTGTGGGTATGTCAATTGGGTCTATTTGATTTACTCTAACTAGTCTATTTGATTGGTCTCTAAAGGTTACAATCATATCCCACTCATGAAATAACAAGCCCACAGATAAGGGAGAAAACAGGGCCCATAAGGATTTATGAAGATTTGGTTTTGAAAGGGTTAAGTGGAATTTGGTTTTAAGGAGTGGAATTTTGGTTTTAATAAGGGATTTTGTTTTTGGTTTAAAATTGGGCTTTGGAAAAGTTTTTGAACTAAACCTAGCATAAATTAGCACAACCCATAAAAGAAAATAAAAACAATAATAATAATTACAAGCCCATAAAAGAAAAATAAAAGAAAATAAAAGAAATAGAAAATAAAAATAATTATTACAAGCCCAAATTAAAAATAAATTAATTATTACATACCCAAATTGAATATTTAATGGGGCCCAAGTGGGTTACTCATGGTTTAGGCTTACTTGGTTAAGGAGGGAAGCCCAGTTAGGCTTTTGTTCCCTTTTAGTTGCACAGCCCAGTTGGGCTTTAGGATCGTCCTTAGCAGCTCACGCTCGAGCCCAGCAGCAGCAGCAACGAAGCCCAGCTCACAGAAGACCACGAGCCCAGCAACAAAGAAGGCAGAGCCCAGCAGCACTTGGCAAGCCCAGTTTAGTTGAAGTTGGTGAAGCCCAGTTCAGAGAAGTACAAGCCCACCAGTAGAAGGAAGAGCCCAGCAGCTTCAGTTGGCAGCCCAGTTGCTTTGGCTTGGCAGCAGCAGCAGCAGCAGCAGCAACAGCAGCAAAAATACTGCACAGCTCCAGCAGCACCTGCAAGTGAACAAGATAGCAATGATCTCAGACAACTCTGCAAGCACAGCAAGGCCACAACAGCTATGAAAACTTTAAAAATATGGCAACCAGCTCCCCGGCAGCGGCGCCAAAAACTTGGTGTGAAAATGGGGAGCACACAAAACTCTTGCAAGTATACAAGGCCAAATTTTATAGTATAGGGATGAGTAGGGGTTTGTCCACAGGGAGTGGGATCATACAAGAAGTTATCCTAAGCTATCAATGTATGCAAAGCACTATAGCAGTGAGCAAGGCAAGGTAACAGTGGTAGTGAAACAAAGGCAGCAGCCTAAGGCAAAGGTATTGAGCAACAGTGACAGAAAAGGAGAAAGATGCAGAACTGTGTGAAGTTACTAAGGCAATTGAATCCACCTTGTGCCCTAATCAAGCAATGCAATCTAGGTTGAGTTGGAAATCCTATGCATACATCTAGAATGGGATGAAAATCAGCTTGCTCACTGATATGCCCCTAGCATTGACTGTCTTTTGACAGCACAATCAATCACAGGCATGCCAGAGCACTGAGTACTTCCCATTGCTCAAGCAAACATGCATCAAGAAAACTATCCTAACCATGCATCATCTAACAGTGCACTAGGCTTCATCAGAGCCTTAGTTGCAGTGAATTAGCTCATGCTAGACATGAGTACAACTACAGCATTCGTCAAATAAGCTAAATTAAGATACAACATACACACAAATTGCACACAATCAACTGTAGCTAAAAAGGAATTTGGATAATGAAAATTGGTTGCAAATATTGTTCACTGGCTAGCCCAGAGATGCTTTATACACTCATCCTACATCTCTATTTATACCCAAAACATTCAATTAGGGTTTACAATGTTTTCCCCCAAATTTGATAAAATTAGGGTTCTTGGGAAATTGGGGAAAACTCACCGTACCCTCTGAATTCGTTGTCTCCTCTGCAATTGAGCGCTGACCCATGCTTCCACTTTCTCCTACTGCTCCTCCTCTAGCTCTTGTTGCGCTGTTGGCCTAGCCCTAGACCTCTGTGAACCCTAGCTTCTCTCACTGTCGAGTTTGCAGCATCAGGACTCGATGCTACAGACGAGAAAGGGAGAGACAAGGGTGGTGATTGACTCCTGAGTTTGTCGGGGGAAGGTGGTAGTGGTGGTGTTCGAGGTGGAGATGGAAGAGATGGTGGTGATGGAGTTGCAGAGCTCTGCAAATTTTTGGGAAGAAGGGGAAGAACTCGATGGAAATGGGATTAGGGTCTGTTTGTTTGGGGTGTAGGTATTCGGTTGCTAGGGTGTGAAGCAGGTGCAGCGGAGTTTGATGATCTGCGACAAGGAGCGATGGATGGGAAGATGGTAGGTGGATCCAACGGCGATACGGAGGTAAGCGTGGAGCGACCGTCGGATGAAGGGATGTAGCAAAACGGACGACCCAAGATGGAGATGGGCGTTGCGATGTAAAGCAGGGGCTTCGGAATTTGATGTGCGATGATGGAGCGACCGTAGGATGCTGAAATGCTTCGATCTGACGGCTGAAATCCGAGACGGGCATGGATAGTGGAAATGTGTTTGAGTAAGGGTTTTGGGCCTTGGGTATGCCAAGCCCATATCTTCTTTAAGGACAATTCTTCTTCTTCAAGCCCACTTCTAGCCTTTTGGTCTTGTGCACAATATTCTTCGCGGCTTCCTTGTGTAATTCCTCCCGGCTTTTCACTACTTTTCTGCTCTTTTCCGCTCCGCTATTCATCCAAACTTTATTTATTACCTAAAAATGCAAAATTAATTAATAAAAATATTTATTCTTGAAAACAAAGAAAATACGGAATATGGGATAAAATGTAGAATTAATGCACAAAAGATGAGTTAAATGCCAACAAAAAGGGATAAATATATACAATATTTGGCACTCATCATATACATGAAGAAGTATGTGGGAAAACTCTGGTGGTCACACTTTACAGAAGTCTTCAAAGGCTCGGATACTATTGGCCTTCCATGGAAGCTCAGTCGAAGATGTTGCAAGGATCATGTCCCATTTGGCAGACACCACCTCATCATTTGGAGGTTCTAACACTTCATCACAGTGGGGACTGGAGAGAACTATACATAAAATATCTTCGTGACAACGATCTACCGTCAGAGAAGAGAGGTGCAATCAAACTCATTCAGAGAGCCAAATGTTTTGTCTACTTGGAAGGGATTTTGTATCGCAAAAGCTTCGGTAGGAATCTCCTGAGATGCTTGTCCGAGCATGAAATTGACATAATTTTGAAAGAAATGCATGAAGGTGAACACCAAGTGAAGAAGAAATTGTTTCTCCAAATCCATGAGAAATATTACTGGCCAACCATGAAAGATGACGCAGCTGCCTACGTTCGGAGATGTCATCAATGCCAAGTTCATGGTAACCTCATCCACACTCCTTGTCTTCCATTACATTCTGTGAGCAGTCCGTGGCCCTTCTATAGCTGGGGACTGGATATCATAGGAAAGATCAATCTGACATCTTCAAAGCAGCATGAATACATCATCACAACAACAGAGTATTTCACCAAATGGGTCGAGGCTATTCCTCTTCGAAGCACCACTGGAGTCACAATTGCATCTTTCATCAAAGAGTTCATCATATGCAGATTCGGCGTTCCTAAACATATCATCACGGATAATGAAACTCCTTTCGCCAACAAACATATTGCAGAATTGCTCGAAGAATACGGAATCAAACAGATTTTCTCCACACCATACTATCCCCAAGGAAACAGACAGGCGGAGAGTACCAACAAAACCTTGATCCGGATTCTCAGTCAAACAGTTCATGATAATCCACGGACGTGGCATGAGGAATTTCCCATGGCTTTGTGGGCCTACCTAACCGCACCAAGAAGCTCAATTGGGACTTCACCATACTCTCTCGTTTATGGCACCGATGCCATTCTCCCAGCCGAAATCAAGGTTCCCTCTGCAATAATTGCAGCAGCTAGTGGAGTACAATGGGATGAAGCAGAAGTCTCAGATTCAAGAATTGTTGAATTGGACATGCTCGATTCAAGAAAATCCAAGGTGGAAAAATATTTAGAAACCTACAAACAAATGGTTTCCAAGGCCTACAACAAACTGGTAAGACCTCGAACATTTAAAGTAGGAGATTTGGTTTTGAAAACAGCAAATCATATCCAACAAGACATGTCCTCTCCCAAGTTCTCTCCGAAATAGGAAGGACCTTATGTTATCATCAAGGAAGTATCCAGCGGATATTACAAAATATTAGCTGTTAATGGAGGAGTTGAAGGAAACATCATCAACGACAAGTGGCTCAAGGCGTATTATGCTTGAAAAATCAGTGGAAGTATTGAATTTCAAAATGCAATTTCTGTTTTCTCCAAAAGAGCAATATGCCCATTCACTCAAAATTCAAAATATCCTATGAATCTCACAAAAATCTTTCAATCACCTAATTTATTCAAAACAAAATCTGAAACCTACATAAAATCTTCCTCTCACTCAGAACAAACCATCCAACATAGGATAATGTATATAGAAAACCCTATCAAGCTTCTTCTGGAAAATTTTGGTTTTCACCTTCAAGTCCTGAACTGCCTTCTCAACTTGTGCTGACTCCAAGGCGAGTATATTTTCTTCCTCCAATATGGCAGTAGACGCGGAAATTGCATCAGCAGCGGCCGCCGCCTTGTGAATTTATCATCTCGAGTCGATGACGAAGCCAACCTATGTTAAACTGCAGGGTTTCACAGTTTGAAATCATCTCATCCCATTTGTGCAGTTCATGATTTTTGACATCTCGCAGATGCATCCGGTTCATCTCTTCAATGATCGGTAGCAACCCTGCAACTGTAGTTAGGAGGGTTGGTAGAAAGCCTTTCCATACTTCGGCCGTAGCAATATACCCGTACCTTCTCCAAATTTTGGTGTACAGGGGCGCGTGGCACTTGGGAATGACGAATCCCCCAACCACTTCATTATTCGGGCAATTGTTGATCATGGGAGCCTCAAACGGGAGTCCAGTTGTTGGATACTCAGGAGCACGAGATCTAACATCAGTATCCACATAATCAATGGAGTTCTCGTCGACACGGTTGTTGCTATCATTAATCACAACCACGGATTTCCCGTTATTCCTTTTTTTAGCATCGACGACGACATGAACATCAACTTGCGATGAAACGATGGAGTATTTAATGGTATTGACCATTGAGCATGGTGAAAATCTCAGTCGAGAAGTTATGAAATTACTTACAGACGTTCCGGCATCAACAGGAGCCGACGTATACCGGGCAAGAGCTTTAACCGTCCGTTTAGGTCTCAAGCTACGAGAGGAATGTTGATTCTTTTTATTATCCTGCAATAAATTCTTTTCTTTTGATCAATCATACTGATCGAGCAAAAGACAAGAGAAGAAATGTAACTCACCGAGACGGATACTGCCACAACATGTTCGGCATGAGATTCACTTCTGGAAGAAACACTGCTTCTGGACATGGTGACGAGAGGTAGGATTGTGATCAAAATTTGTTTTGATGATACACAAAGGCAGTATATGGTCGACTGTTTAAATAAAACTCTAAGTCCAATGTGGATGCTTATACCCTAACGGATAAACAAGTCTGTTGCGGTTTCTACTGAAACCCTAAATCTCGAATCAGATGCGTGACATATGGGAAAAGAGTAACAATGCTGGGGACTGACGGTTCGGACGTAATAAATATTACAAATACAGATTGATCTTCTGGTAGGCCACATGTTTTCTAGACAACTCATGTGATTGCATTCTGTGGGTAATTATTGTCTATGTGGACATTGGTCTATCTACTGGAGATGTGAGGAAAATTCAGAAAGGAGATACTACAACGGTTCAAAAAATAATAATCTCTAAAGAAACATATCTACATCCAAGATGCTTAAACCAGAGAACATCTACTTCAGAGGATAAATAAATAATCTCAGAGAGGTTTATGAGCCAAACTAATTGTCAGATTCGTCAGAGTCATCAGACTTGTCAGAATTATCAGATTCATCATCATCGTCCTTTGCAGAATCCTCTTCGAGTTCTTCATCAGAATCACTATCACGGCCATTGATGAAGTCTGGGTGGATATTAGGATCATCTGAGTCCGAGTCATCCTCTGCTTCGTACTCAGCTTCGAGTTCAGCTTCAACCTGCTTCGCAATCTCTTGAAGTTCTCTGGTACGTCGGTCTGGCTTAATCTCGTAATACCGTACCACCTATACAGTTTCCTCTTCAGAAGCATTAGCGTCAGAGTCGGAGGGTACACCATCAACAAATCGACGCCTCTCTTCAGCCGTCTGTATCCTGCGCCGGATTAGGTCCTTTCTACGTCGACGATCCTCCATCTCATCATCCTGGGAATTTCTCTTCATGAGCTCTTCATAAGAGATCCTTCGGTCATTAAGGGGTATGATAGCTTTAGCTCCCTCAACATAATTCGTTTTAGCTCGCGATTTGGCTGCATAAGACTTGGAATCCTCATCAGAAGAGCTGAAGGAGTAATCGCTGCTGCTGCTGGTGGAAACCATCATTGTCTGGAATCAAATCAGAAGCACAAAATTACAAACGACCTAATGATGTCAGTTTCAACAACGAAAAATGGTAATCCCCAACTCTTACCTATTTTACGATTTCACTAGACTTTAGTGATGACGCGAAACTTCGAAAACTTGCTCACTCCTTCAAACCTGCGGAGACGAGCAAAAATTATCATTCTAGAGTCAACACTGACTTTTTCACAAAACTATGAATAGTTCATATAACCTTTCAAGTGAACATTCGTTGATTTTCTACATGTGTGCATATATTATAAAATCGCCAAACTCATACATACATTATTTCATCACGAATACAATTATTTGCTTTCAGCAATTCCTCAAAATTCATAAATTGATTTTCATAAACCATGAACAACCCATGTAAATTTTTACTGAGTGAACATCCACTGGTTTTTCCAAAATTAGACAGACGTCCATTCTACAATTGCGAAAACTCACACATAGATATTATTTCACCGTGAATAATTGTCTACTTTCAATAGTTGTTCAAAATCAAAACATTGATTTTACAAAAATATATAACGTGAAACTCATGTAACTTTGAAAATATGTATTTTCTTGGTCCCTCTCGTGAGCATCCGTCTTTGAAACGAGAGTATATTTTCAAAAACAAAATTTTTCATGAAAGATCATAGATAAAATTTTATTACTAACAGCCGCACGTCTATACAAAAAAAAAAAAAACTTTTCTCTCGTACGAGCATCCACCTTTGAAATGAGGGTTTATACACTTTGTGAAATCTCACATATTTAAAAAATAAAATTTTGGTTTTCATGAAAGCTCATAGACAAAATTTTATGTCATTAGACTCAGGTCTATTTTGTTTGTCTCTTAAACTAACGAACGTTTGTTCCTAAAACAAGGATTTCCTTTTTTGGGCCGAGCCCGTAAACGCTGAAATGACCAAAACTGGACTTTCAACCGACCAAATTAGAAGTGACTCATCTCTCCACGCTCACGAGATGACACTCTATCTTACTATCAGGGTTCTCATCTGTGCATTTGCTCGTACATGACATCATTGGGGTAAATCAAAGATTCTGAAACTACCTTTGTAGACTGAGTTCAACCACTGATCTCATCGACTGAACATCACCATTTAATGCCAACTGCGGAACATGATTGTTCCTCACTAAGCAGGGGACTTAATGTAGATGGTGGATTTTCAATAAAGGTCAAAACCGTAAAATCATGATACTGCATGTTTCTGACACGGCTTCAGAGATCCATGTGACGATTCATGTTTTACGAAGTAAGATGCATATGTCGCTCGAAAGGCCTCTCCGGAGCGCTGGACACCGGGTATTTCATCATAGCCTCTATGTAGAATAACGTAATTGGGCGGTTCTCCGTAAGATTGAGAGCTTAACGCCTTCAGGATGCCGGTGACACTCACTGTTCCCTGACTACATAGAGGACTAGCCTCTACATAGAAGAACAATTGGGCGGTTCTCCGTAAGATTGAGAGCAATAACGTCTTCAGGACGGTGATACTCACTGTTCCTGCCTATATAGAGAGACCTGTGTATAGACTTAGGAGGTCTTCCATACATGAAATGTTGAGAGGGAAAAACGTCTTCGGGACATTAGTAACACTCGCTGATTTAATGACTATATGCAAGAGATTAAATTCTAAGTCATATTCACCACTGAATTCCTAGAAGATAATCTATCTTATCTCATTACTCCTATTTCATGATCGAAATGGTAATAAATAAATGTATTACTCTGATTTCATGATCGAATCCACGCTTGATCTCATGAAATGGTAATAGATGTTACTCCGATTTCATGGTCGAATCCACGGCTGATCTCATGAAATGGTAATATCACCACTTATTTTATTACTCCGATTTCATGATCGAATCCATGACTGATATCATGAAATGGTAATACATATTACTCCGTTTTCATGGTCGAATCACCACGGTCCCATGGAATGGTAATATCACAGCTCATTTCATTACTCTGATTTTATGGTCAAATCTGCGATTCCATGAGATGGTGGTGAAATTATCATTTTATTATTATGAATCCATAGTCCAATCCGCTGCTGATTTGATGGATTAATAATAAATAACTACTCATCTTATTACTCAGTTTCATGAATTATTCTCCACTGAATTTCATAAATCAGTAATAAATACCCAACAACCGGGCATCTGGACCATCACTGAGTAAACCCCACAAAAATGGTGCGAGTGTACTCGACAATGATGCAGACTGAGCACCCGGGTGCACGAACGAGTGTCCAAAAATATGAAATAATGAAGAATCCTTCGTAAAACAGGAGAAAACAATAAATATTAATAAAATAATAAGAGACGCCTAGGGCCGGGCCCACCAGCCGGCCGTGCCCTAGCCATGGTCGGTCCGTGCCTCTCCCATTATTTTCCTTATTTTTTGTTATTTCGTGAACTCATGAAAACTCCTTGGTTTTAGCAACTTTCCTTGTTTTTGCAAAACTCGTGAATTCTCATAACTTGGTGGATTCACGAATAATATTATAAAATAAGGAGATGTGTGCCCGACCGGGCAACCTAACCGGTCGTCCATGCCTAAGCCATGGCCGGTCCCACAACTTATAATCCTTAGCTTTTATAATTATTATTCCATAATCTCATGAAACTCCTCCGTTTTAACAAAAACCCGTGAATTCTCCATAACTTCGTGGATTCACGAAATAATATTATAAAATAAGAAGAGGTGTGCGGAACCGGGAAACCTAACCGGCCGGCCATGCCTAAGTTGTAGCCGGTCCCACACCTCACAATCCTTAGATTTTTATAATTATTATTCCCTAATCTCACGAAACTCCTCCGTTTTAACAAAAACTCGTCGATTCTCCATAACTTCAAAGATTCATGAAAAATAATAAAATAGGGAAAGGTGTGCGGGACCGGGCAACCAAGTCGGTCGGCCAAGCCCTATCCATGGTCGGTCCCACACCTTGCAATACCTAATCTTGCATAATTATTATTTTCCTAAATTCATGAAACTCCTGGGCTTGAGCAAAATTCATGATTTTCTCCATATTTTCTCAAATATTGCTCAAATCACGAAAAACCAAAAGCCAACATAGTCACACGAATGGCTAGCCTCTCAGGGAAATTTTAAATATTAAAACACTTTTATTTTAATATTTTCAAAATATTGATGAATTGAGCATACATGCTCATTCCAAAAAAAATCGAGAATTCTCAGTCAAGATCTAAAAATTCACTATGTTGCTCGAACGCGCATCAGAAAATACTGAAACTCTCAGTATGGAAATACGGACTGATGTGTTTTGTAGATAGTGGTAAAAGGTTATTCGATTATCGAACTTGTGAAGGATAACTTTAGACTTCAATTCAAAACTAATTAGAAAACTCACTAATAATTATAAAAATCACTGACAGAGTTGGTATCAATATTAAAAGAACACTGAGGCTAAGTTTCCATTATTTTCCAAGTTTAAGGTGATTTAATCCAATCTTTGTATTCATGAAATTTTGTTGTTCAATTTGATTCTTACTATTGCAACAAGTAGATTTTCAAAAGCAATAATTGTAAAATACCAAGCATGAAGCATCAAGAGTCTATAAACTAAGCATACTCCATCAAAATAGATCACAATCACTCAAATAAAAATCATATTCAATAATAGTTCAAGGCAAATAATCATAATAATAATTGCAATAAATTAAATAAAATATATTGTACCACTTTTTGTTGGAAAAATAGCTTGCTCTATCGCCTCAGCAGTGGGGTTTAGCTCCTCATATCAAAAACAGGTTCAAAATAATAAATCATGGCTCAAAAGGTGTTTTTATTGAGGAGAATATATAAAACAACAAATATGCAACGGTGTATAGATGTTACAGAAGTCATCGTTACAGTTGGTGTTGCAATACTGAAGATATACGTTACTAATCAACTGTTACAGGATCAGAAATTTAAGACCCTAAAATACGAATGTCCTGCACAGCTTAATGTTCTTCAACTTAGGGTTCTTGAGAACGACACTTTCTATATGCCGTCTGCAACTCTTCTTCTTCCTATTCTCTGCTGCTGCAGCAACTCCACCTGTAGCGTGATTCTCTGCCTCTAAACATACCCCCAAACTCCCGATGCCCCTTTGATACTCTCCTCTCATATTTATATACACAAAGGGTTATTAAATCCCGAGAAATCTTCCTTTTTTCTTTCTCCACAAGACACGGTCTTTCCTTCCTTTGCTGCTTCACCTTACACGTTTCTGGATTGTTTTAAACCTCCCAAATTGTCTCTGTGACGTAATAAAATCTTATGGGACAAATATCTTCCCTTTTAATCCCACGTAACTTCCATGTAGAATCAAACAAGATCGGGTTTCCTCCCCTGTTTCCGTAGATATTTTTCTTCCATATTGTTTTTGATAACTTCCAAAACTACGGAGATTTGATATCTTTTTTTTCTCGTCTTCCAACCACCTTCCCTGTTTCATCCAACTAGGCCCATATGTACCCAAATCCACAAAGAAACCCGAGATACCATTGCCAGAACCCAATACAGTGAAGTACGCTGTTACTGGAATTTCAAAACATATTTTCCGCTTATTTGTTAACTTTGAACCGTGAAGAAGAAGGGCGCCCGCTATCCAGAGCAGGGGTGCCTTTGGAAGCTGCCTTAAGGGGTGTCCTGGGGGTTCCCCTTATCTAAACCGGGGGTCCGAATAACAAGTGTCCTCCGGGTGCTTTCCGACAACTTTTCGAGCCAATTTTTTCCAAAAATGTTTATTGGCCAAAAATACCTACAAATAAATAAAACACCATAATAAGTACAAAAATGAGCCCTAACAATTATAGAGTCGAGACAAATCGGACACAAAAATGTGTCTATCAAATACCCCCAAACCTATTATTTGCTAGTCCTCGAGCCAAAATAAAATAGAAGTAAAATCCTAACTCACTGTCGCAGGCATCGTCGATTGCATTTAGCGTATGCTATAAGCCTTTAAACCCCTAGGTGTCCCTAGTGGAGGAGTGTTGTCTCCGGAGGGATTACCAGAGGTATACCCACAAAACCTTTATACTCCAGACCCTAGCTATCTACACAGAACCTTGGAAGGCACTAAAGAATCTCCTTGGTTGGCATCCTTATTGACTACAAGAGGAAGTACCCTGATGCGAAATTCCAATTGTTTTACACGAGTTCGCACTCAAGCATACTAAAATTCATATGAAGTGACAGAGCTCTACTCAGATATTCACACTATGGACATCAATATCCGGAGTCAAAACTAATCACATGGATATATCAAGAAGATGGATATAGAAAAACATAGATGGTTTTGATGTTTACTAGGTGAACGGTGTTTCTCATATCTGTCTGAAGGCCTCCGCCAAAATGAACCTATCCTAATGGACTGAGATACTAGTCAACACATTGGCATATACAAGGGAACCAGTGATTGATAATCCTAACTCTAGGTCAACACAAATGGCATATACAAGGGAACCAGTGGTCGACTTTATTGAATTTATTCCAGTTGGTCTGATAGTCTGGTCTCAATTTTTTTTTTGTATCTCAATCACTCTAATTCACCCTATAATTGGTAACAACTTGAATCGTGAGCTGGTGTGTAATGGAAAACACACAAAAACTCTTGCAAGTATACAAGGCCAAGCTTTATAGTATAGGGATGAGTAGGGGTTAGTCCACAGGGAGCGGGAGCATACAAGAGTTTTCCTAAGCTATCAATGGGTGCAAAGCACTATGGCAGTGAGCAGTGATGGATGAAGGCAGATACAAAGAACTAAAACAGTTAACACAAGATGGCAGCACAGCAAGGATTAAATGGCAGATGATATAAAATAACAATGGCAGGGAACCAAGGCTGTAAGCCAAGGGCAGGAGTGAGTTTGTGCACTGACTTCAGTGCATACAGCTTCAAAATGCAAGAAAAACAGGCAAGGAAATAAACTGAACTGAAAGCACAACAGAACTGAAATTGAGTGACTGAAATATGGATTGTGGCTAAGCTAAGGCTTAGAGTCCACCTTTGTGTCCTAGCCAAACAATGTGATCCTAGGTTGAGTTAAAAATCCTATGCATACATCTAGAATGGGAGGAAAACTAACTTGCTCACTAGTTTGCCCCTAGCATTGACTGTCTTTTGACAGAACAATCAATCACAGGCACTAAGAGCATTAGTCTCTTCCCATTGCTCAAGCAAAACAGGGCAAGGAGTTAACTATCTAGCAACATGTAAATTGACAGTGCATAAGGCTTCAACTGAGCCTCAGCTTAAAGCAGTTTAGCTCATGCTAAACATGTGAACAACAATCAATATCATACAGGATAATTTAAACAACACACACATAACATTCAACTGCATAAGAAGAACTGAAATTGTAGATTGCAATCAAACAGAACAAAATGTTTTTCTGGCTAGTCCAGAGATCTCCCTTAACATCACTAGAGACATCAATTTATACCCAATTACACATTTAGGGTTTTCCCCCAATTTTCCCCCAAAACAGTAGAACTAGGGTTTGGTGAAACTCACCTAATTCGTTGGAATTGATCGCATGCTTGCTAACCCAATCTTCTTCTGACTCTACTGCTGCTTTCTCACGCTCCAATTACTCTACTAACTCAACCTAATTCATCAATTTTTCTTCTAGGTTTTCAGAGAAAGATGAGAAGAGAAATTAGTGAATTAGATAGGTAGAGGGGTATGGGATTGATGGGAGAAGGATGGGTGTGGTTGGTTTGGGTAGTTGAGGCAGGTGAGGTGGTGGTTGCGAAGGCAGAGCAGGTGGAGAAGATGGTGGTGGTCTGCAACAGGCATGGAGGGGGAGAGGTCGATGGAAGAAGGAGAAGGGGGTGTTTGGTAGGGGTATATGGCTCGGATGTTAGGGTGTTGGGCAGTTGCAGCGAGTGAAGATGTTATGCGATCTGGGCCGTAGGATGTGAAGATGGTAGGTAGATCTGACGGCGATGCGGAGGTAAGCGAGGAGCGACCGTCGGATGAAGTGATACAACAAAACTAACGGCACTTGATGGAGTTAGGAACTATAGTGAAAAGCGGATGTATCAAACTTTGATGCACAACAAGGGGGCGACCGTAGGATGACTCTGAGATCAATCTGACGGCTGAAGACACAAGCGGGTATGGATTTGGGTTTTAGGCTTTTGGGTATAGAATATGGGTTTGGGAAATGAGTTTGGGCTTGGAAAATCTTGAGACCACTTCTTCTTTAAGAACAAATCTCTTCTTCAAGCCCATTTCTACCCTTTTTGGTCTTCCGCACATCATTCTTCACGGCTTCCTTGCGTAATTCCTCCTGGCTTTTCACTACTTTTCTGCTCTTTTCGCTCCGCAATTCATCCAAACTTTATTTATTACCTAAAAATGCAAAATTAAGTAAGAAAAATATTTATTCTTGAAAACAATGAAAATACAGAATATGGGATAAAATGTAGAATTACTGCGCAAAAGATGAGTTAAATGCCAACAAAAAGGGATAAAATTATACAATATTTGGCACTCATCAAATACCCCCAAACCTGAATTTTACTTGTCCTCAAGTAAAACAAAATTAAGGAAATCCTACCTATACCACTGTCGCTGGTCTCTCGAATGCATTTATGATGAGTGCCTAATATTGTATATATTTATCCCTTTTTGTTGGCATTTAACTCATCTTTTGTGCAGTAATTCTACATTTTATCCCATATTCTGTATTTTCATTGTTTTCAAGAATAAATATTTTTCTTACTTAATTTCGCATTTTTAGGTAATAAATAAAGTCTGGATGACTTGCGGAGCAGAAAAGAGCTGAAAAATAGTGAAAAGCCGGAAGAAATTACGCAAGGAAGCCGCAAAGAATGGTGCGCACAAGACCAAAAAGCTAGGAATGGGCTCAAGAAGGAAGAATTGTTCTTGAAGAAGATATGGGCTTGGCATACCCAAGGCCCAAAACCCTTACCCAAACCCATTTTCTATATCCATACCCGCTTCCATTCTCATCCGTTAGATGGGATTACATCGAAATCCTACGGTCGCTCCTTCGTAGATCATCAAAATCTGAAGTCTCTGACAAACACCACAGCGCCTAAATTCCAAGCCTTCAGATTAGATCACATTTAGATCCTACGGTCGCTTCTTTGCCTGCGCATCAAATCTCGATACTTCCGCTTAACACTACAACACCTAACTCCATCTGGTGTCGTTAATTTTGTTGTATTGTATAATCCAACGGTCGCTGCAGGATCCACTTCATCTCACCGTCAGATTGATCTTTCATCTCCATATCCCACGGTCGAGATTCGCCAAACATCTAACTCGATGATCCCGCTACACACCATAGCGACCGAACCCTATACCCATTAGCCAAACACACCCTTCTCCCAAAACCATCGAATCCATCTTCTTCCCCTCTTCTGCAACAGTGACGCTCCCCACAAATCACTCCACCATCTTCTCCCACAAATCACTCCACCATCTTCTCCCCCCCCAAATCATTCAACCATCACCATTCGAGCCATCATTCCCCTACTCCTCTAGCTTTCTATAACATCAATTCCTCGATCTTTTCCTCTCACAGGAACCCTAGGTTAGGGGTTGATGAAATAGATGAGCTAGAAAAGCAATTAGGGCATGGGAAGAACAAGAGAAGCATCAGGAGAAGGATTGGAGGCATGGGTCGACATCTACCAGTGTCAACAGTGATTAGGTAAATTTTAATAATTTTTATAAGAACCCTAATTTTTCTGATTTGGGAACTTTTTGGGGAAATCAATTGTACGTCTAATTGAAGCATGGGTTAGTCTATTAGGGTTGTTATCATAGTTAGGTAGGATTTTCTTTGATTTATTTTGTATTTTCACCAAACCCTAATTGGACTGATGTGGTCCTGATTTTTGGGGATTTTGTTTATTTGTATAAATAGGTGTCAAGGGTTGTGAATTTGGAGGATCTCTGGACTAGCCAGTAGAGAATTAAACCAAAATATTATGCAATTCCAATTTCAGTCTTCTTATGCAGTTAACAGTTGATTGTTGTGTGTATGTTATGTTTGAATTATTTTGCATGATGAATGCTTGTGTTTGTAACATGTTTTTCATGAGCTAAGTTACTGCAGCTAAGGCTCAGATGAAGCCTTTGTGCATTGTTGGATGATGAATTGCTAGGTTAGAGCCTTAATGCTTGTTTTTCTTGTGCAATGGGAGAGATTAGTGCTCATATGTGTGCTTGTGATTGATTGTACTGTCAAAAGACAGTCAATGCTAGGAGCACATTAGTTGAGCAAGCTGATTTTCTTTCCATTCCAATTGTATGCTTAGGGTCTTAATTTCAACCTAGAACTACATTATTTGGCTAGGACACCAAGGTGGATTCTAAGCCATTAGCTTAGCCACAATTCCTTTCTTCAGTCACTTACAATTCCTGCTCTGCTTTTATTCACTGTTTAGTTACTTTCCTTTACTGTTTTGCTTAGTTCTTGCAATTTGTAGCTGTTGTGCACTGAAATCAGTACACAATCTCACCCCTGCCCTTGGCTCACAGCCTTGGTTCCTTGCTGTTTTGCCATCTTGTGTTAACTGCTTTGTTGTGTTAACTGTTTTAATTCTTTGAATCTGCCACATTACCTTGCTTTGCTCACTGCCGTAGTGCCCTGTCTCCATTGCTAGCTTAGGAAAATTTCTTTTATGCACTCCTACTCCCTGTGGACTGATCCCTTTCTTATCCCTATATTATAAAGCTTGACCTTATATACTTGCAAGTGTTTTTGTGTGTTTTCCATTCCACACCAAGTTTTTGGCGCCGCTGCCGGGGACCATTTTGCATTTAAATATAATATCTTCGGGCACATCAAGTTTTTGGCGCCGCTGCCGGGGAGTGGTGCTGCCATCTGCTGATTTCCTTTGTTGTCTTTCATCTACCATTGCATCTTTGTCAAGATCATTGCAGAGTTACTTGAGCTGCTGTTGTTGCTGCTGCTGCTGTTGCTACTGCTGCTGCTGCTGTTGCTGCCAAGCCAAAGCCTGCTGCTGCCAAAGCCTGCTGCTGCCAAGCCTGCTGGGCTCATCCAACTGAGGTGGGCTTGTGCCACCATTACTGCTGGGCTTCACCACTTCAACTGAGCTGGGCTCTGTTGCTGCCGGGCTTGTGCATCTTCTGCTGGGCTCTGTTCCAACCTTTGTTGCTGGGCTTGAACGTGAGCTGCTTAGGACGATCATAAATCCCAACTGGGCTGTGCAACTAAAAGGAGACTAAAAGCCTATTTTTGGGCTTCCCTCCAAAAAACCAAGTAAGCCTAACCCATGAGTTAACCCACTTGGGCCTCATTTAAATTCAAATTCGGGCTTGCAATAATCAATTTAATTATTTCTTTGGGATTGTAATAATTTTTATTTATTTTCTTTTTCTTTTTTTTATATTTGGGACTGTAATTATTTTTTTTTGTTTTTTATTTTTCTTTTATTTTTCTTTTTCTTTTATGGGCTTGTCTTAATTATTATTATTGTTTTTATTTTCTTTTATGAGTTGTGCTAATTTATGCTAGGTTTAGTTCAAAAATTTTCCAAAGCCCAATTTTAAAAAAAAAAAATCCCTTATTAAAACCAAAACCCATTCAAAACCAAATCTTCGTAACCCTTGTGGGCCAAATTGTTTCCGATTGCTCTGTCTGACCAACATGTTAGTTAAGGTACCTACTAGGACATGATTGTGACCTATAGAGACCAAACAAACAGACTTGTTAGAATTAACCCAGACGAACCTATCGAAATTCTAAGTTCTGAGGGAGACAGTCCAGATCAACCAGAAACAATGGGAGAACCCCGTACCCTCAAGGATTATATGTACCCAACTAGAGCCAGTCAACCTTCTTGTATTGTGCTACCCGAGGCTAATGGCCATTATGAGCTGAAATCAAGCACAATACAGATGCTTCCTATTTTTAGAGGTGTTGAGAATGAAAACCCGTACCACCACGTGAGAGAATTCGAGGAAATTTGTGGAACTCTGCGTTTCACTCAAATGTCCGACGAAACCCTAAAGTTAAGGCTTTTTCCTTTCTCCCTGAAAGATAAGGCAAAGGCCTGGCTCTATGCTTTACAGCCTCAATCCATCATGACATGGGATGACCTCATAAAGGAGTTTTTCAAAAAGTTTTCCCGAACCACAAGACTGCGACAATTCGTCAAAGTATGAATAGCTTTGTGCAATTAGAAGGTGAGACCTTAGCTAGATACTTGGAGAGATTCAATGAATTATTGCTCCAATGTCCCCATCATGGTTTTGAAAAATGGAGACTTGTGCAAATTTTGTATGAAGGTCTAGATGTGTCCACCCGAACAACGGTTGAGTCGATGTGTAATGGTCTATTCGTAGACAAAACTGCTGATGCGTCTTGGGACTTCTTGATTGAAGTAGCTGAAAAGACGCAACAGTGGGAATCCATCCGTGAAACCAGAAAGACTACATCCGAAGCAAAGGCTTTTAGGATTGAAGCGGATTTCGAGGGAAGAGCAAACATGGCATCAATAGTTAGGAGATTAGAAGAGTTAGAACTACATAAAAATTCAAAACCTTCCACCACTACTCTCCGAGAACATGTCGCTTCGTCTGTTTGTGCTGCTTGTAACGACCCCAACCATCAATTCCAAAATTGTCCCGATTTGCTTGCAGTCCAGGAATCTAGGCTTGAACAGGCACATGCCATGTTTCAAAAACCAGAGCATAACCCTTATTCACAGACCTACAATCCAGGATGGAGAAACCACCCTAACTTTTCATGGTTAAAAGGACCCACTCAGGGAGGACCATCTCAACCCAATCAGAGCTATCAAAACAATCAGGGATATCAGAACAATCAAGGTTATCAACACCCGAGAAACCCTCAACAACAATCAAACTCTCAACAACAATCATATCCTCAACACAATACCGACAAGAGATTATCCACCCTAGAGGAAATGTTCCAGAGTTTGATGCAAATTCAGAAAAATCTAGATCAAATGTGTGAGAGAGAAAAGGGTAAACTTCCGAGCCAACCCCAACAAAATCCAAAGAGGATATTTCAAACAGGCACAACATCCTGCACTGAAACCTCACCCGATCAAGTCCATGCCATTACCACCCTCCGAAGTGGTAAAGTCATCGAGAACAACGTGGGCGAACCTAATGAATCTGATACAAATTCCACGCTGTCTCCACAACCCCAGAAAACCAAAGAACCTGAGCAAGTTGGAAAATCTGACAATTCTACTGCTGTGAATGTCCCTTTGCCAACTCATTATCCTGTTGCCCCATTTCCTCAAAGATTGATCTATCAACAGAAAAGTACCCATTACAATGAGATGTTAGATCTGTTCAAGAGAGTCAACATCAACATTCCTTTTCTTGAAGCAATCAAGCAAATCCCTGCTTATGCCAAATTCCTCAAAGACTTGTGTACTCAAAAGCGCAAGCTCAATGTGCAAAAACGTGCTTTCTTAGCTGAGCAGGTGAGTTCCATCATTCTGAACAAAACTCCACCCAAGTTTAGGGATCCAGGATGTCCAACAATTTCTTGCACTATAGGAGAACACGCGGTCAATAAAGCGTTATTAGACCTAGGTGCAAGTGTTAACCTACTGCCATATTCTGTTTATGAGCAGTTAGGTCTTGGGGAGTTGAAACCAACATCTATCACTCTACAGCTGGCAGACCGATCTGTCAAGATTCCTCGTGGAGTGGTCGAAGACGTTTTGATCAAGGTTGACAAATTCTATTTTCCCGTAGACTTCATTGTCTTAGACACTCAACCTGTACAAAACCCAGACTGTCACATTCCTGTCATTTTAGGACGGCCTTTGTTGGCGACGTCCAATGCAATCATCAACTGTCGGAATGGAGTGTTAAAACTGTCTTTTGGTAACATGACGGTAGAATTGAATGTGTTCGATATTAGTCAACAACCTGTGAATCTTGATGATGATGATGTGCATGAAGTTAATATGATTGAAGGATTAATGCAAGATTCATTGACTAACATTCTATCCGTCGACCCCTTTCAAGCATGTATGGAGAACTTTAACCCAGATTCCTATGATGATGCATACTGTAGTGACGTCCTATCTCTGCTCGAATCTGTACCTCAAATGGACATCACTGAAAGGAAATATGAAGTGGAACCACCCTTACTCTCTGATTCCAAGCTTATTCCATCCATTGTTGAGCCACCCAAGCTTGAATTGAAAACATTGCCTAGTACGTTGAAGTACGCATTCCTAGGTTCTTCTGATACTTTACCCGTCATTATTTCATCATGTTTAGACACGGAACAGGAAAGTAAGCTTTTAGAAGTACTTAAGGAACACAAAGAGGCCTTAGGATGGACCATCTCAGATCTCAAAGGAATTAGTCCCACCATTTGCATGCACCACATTAACCTTGAAGAGAATGCCAAACCATCGAGGGAAATGCAAAGGAGACTTAATCCTAATATGAGAGATGTAGTCAAAGGAGAGATCCTGAAACTACTTGATGCGGGTATCATATACCCAATACCTGATAGCAAATGGGTTAGTCCCATTCAAGTTGTGCCTAAGAAGTCAGGCATTACTGTAGTTCAGAACGACAAGAATGAATTAGTCCCTACTCGTACAACCACAGGATGGCGAGTATGTATCGACTACAGAAAGTTGAACACATAAGGAAGGATCACTTCCCGCTCCCTTTCATTGACCAAATGCTAGAACGTGTGTCTGGACACAGTCACTACTGTTTTTTAGATGGCTTTTCCGGTTATAACCAAATTCACATTGCTCCGGAAGATCAGGAAAAAACTACATTCACGTGTCCATTTGGGACGTTTGCTTATAGACGTATGCCCTTCGGGTTGTGTAATGCACCTGCTACTTTTCAGCGTTGCATGATGAGCATTTTTTCTGACATGATAGATAGTTTTCTCGAGATCTTTATGGATGATTTCTCTGTTTTTGGTTCCTCGTTTGACGAATGTTTGAAGCATCTTGCCCTCATAATATCCAGATGTAAAGAAAAGAACCTTTTTCTAAATTGGGAAAAATGCCATTTTATGGTGAATTCAGGAATAGTTCTAGGACACATCATCTCAGAAAAAGGAATTGAAGTGGATAAAGCTAAAGTTGACCTCATTCAACATCTACCACAACCTCGCTCTGTGAAGGAGATCATATCATTTCTAGGTCATGCTGGTTTTTACCGGCGATTCATCAAAGATTTCAGCAAAATCTCCAGACCTCTGTGCAATCTTCTCTCCAAAGATGTTGCCTTCAATTTCGATGCTGCTTGTGTAAAGTCATGGGAGGAATTAAAAACCCTTCTCACCACCGCTCCTATAGTCCGACCACCAGATTGGGAACTACCGTTTGAACTTATGTGTGATGCCTCTGATTATGCTGTTGGTGCTGTTTTAGGACAGCGAGTTGATACACTACCATATGTGATATACTATGCTAGCAAAACCCTTAATGATGCCCAACTCAATTATTCAACTACCGAGAAGGAATTTCTTGCCGTCGTTTTCGCATTAGACAAGTTTAGATCTTATCTGATAGGGTCTAAGATCATCATATACACAGACCATGCGGCTTTGAAGTATCTTCTTTCCAAGAAGGATGCTAAAGCTCGCCTTATTCGATGGATACTCTTATTACAGGAATTCGATCTCGAAATCCGTGATAAGAAAGGTTGTGAGAATGTGGTTGCTGATCATTTGTCTAGATTAACTTTAGAGTCTATTGATGAATTTGAGCTGATTAGAGAATCATTCCCAGATGAACAGCTGATGTCTATCTCAGACCTTCCTTGGTTTGCTGATATTGTTAACTACCTCGCTACAGGTAGGATGCCCTCACGTTGGTCGAGACAAGACCGCTCTAAATTCCTAGCTGAAGTTAAACATTTCCTTTGGGATGACCCATATTTGTTTAAGTACTGCCCAGACCAAATCATTAGGAAATGTGTCCCCAACACCGAACAGAAAGATGTGATATCTTTCTGTCATGACCAAGCATGTGGAGGCCATTTCAGTGCCAAGAAAACCGCTGCAAAGATCTTGCAGTGTGGATTCTATTGGCCATCATTGTTCAAGGATTGCCATGATTATTGTGTTGCTTGTGAACGCTGTCAAAAGCTAGGAAGCATTTCGAGGAGAAACATGATGCCATTGAACCCCATTTTCAGTGCCATTCATCCCCCAACATCAAAAATCTCCACAATCAAAATGGGGTTCAATGGCATCATGTTTCTCCTTGAAATGCTTCCTAGTTTCTGACAACGTTCACATGCAACACAGTAATCATGGCAATCCTTGAACAATGATGGCCAATAGAATCCACACTGCAAGATCTTTGCAGCGGTTTTCTTGGCACTGAAATGGCCTCCACATGCTTGGTCATGACAGAAAGATATCACATCTTTCTGTTCAGTGTTGGGGACACATCTCCTAATGATTTGGTCCGGGCAGTACTTAAACAAATATGGGTCATCCCAAAGGAAATGTTTAACTTCAGCCAGGAATTTAGAGCGGTCTTGTCTCGACCAACGTGAGGGCATCCTACCTGTAGCGAGGTAGTTAACAATATCAGCAAACCAAGGAAGGTCTGAGATAGACATCAGCTGTTCATCTGGGAATGATTCTCTAATCAGCTCAAATTCATCAATAGACTCTAAAGTTAATCTAGACAAATGATCAGCAACCACATTCTCACAACCTTTCTTATCACGGATTTCGAGATCGAATTCCTGTAATAAGAGTATCCATCGAATAAGGAGAGCTTTAGCATCCTTCTTGGAAAGAAGATACTTCAAAGCCGCATGGTCTGTGTATATGATGATCTTAGACCCTATCAGATAAGATCTAAACTTGTCTAATGCGAAAACGACGGCAAGAAATTCCTTCTCGGTAGTTGAATAATTGAGTTGGGCATCATTAAGGGTTTTGCTAGCATAGTATATCACATATGGTAGTCTATCAACTCGCTGTCCTAAAACAACACCAACAGCATAATCAGAGGCATCACACATAAGTTCGAACGGAAGCTTCCAATCGGGTGGTCGGACTATAGGAGCGGTGGTGAGAAGGGTTTTTAATTCCTCCCATGCCTTCACACAAGCAGCATCGAAATTGAAGGCAACATCTTTGGAGAGAAGACTGCACAGAGGTCTGGAGATTTTGCTGAAATCTTTGATGAATCGCCGGTAAAAACCAGCATGACCTAGAAATGATCTGATCTCCTTCACAGAGCGAGGTTGTGGTAGATGTTGAATGAGGTCAACTTTAGCTTTATCCACTTCAATTCCTTTTTTTGAGATGATGTGTCCTAGAACTATTCCTGAATTCACCATAAAATGGCATTTTCCCCAATTTAGAACAAGGTTCTTTTCTTTACATCTGGATATCACGAGGGCAAGATGCTTCAAACATTGGTCAAACGAGGAACCAAAAACAGAGAAATCATCCATAAAGATCTCGAGAAAACTATCTATCATGTCAGAAAAAATGCTCATCATGCAACGCTGAAAAGTAGCAGGTGCATTACACAACCCGAAGGGCATACGTCTATAAGCAAACGTCCCAAATGGACACGTGAATGTAGTTTTTTCCTGATCTTCTGGAGCAATGTGGATTTGGTTATAACCGGAAAAGCCATCTAGAAAACAGTAGTGACTGTGTCCAGACACACGTTCTAGCATTTGGTCAATGAAAGGGAGCGGGAAGTGATCCTTCCTTATGTGTTCAACTTTCTGTAGTCGATACATACTCGCCATCCTGTGGTTGTACGAGTAGGGACTAATTCATTCTTGTCGTTCTGAACTACAGTAATGCCTGACTTCTTAGGCACAACTTGAATGGGACTAACCCATTTGCTATCAGGTATTGGGTATATGATACCCGCATCAAGTAGTTTCAGGATCTCTCCTTTGACTACATCTCTCATGTTAGGATTAAGTCTCCTTTGCATTTCCCTCGATGGTTTGGCATTCTCTTCAAGGTTAATGTGGTGCATGCAAATGGTGGGACTAATTCCTTTGAGATCTGAGATGGTCCATCCTAAGGCCTCTTTGTGTTCCTTAAGTACTTCTAAAAGCTTACTTTCCTGTTCCGTGTCTAAACATGATGAAATAATGACGGGTAAAGTATCAGAAGAACCTAGGAATGCGTACTTCAACGTACTAGGAAATGTTTTCAATTCAAGCTTGGGTGGCTCAACAATGGATGGAATAAGCTTGGAATCAGATAGTAAGGGTGGTTCCACTTCATATTTCCTTTCAGTGATGTCCATTTGAGGTACAGATTCGAGCAGAGATAGGACGTCACTACAGTATGCATCATCATAGGAATCTGGGTTAAAGTTCTCCATACATGCTTGAAAGGGGTCGACGGATAGAATGTTAGTCAATGAATCTTGCATTAATCCTTCAATCATATTAACTTCATGCACATCATCATCATCAAGATTCACAGGTTGTTGACTAATATCGAACACATTCAATTCTACCGTCATGTTACCAAAAGACAGTTTTGACACTCCATTCCGACAGTTGATGATTGCATTGGACGTCGCCAACAAAGGCCGTCCTAAAATGACAGGAATGTGACAGTCTGGGTTTTGTACAGGTTGAGTGTCTAAGACAATGAAGTCTACGGGAAAATAGAATTTGTCAACCTTGATCAAAACGTCTTCGACCACTCCACGAGGAATCTTGACAGATCGGTCTGCCAGCTGTAGAGTGATAGATGTTGGTTTCAACTCCCCAAGACCTAACTGCTCATAAACAGAATATGGCAGTAGGTTAACACTTGCACCTAGGTCTAATAACGCTTTATTGACCGCGTGTTCTCCTATAGTGCAAGAAATTGTTGGACATCCTGGATCCCTAAACTTGGGTGGAGTTTTGTTCAGAATGATGGAACTCACCTGCTCAGCTAAGAAAGCACGTTTTTGCACATTGAGCTTGCGCTTTTGAGTACACAAGTCTTTGAGGAATTTGATCCATCTTTTGATCTAGATTTTTCTGACTTTGCATCAAACTCTGGAACATTTCCTCTAGGGTGGATAATCTCTTGTCGGTATTGTGTTGAGGATATGATTGTTGTTGACAGTTTGATTGTTGTTGAGGGTTTCTCGGGTGTTGATAACCTTGATTGTTCTGATATCCCTGATTGTTTTGATAGCTCTGATTGGGTTGAGATGGTCCTCCCTGAGTGGGTCCTTTTGACCATGAAAAGTTAGGGTGGTTTCTCCATCCTGGATTGTAGGTCTGTGAATAGGGGTTATGTTCTTGTTTTTGGAACATGGCATGTGCCTGTTCAAGCCTAGATTCCTGGACTGCAAGCAAATCGGGACAATTTTGGAATTGATGGTTGGGATCGTTACAAGCGGCACAAACAGACGAAGCGACATGTTCTCGGAGAGTAGTGGTGGAAGGTTTTGAATTTTTATGTAGTTCTAACTCTTCTAATCTCCTAACTATTGATGCCATGTTTGCTCTTCCCTCGAAATCTGCTTCAATCCTAAAAGCCTTCGCTTCGGATGTAGTCTTTCTGGGTTCACGGATGGATTCCCACTGTTGCGTCTTTTCAGCTACTTCAATCAAGAAGTCCCAAGATGCATCAGCAGTTTTGTCTACGAATAAACCATTACACATCGACTCAACCGTTGTTCGGGTGGACACATCTAGACCTTCATACAAAATTTGCACAAGTCTCCATTTTTCAAAACCATGATGGGGACATTGGAGCAATAATTCATTGAATCTCTCCAAGTATCTAGCTAAGGTCTCACCTTCTAATTGCACAAAGTTATTCAGACTTTGACGAATTGTCGCAGTCTTGTGATTCGGGAAAAACTTTTTGAAAAATTCCTTTATGAGGTCATCCCATGTCATGATGGATTGAGGTTGTAAAGCATAAAGCCAGGCCTTTGCCTTATCTTTCAGGGAGAAAGGAAAAAGCCTTAACTTTAGGGTTTCGTCGGACATTTGAGTGAAACGCAGAGTTCCACAAATTTCCTCGAATTCTCTCACGTGGTGGTACGGGTTTTCATTCTCAACACCTCTAAAAATAGGAAGCATCTGTATTGTGCTTGATTTCAGCTCATAATGGCCATTAGCCTCAGGTAGCACAATACAAGAAGGTTGACTGGCTCTAGTTGGGTACATATAATCCTTGAGGGTACGGGGTTCTCCCATTGTTTCTGGTTGATCTGGACTGTCTCCCTCAGAACTTAGAATTTCGATAGGTTCGTCTGGGTTAATTCTAACAAGTCTGTTTGTTTGGTCTCTGTAGGTCACAATCATGTCCTAGTAGGTACCTTAACTAACATGTTGGTCAGACAGAGCAATCGAAAACAATTTGGCCCACAAGGGTTATGAAGATTTGGTTTTGAATGGGTGTTGGACTAACAAGGGATTTTGGTTTTTGGTTTAAAGTTGGGCTTTGGAAAAAAATTTTGAACTAAACCTAGCATAAATTAGCACAACTCATAAAAGAAAATAAAAACAATAATAATAATTACAAGCCCATAAAAGAAAAATAAAAGAAAATAAAAGAAAAAGAAAATAAAAATTAAAATAATTATTACAAGCCCAAATTAAAAATAAATTAATTATTACATACCCAAATTGAATATTTAATGGGGCCCAAGTGGGTTACTCATGGTTTAGGCTTACTTGGTTAAGGAGGGAAGCCCAGTTAGGCTTTTGTTCCCTTTAGTTGCACAGCCCAGTTGGGCTTTAGGATCGTCCTAAGCAGCTCACGCTCAAGCCCAGCAACAGCAGTTGGGTTTAGCAGCCCAGCAGAAGCAACAGCAACGAAGCCCAGCTCACAGAAGACCACGAGCCCAGCAACAAAAGAAGGCAGAGCCCAGCAGCACTTGGCAAGCCCAGTTCAGTTGAAGTTGGTGAAGCCCAGTTCAGAGAAGTACAAGCCCACCAGTAGAAGGCAGATCCCAGCAGCAGCAGGTAGCAGCCCAGTTGCTTTGGCTTGGAAGAAGCAGCAGCAGCAGCAGGCTTTGGCTTGGCAGCAGCAGGCTTTGGCTTGGCAGCAGCAGCAGCAACAGCAGCAACTCAGCAGCAACTTAGTGGCACCTGCAAGTGAACAAGAGTGCAATGATCTCATGAGACAGCTTCAAGCACAGCAAGGCCACAGAATAGCAATGAAAACTTCAAAAATATGGCAGCCAGCTCCCCGGCAGCGGCGCCAAAAACTTGGTGTGTAATGGAAAACACACAAAAACTCTTGCAAGTATACAAGGCCAAGCTTTATAGTATAGGGATGAGTAGGGGTTAGTCCACATGGAGCGGGAGCATACAAGAGTTTTCCTAAGCTATCAATGGGTGCAAAGCACTATGGCAGTGAGCAGTGATGGATGAAGGCAGATACAAAGAACTAAAACAGTTAACACAAGATGGCAGCACAGCAAGGATTAAATGGCAGATGATATAAAATAATAATGGCAGGGAACCAAGGCTGTAAGCCAAGGGCAGGAGTGAGTTTGTGCACTGACTTCAGTGCACACATCTTCAAAATGCAAGAAAAACAGGCAAGGAAATAAACTGAACTGAAAGCACAACAGAACTGAAATTGAGTGACTGAAATATGGATTGTGGCTAAGCTAAGGCTTAGAGTCCACCTTTGTGTCCTAGCCAAACAATGTGATCCTAGGTTGAGTTAAAAATCCTATGCATACATCTAGAATGGGAGGAAAACTAAATTGCTCACTAGTTTGCCCCTAGCATTGACTGTCTTTTGACAGAACAATCAATCACAGGCACTAAGAGCATTAGTCTCTTCCCATTGCTCAAGCAAAACAGGGCAAGGAGTTAACTATCTAGCAACATGTAAATTGACAGTGCATAAGGCTTCAACTGAGCCTCAGCTTAAAGCAGTTTAGCTCATGCTAAACATGTGAACAACAATCAATATCATACAGGATAATTTAAACAACACACACATAACATTCAACTGCATAAGAAGAACTGAAATTTTAGATTGCAATCAAACAGAACAAAATGTTTTTCTGGCTAGTCCAGAGATCTCCCTTAACATCACTAGAGACATCAATTTATACCCAATTACACATTTAGGGTTTTCCCCCAATTTTCCCCCAAAACAGTAGAACTAGGGTTTGGTGAAACTCACCTAATTCGTTGGAATTGATCGCATGCTTGCTAACCCAATCTTCTTCTGACTCTACTGCTGCTTTCTCACGCTCCAATTACTCTACTAACTCAACCTAATTCATCAATTTTTCTTCTAGGTTTTCAGAGAAAGATGAGAAGAGAAATTAGTGAATTAGATAGGTAGAGGGGTAGGGGATTGATGGGAGAAGGATGGGTGTGGTTGGTTTGGGTAGTTGAGGCAGGTGAGGTGGTGGTTGCGAAGGCAGAGCAGGTGGAGAAGATGGTGGTGGTCTGCAACAGGCATGGAGGGGGAGAGGTCGATGGAAGAAGGAGAAGGGGGTGTTTGGTAGGGGTATATGGCTCGGATGTTAGGGTGTTGGGCAGTTGCAGCGAGTGAAGATGTTATGCGATCTGGGCCGTAGGATGTGAAGATGGTAGGTAGATCTGACGGCGATGCGGAGGTAAGCGAGGAGCGACCGTCGGATGAAGTGATACAACAAAACTAACGGCACTTGATGGAGTTAGGAACTGTAGTGAAAAGCGGATGTATCAAACTTTGATGCACAACAAGGGGGCGACCGTAGGATGACTCTGAGATCAATCTGACGGCTGAAGACGCAAGCGGGTATGGATTTGGGTTTTAGGCTTTTGGGTATAGAATATGGGTTTGGGAAATGAGTTTGGGCTTGGAAAATCTTGAGCCCACTTCTTCTTTAAGAACAAATCTCTTCTTCAAGCCCATTTCTACCCTTTTTGGTCTTCCGCACATCATTCTTCACGGCTTCCTTGCGTAATTCCTCCTGGATTTTCACTACTTTTCTTCTCTTTTCGCTCCGCAATTCATCCAAACTTTATTTATTACCTAAATATGCAAAATTAAGTAAGAAAAATATTTATTCTTGAAAACAATGAAAATACAGAATATGGGATAAAATGTAGAATTACTGCGCAAAAGATGAGTTAAATGCCAACAAAAAGGGATAAAATTATACAATATTTGGCACTCATCATGAGCCCCACCTAATCACTTAGAGAAACATAGTTTAAAAACAAAACAAAATAAAAACATAAGTGAAAAGGACCCAACGAGATATGGTGAAACTATCATGTTATTTCTAACACCTGAGCTATGTGCTTTTATGAATAGACTCTTTAGATGTTGCCATCTAGTCATATTGGTTCATCAACTCCTACAACCAAAATGCTTCCATCCATTTAGATTGGTTAGTGCCATCCTTAATAGGGATAAATTTCTAGGCTTTGGAGTTTATTTATTGCAACGAAAAGGTAACAAAAAGTTCTACCCCATCCTCAAACTTAAATCTAACATTGTCCTCAATGTTTCTAATTAAAGAACAGTACCAAAAATATAAGTAACATGAGGAAATAGTAAAGACATAAGTCGGAAAGATAGTACCTGGGTGAAGTGTAACCAAAAACCTACAAAAATATTATACAACATACAAAATCGCCTCGATGGTCAATCAAGGTAAACATGGTCCTCCATAGGGACCTCCTCAACATCACCTGTAGGAAAAGGCTCTAAAAAGGGCTTCAATCGCTGACCGTTAACCTTCGAAGAACTACTACCATCTGGTGTCTCAATCTCAACAGCGCCATGAGGAAAAACAGTGCGGGCCACAAAAGGACCGGTCCACCGAGAGCGCAACTTCCCGGGGAATAGATGCAAACGAGTATCATACAGAAGAACTTTTTGACCTGGAGAAAATGACTTTCGTAAAATATTCCTATCATGCACAAGTTTCATTTTGTTCTTATACTTCTTAGCACTATCGTATGCATCTTTACGAATCTCGTCCAACTCATTGAGCTGGAGCTTTCTTTGAGCTCCTGCCTTGTCAAGTGAAAAGTTTAAGTTCTTAATATCCCAATAGGCTCGATGCTCTAACTCAACAGGAAGGTGACATGCCTTGACAAACAGTAAACGATAAGGTGGCATTCCAATGGGTGTCTTAAACGCAGTACGGTAATCCCATAAGGCATCAGTAAGCCTCGACGACCAGTCTTTCCTGTTTGGATTAACTGTTTTCTCTAGAATACGTTTAATTTCCCTATTGGAAACCTCTACCTGACCACTAGTCTGAGGGTGATATAGGGTTAATACTTTATGGGTAATACCGTATTGTTTCATTAAAAGAGCAAACGGTCTATTACAAAAGTGTGAACCTCCATCACTAATTATAGCTCGCGGCGTACCAAAACGGGTAAGTATATTCTCTTTCAAAAACTGGACTACGACCCTGTGGTCATTCGTTTTACACGGAACCGCCTCAACCCACTTAGACACATAGTCTACAACGACAAGTATGTAAAGATAACCAAACGAAATAGGAAATGGACCCATAAAATCAATGCCCCACACATCAAAGACCTCAATCACTAAAATAGGGTTCAAAGGCATCATATTTCTACGGGAAATGGTTCCTAACTTCTGGCAACGCTCACAAGAAACACAATGACTATGGGAATCTTTAAACAACGAAGGCCAGTAAAATCCACACTGCAAAATCTTAGCAGCAGTCTTCTTAGCACTAAAATGACCCCCACATGCATGTTCATGACAAAAGGAAATAATACTAGACTGGTCACTCTCAGATACACATCTCTTAATAATCTGGTCCGGACAATACTTAAACAGATAAGGATCATCCCAAAATAAATGCTTAACCTCGGCTAAAAACCTAAAACGATCTTGCTTACCCCAATGTTGAGGGGTTCGACCAGTAACAAGATAATTCACTATATTTGCATACCAAGGTGATTGGGAAACAGAGAACAATTGTTCATTAGAAAAGTTATCCCTTATAAGAAAGGAATCACTAGGGGAACTAACAACTAGCCTAGACAAGTGGTCTGCTACTACACCCTTTCTAATGTCTGGGGAAAATTCATGTAACAATAGGATCCATCTAATCAATCTAGGTTTGGTATCCTTCTTAGATAAAAGGTATTTCAAAGCAGCATGATTTGTATAGATTATGATCTTAGAACCTAATAGGTAGGACCTAAAATTATCCAAGGCAAACACGATGGCTAGAAGTTCCTTCTTGGTAGTTGTGTAGTTCATTTGGGCATCATTCAGAGTTTTGCTAGCATAATAAATCACATGAAGTAATTTGTTTTCTCGTTGTCCTAAAACGACGCCTATAGAATAATCTGAAGAATCACACATAATCTCAAAGGGTAGGTTCCAGTTAGGTGCCTGGACTATCGGGGCAGTAGTGAGTAAAGTCTAAAGCCTCTAAACAAGCATCATCAAAGACAAACTTACAATCTATAGCAAGCAAATTGCAAAGAGGTCTAGAAATCAAGATAAAATCCTTAAAGAATCGACGGTAAAAACCTGCATGCCCTAGGAATGACCTATCTTTTACGGTTTTTGGGACCTGTAAAGTCTTAGTAAGGTCAACTTTGGCTTTGTCTACCTCTATACCCTTTGAAGAGACGATGTGCCCTAACACAATTCCTGATTTAACCATGAAATGGCATTTTTCCCAATTAAGCACTAAATTCTTTTCCTTACACCTAGTCAACACTAATGTCAAATGATGCAAGCATTCATCAAAAGATGAACCAAACACTGAAAAATCATCCATAAAGACCTCTAAAAACTGTTCTACCATATCAGAAAATATGCTCATCATACAACGCTGAAAAGTTGCAGGGGCATTACATAGCCCGAAAGGCATGCGTCTATACGCAAAGGTACCAAAGGGACAGGTAAAAGTGGTTTTCTCTTGGTCTTCTGGGGCAATAACGATCTGATTATAACCGGAGTAGCCATCTAAGAAGCAATAGTGACTATGTCCAGCTAATCGCTCTAGCATTTGGTCGATAAAAGGAAGGGGAAAGTGATCCTTCCTTGTGACCTTGTTCAATTTCCTATAGTCAATACACACACGCCATCCCGTGGTCACTCGGGTTGGGATTAATTCATTATTATCATTCTGGACTACAGTGATACCTGATTTCTTGGGGACAACCTGAACAGGGCTGACCCACTTACTGTCTGAAATTGGGTAAATAATACCCGCATCTAACAACTTAAGCACCTCTTTTCGAACTACCTCTTTCATGTTAGGGTTCAGTCGACGTTGCATCTCCCTAGAAGGTTTGGAGTCTTCCTCTAAATGAATCTGATGCATACACAAGGACTTATACCCTTAATGTCTGCTATAGTCCACCCTAAAGCTTCCTTATTGTCTTGAAGTACATTTACTAGCCTACTTTCCTGATCACTATCCAAATGGAAGCTACAATCACAGGTAAAGTCTCAGATGGGCCTAAAAACACATACTTTAGAGTATCGGGTAGTGGTTTAAGGTCCAACTTTGGGGGCTCTTCTAAAGAAGGAATTAGGGTAGTCTCAGAAACTGGTAACGGTTCGAACCTAGCTTTCCATCTATCAGTGTCTAACACAGGGGTAGAATCTAATAGAGCATTCACCTGTTCAATAGTGCTATCGTCGTCAAAATCTAAACCAAAATGGGATAGACAACTTTCTAATGGGTCTTCAGACAAGATGTTTGGTAATGACTCCTGAACTAAGGCTTCTATCATGTTCACCTCCTCAACACATGTGTCATCTAGCTCATGAGGTTGCTTACTGACATTAAAAATGTTCATCTCCATAGTCATATTACCAAAAGATAAACTCATCACACCATTTCGACAGTTAATGATCGCATTAGACGTAGCTAAAAATGGGCGACCTAAAATCACAGGTATCTGGTTCTCTGGGTCAGGGACAGGTTGGGTATCTAGGACCACGAAATCCACTGGATAAATAAACTTGTCGACCTCAATAAGAACATCCTCGATAACACCTCGAGGGATTTTAACAGACCTATCAGCTAACTGCAGTGTCATCTGAGTAGGTTTCATTTCACCAAGTCCTAGCTGTAAGTATACATGGAATGGCAGTAAGTTCACACTGGCTCCTAAGTCAAGTAAAGCTTTTTCTACCCGGAAGTTACCTATTGTGCAAGCAATGGTAGGAGAACCTGGGTCTTTGTACTTTTGGAGTTGTGGTGTTCTGAATGATTGAACTTACGTGACTAGCTAAAAAGGCTTTCTTATGGACGCTAAGTTTTCGCTTTCGCGTACACATATCCTTAAGGAACTTGGCATAAGCAGGAATTTGCCTAATTGCATCTAATAAGGGAAGGTTTATGGTAACTTGCTTAAAAACCTCCACTATGTCATTAAAGTTCGATTCCTTCTTTGTTGGTACTAATAGCTGAGGAAATGGGGCTCTAGGCCTAAAATCAGACCTTTCAGGAACCGAATTCACATCATCAGAAACTTTATCAGTCTCTTCAGCTACTGGTCCTGAGAGGTGAGATCCTGAGGGGTGAACTACAGTATGTTCACTATCGGGCATGGTTACCTTATTGTCTACAACTCTACCACTTCTAAGGGTTCTAACAGCATTCAATTGATTCGATGGTTTTGCACCTAATTCATGAACTCCTCTAGGGTTGGGTTGTGTTTGACTAGGAAACTTACCTTTTTCTCTCAAAGAATCACTTATCAGACCAACCTGGGTTTTTAACTCGGAAATAGCCTGACTATTTTCTTGTCCTATCCTGTTACTAGCTTGTAGACTCTGTTCTACGGATAACTGAATTTTGCAGTTTGCTGAGTTAACAAGGCGAGAGATTCCTCTAAACTTAGGATTTTCTTATCTGACTGATTCTGAAACTGAGCTAGTCCTGAAGGATTCTTAGTATAGCCAAAACCTGGGGGAGCATTAGAATTACTAAACTGACCTTGACTTTGGCCCTTAGACCACGAAAGGTTCGGATGGTTTCTCCAACCAGGATTATAGGTTTCTGAATATGGGTCAATCTTTTGACGGTTATCAAATCTAGTGTTATTATAAAGAGCATTGGCTGCTCTTCAATATTCTGGCCTTCCCAAAAAGGCTCCACTCTACCACTAGTCTGGCCCACTTCTAAGGCTTCTAACCTTTTTGCTATAGCAGCAATTTTGGCATCTGATTCATAGCCTCCTTCTACCCTATTAACGTTTCCTCTACTTAAAAGAATTGTTTTCTGGGGTGCCCTACTATTTTCCCATTGCTGGGTTTTTTCGGCGATTTCATTAAAAAATTCCATCGCCGCATCAACAGTTTGGTTTTCAAATCCACCAGTGCATAGAGACTCAACCATGGTCGTTGTGGAATAATCTAAACCCTCATAAAGGATCTGAACTAGCCTAACCTTTTCTAAACCATGATGAGGACACTGGGATAATAAATCATTGAACCTTTCCAAATACCTATATAAAGATTCTCCCTCTTGTTGTGAAAATGTGCATATTTGCGTCCTAATAGACGATGTTTTGTGCCTAGGGAAAAACTTATTGAAAAAGGCAGATGTAAGTTGTTCATATGTCTCAATTGACTCGGAGTCCAAACTATACAGCCACGACTTGGCCTTATCTTTCAGGGAAAATGGGAATAACCTAAGTTTCAAAGCATCATCATCTAAGCCTCTAATTCTTAGAGTACTACAAATTTCCTCAAAATCCCTAACATGGTAATAAGGGTTTTCATTTTCTTTCCCTAAAAGATTGGGAGCATCTGTAAGGTCCCAGGTTTCAGTTCATAGGGTGCCTCCGTTTCAGCTAACTTAATACACGAAGGACGAGTAGTCCTAGTTGGATTCAACAAAGCTTTCAAAGTTGCCATTTCTGGCGCTATCGGAGCAACAGGATTCTCTCCTCAGTCAAAGACGTTCAAAAACAGACTCTTCAAAAGTCGGACTTTCTAGATTAAGGTAATCGAGACGCTTCGAACTACTAGGTTTCTCTTTAACAAATCTACCTAGTGCGTCTCTTTTACGTTCAGGCATACAATAGAATTTTCTAAATTGGAAGGGTAAGCAAACACAGATCAAGGCCGACTCAACCAAATCAAACCTATTGATTTCTAGCAAACAAAAAGCATGATGGCTCCACTTAGATTGTTTCTAGACCAGCTTCTAATCCTTCGAACGGGAATTCGTTACAATTTAAGCAAACCCCTCTGGAATCAATCCGAGTTAACGTAAGTTGAATAGAGGCGAGGGAAGCTCGGTGGAGCTTTGATACCCAAGGCCTCACCGGTATTACAAGGCGGCGCAGTCACGCATTCAACTTACAGAAACCGTCAAGAACTTCGAAGTATGCTTAAAAGAGTAACCAATATTTTTCGAATGACTTTCCTGTTAAGCTCGTTACCCTATCGGTCTCGTTCTAGTCAAAATTTTAGGCTTAGGTTCGCGTAGGTTACGTGTTCCTAAAGCGGGCAAGAAGAGAACGGTGATGAAATCCGAACCCTTATCTTGTATGGCCAGGCCTTGCCCTTTACTAGAAAAATAAATGTCGTATTCAGTCCTCAACATATATGCATACGAAGGAGTCCAGTAACTCGCTGACAGGGGATTCGCGAGTGTTTAGAATCTTACCTCCCGTTCCAGACGGGGGATGAATCGGTTGTAGTCGACTCGGGCCACTGACTCCGATGTCTAGTGTACGAACCCAAGGTGCAGAGACAATATCGTAATTGTCCTCCTTCTCTGCAAACAGTTTATATTTAAAGTACCCTTCCGTAGGGTAATAAAAAAATAATGTCCCAAAGTCCAAAAAAAAAAAAAAAAAAAAATTACAAAAATAATAAACCCTAATACAGTTTTTTTTTTAAAAAAAATAAACAAACCCTAAACTAAAATTGTCTAAAATAAAATTGTCTTCTTTTCTGTTCTTTTTGCTTTAATCTTTAGCTCCAAGTCTTTATGAAATCACCAAACTTTGGCTCAATTTTCTTTATGATCCAGAACCTGTAGACACAAGATAAATACCCAAAAACAAAAAAAGACAAAAAATAATAAAATAAATCTAAAACCCTAAAAACAAGTCCGCGTGCGGCGCCAAAAATTGATGTGATTTGTAGATAGTGGTAAAAGTGGTTCGATTCTCAGACTTGTGAAGGATAATTAGACTTAAATTCAATAAAAATAGAAAACTCACTAAAAATTATAAAATCATCAAATGATATCAATATTAAAAAAACACTGAGGCTAAGATTCCACTATTTTCCAAGTTCAAAGTGATTAACCAATACTTTATTTATGCAATTTTCTTGTTAATTTGATTCTATATTGCAACAAGTAGATTTTCAAAAGTAATAATTGTAAATACCAAGTATGAAGCATCAAAAGTCTAAACTAAGCATACTCCATCAAAATAGATCACAATCACTCAAATAAAAATCATATTCAATAATAGTTCAAGGCAAATAATCATAATAATAATTGCAATAAAAAATAAAATAGATGTACCACTTTTTGTTGGAAAAATAGCTTCCTCTATCCTCAGCAATGGGGTTTAGCTCCTCATATCAAAAACAAGTTCAAAATAAATCATGGCTCAAAAGGTGGTTTTATTGAAGAGAATAATAAAACAGCAATCTGCAACGGGTATAGATGTTACAGAAGTCCGTTACAGTTGGTGTTGCAATACTGAAGATATACGTTACTAATCAACTGTTACAGGATCAGAATTTAAGACCCTAAATACGACTGTCCTGCACAGCTTAATGCTTCAACTTAGGGTTCTTGAGAACGACATTTTTATATGCCGTCTGCAACTCTTCTTCTTCCTATTCTCGCTGCTCCTGCAACTCCACCTGTAGCGTGATTCTCTGCCTCTAAACCTACCCCCAAACTCCCGATGCCCCTTTGATACTCTCCTCTCGTATTTATATACACAAAGGGTTATTAAATCCCGAGAAATCTTCCCTTTTTCTTTCTCCACAAGACACGGTCTCTCCTTCCTTTGCTGCTTCACCTTACACGTTCCTGGATTGTTTTAAACCTCCCAAATTTTCTCTGTGATGTAATAAAATCTTATGGGATAAATATCTTCCCTTTTAATCCCACGTAACTTCCATGTAGAATCAAACAGGATCGGGTTTACTCCCTTGTTTCCGTAGATATTTTTCTTCCATATTGTTTTTGATAACTTCCAAAACTACGGAGATTTGATATCTTTTTTTTCTCGTCTTCCAACCACCTTCCCTATTTCATCCAACTAGGCCCATATGTACCCAAATCCACAAAGAAACCCGAGATACCATTGCCAGAACCCAATACAGTGAAGTACGCTGTTACTGGAATTTCAAACCATATTTCCCGCCTATTTGCTAACATTGAACCGTGAAGAAAAAGGGCGCCCCCTATCCAGAGTAGGGGTGCCTTTAGCAACTGCCTTAAGGGGTGTCCTGGGGTGCCCCTTATCTAAATCGGGGGTCCGAATAGCAAGTGTCCTCCGGATGCTTTCCGAAAACTTTTCGAGCCAATTTTTTCCAAAAATGTTTATTGGCCAAAAATACCTACAAATAAATAAAACACCATAATAAGTACAAAAATGAGCCCTAACAATATATAGAATCGAGACAAATCGGACACAAAAATGTGTCTATCACGGACACCACGGCAACACGTGCATGCCTCCATGACCGACCAGAGTCATTCTTAGGGATTGCACAAAGCCGGTCCCACATGTTTTCATAATTCTGACCTAATTTGCTCAATTGCTCATACTGGGCCCGAACTCTCTCCAACCAAGTGGAGAATCCTTCAAATAACCAATAACTGGTCCCGTGACCACCAAGAGCCGGTCCCATGCTCTCTTGGTCGGTCCTCATCTCTCATACCTAGGTTTTGTCACCTAATGCTGAATCCAGCAATATTTCAATAAATGATGAAACCTGCATTTAATCATGGTTCTTTCACCAACTCTCAAACTGAGAACCCTGGTGCGTGCTCACTCGAGCACTAGGCATCACATGGACGCTCATCATCCTATGTGGTCGGTCCCTCTTCACTCATGACAAATTTTCAGCAATTCACCAATTGTTGAAGGATTGATCAAAAATTAGGGTTTCGAACAAACGCTCCACGAATCACCATTCTGAGCAAGTTCAAACACAAAATTATGTTGATTCAGCAATCAACATCCAAATTGATAATATTCGATAATTCACCAATATTTTTGATTAATATTTTATTAGGTCACGCACCAGTAAATAATTTTTTGAATTGAGCAATACTTGCTCAGTTGCTCGAATATTGATCCAACCATCAATATTCGGTAATTCATCAGTAGTTTGTCGAATTGAGCAACACTTGCTCAATTGCACGTCAAATTACCAATTTTTGTTGAATTGAGCAACACTTGCTCAGTTGCACACCAAAATTATCAAATTCGTCGAATTGAGCAATACTTGCTCAGTTGCTCGACAAACTCTCGATATTCGGCAATTCGTCGAATTGAGCAATACTTGCTCAATTGCTCGACAAACTCTCAATATTCGGCAATTCGTCGAGTTGAGCAATACTTGCTCAGTCACTCTAGTCAGTAATTCGTCGACATCTCAGAGAACTACATGTTCAATCCTTGAATCGCTGAGCATTCACCACTTATGCTCGATTCAACAAAAGTAGACTCACAGTCTAAATCAGTCATCAACTGACCAACTAATACACGTCTGCCTTGCAGACTCCAAGATTCGTGAAATATCAATCACGTCACAAATGGGGCGATATCACTTAGGGTTTTGGTCTGGCGGTCTACAACACGTGGATTCATCCACAACGAGAAATGTGCGTAAGTCGTGTAAACGGTTGAATGAGTTAGAAAAGTAGTGGGTGCACGATCAGTCAAGTCTCCGCATGACATGGAACTGACTTTACCAAGATCTCCCACTTTCCCACTCTTTCACTCAAGAAACCGTCACACTTACAGGGATCAGTGGTATATCATTCTTGCAATATAAATAAGTCTAAATCGAGGAAAACATAAGGATGGAATATTATCAGTCATCGATTATCATCATTATCCGTCAACAACTCGATATAAACTTATTCACAGAACTCAACTTCAGCATTTCAGCAATATTGCAGACACCTTCAACATTCCCACAATCCTTGATCATCACTGATCCCACACAACTCTCAGCTTCCCTCCTACAGATCAACCCATCTCCCTCTTTGCGACAGAATTGACTATGGAACGGCCATTGTCTTGGTTTAGGCCAGAGTCATACAGATTGATTTCTCGAATCTAAGAACCCCCTTTGCAGCGGTGCATCTGTGTGAGGATTAACATTTTTCCCGGCTTGAGGAGTCTCGACAGCACGCACGACTCTTCACCTTCCCAAAAAAATCGGCGTCTCGTTTTTCCCCATCTACAATTGGGATATCAATAAATGTGGCGAACATTTTCACCTGTCCAGGCATGTGAAAATGTACACATCTCAATTCTGCGCGCATCTTGAGTAGTAGGATTGGCCCCCTACGCGAATTCAAGATAGCAGAAAAACTCAACTTTTCATTCCATGCGCGAGCAAAATGCAGCAGGGAGGTGCACCTTGCGCGAGAATTTAAGCAACATGACACATAACCTACTGAGGGAGAGTTATATGTCACCTCAACCATTTAGGGGCGAGATATGTGACACTCCAGCGCATTCATTACATTCCTGGGGGGCAAGTTGCATAACACTCCAAGCAACGCGCTTGGGGGCGAGTTATGGAACACTCCAGAAAATCGCAAAATCAGTAGAATTGGGGAACCCGAACTTCTTAACCCATAAATAGTTATGGATTAAGAGGGGGCGATGTTTGTACCCTTAAATATTCTACACCAAAAATGGGCTAAGTTAGGCCTACAAAACTCCTCATGTTAGCAAAGTATGTTCATTCGGCCTAATTTGCTCATCTAGTTAGCCTTACAAACACTCCATGTGCCAGCCCATGTGCAAGAACCACCAAACCAGGGTAAGAAATAAGCCCACAATGACGTCAGCGTGCGACATCACAAGGGCTGGCCAACCCACGACTGCCACGTCAGCATTGGGTGCCACGTCAGCATGTGGTGACACAACAACATACCACGTCAGCATTTGCATGCCACGTCATCATCTGGCGACACAACAACGAGTCGCGTCAGCAACATGTGCCACGTCAGCACGCCACGTCAACCCATGTGCCATGTCAGCATCGAGACCGATCAGTAAGTGTCACGTCGGCACTGGTCCTCCACGTCATCCTGTCGCGTCACACATGAGTTGCCACGTCATCAGAACGGAATATTCCGCTGGCATATTCCAAACTCCGGCAGAAAAGTCTGACGGCCATGTCCGGCGGTTGTTTCCGGCGTTTTTTTTGTTCCTGTGTTTCGCGAAGTAACTTAATTCCATGATCCTGATTCAGCGCATCGCGGTGTAGTTTAATTCCATAGTCCCTGTATTTTTGCACCCCACTCATGTATACTTGCGGATGTTTACGCTCGCTGAGTCTAGCCGAGTTGAGCCATTGGCTCAATGATGTTTCATCCCACTCTGATTTGCCTTGTGTATTTATACACCCACTGTGGGCTTGAGTAATTTTCCTCCTGGGCTTGACATTTGAACACCTAATTCTTTGGGTCAATCTTTTGCACCTTTTGGTTTAGCTAATTCCATAACCCATGAAGAAGATTCTAGAAGCATGCAGGGCCAGTTATGACAAGGAGGCATGCAGGGCCAGTTATGACAGGGAGGCATACAGGGCCAGTTATGGCAGGAGGCATGCAGGGGTCAGTTATGGCAATTGATGCCTACCACAAAATAAAACTGAAATTCGCATCATATAAATGCAGGGGTTCACAACCCCAAAAGGTATGCAATCTTCCCCATACAATTATCTGTGAAAAATCCCTAGCTAACTTAAGCATCGGAGGGTTTTTGCAGGTACCCCCCCCCCCCCCTCTTACACTGTTCAATTGGAGAATAAAACAGCGGATCGATCTTCAACAAAATCATCATCAAAATCGTGATTGGGGTAGAAGAATATTTTACCATACAAACAAATGTCAACAACGACATTTTTGAGGATTGAATGTATGCAGTTTACTGTGATGTTGAATTCGGGAATCAAGCGTTTGTGTAATGAATTCTTGTAATTTGTTTATCCATATGATGTAAGAGTTTTATCACTAAAATTGAAAAAGGGGGAGATTGTTAGAGCATAGCTTGGTTGAACCCACCAAGCGCTGGTATGTCAAGTTTGGTTGTCATATTTTAGTGAATCAAAACTTATGTTAAGAGTCGCTTGATTATGTACTAGAGTCAACTTCGTATAGGTTAGCTTGAAAGTATTAGGATATGAGACATTACAAGTATTGTGAAGACTTGAATATGTGAAGAAGCAAGGAGCTACAACGACAACAATCATCCTTCCACTTGAGGTTAGTGGTATTTGACTTGAATTTTTTCATTCCCTAATGTATCTTTCAAATCGTGCATATTGAAAACAAAACTGTGAAGCATATTTGAACTCTAGATAGACATAGTATTAAGGAATACAATACGAGGTTTATTGCTTAACCATTAAACTTTGTAGATAAGACATCGACATAATCATTTGAATGCTATTGTGATTATGTATGGGTATGAGGTGAGGATTTCATCCTAGGGAACAATGTTTACATGTGTTCTAAGGAAGTAAGTTCATAAACTTGTTTGTGAATTGAAAAGGAAATTGTCAGGCGTTATTGGGATTGGTATTCATTGCATATCTTGTAAACATCCAATATGTATGATTTAGTAGAACCGTTCATGACTTGTTTGTGTTCTTGGTAAAACTATTCACAAAGGCCTGACTTATGTATTAGTATGACTTGTATTAGTAAAACCGATCTTAAGTAATCACCTGAGATGGTACGATCGGGTTTGTGATTTTATGTCTGACCAAAACTGGAAAAGGGGAATCGATCCTAATAAGAGGTGCAGTACATCACAAAGGGGAACCGATCCTTGTATGAGGTGCAGCAGGTTTATAGCAGAAAGGGGAACCGGTCCTATGGACATGTGCAACACGTTTTTAGGCAAAGGGGAACCGATCCTATGGACATGTGCAACACTTTCAAGTTAGATATCATATATATGTGTGGAACCGATCCTAGTACCTAGTCAAACGAATTTTGGAAAGCTAGTGTGACTATGCACAATACTCACATGGAGGTAGAACCGAAACTTGTTTTGGTAGAACCGTTACACCCCATATTTTTGATTGAATGTTATTTGATCAATCTCATAGTTCTTGAAAGTCATATGAACCAATTCTAAACTTGTTTGGAAGTGTGGAAAATCGGTTTCAAGGTTGTAAGTATAAAAGAGAACATACAAAGTTAGGATGTCGACATACTTTGAACACGTGTTGTGAATGTTTATTATTTAATTGTTCAAATTTATTCCTTAGTAGCTAAGGGGAGAGAATCACAAGATCGAAACATAAATAAGTTAAGAATCTTTTAATTAAGGTTACAAATTTCATTTTTAGAAAAATAAGAATTAGTAATGTGCATTTACTAATTAAAAATTTTCTGAGAGATTTCGATCATTATTTTTGGACAGAGCATTTCCAGGAATTATGGAAATCGAATTTGTGCTTTAATTAATATCTTGAGAATATTTTCGGTTTTGGAAATTCCTTGGTGTCCAAACTTCCTAGTCTATAAATATTGAAGTTTGCATTTCTAGCAAACTAATCCTTCGTAACAGCGAACTACCTCTTGTTTTGCTGCTACTGGTGAAGCCGCCTATTCGGAGAGAAGAGTAACCTAATTAGGATAAATCTCTTACGGCCGCTCAGTTTAAAGTCTTCTTTGGGATTGAGAATCTCTAGTCAGTACTGTTGGTCGGAAACTAGATAATTGCAGTTTCTCTTTTGTTTTCATTGATTTGATTGACTAACGGTGGTTGAAATTTGATTGCACCTAGTTTGTTTATGCTTGAGAATCTTCTCTTCTGATATAAGATTCACTCAAACTAGTTAAGAGTTTCGACAAGGATCTTTAGACTGTTGTTAGTTCTAAAGACGATCTTGTGATAATTCATTGTTAACAGACTCCGTTCTATGCGTGATTCATCACAAGATATTCAAGTGATTGTGTTCAAGTGTTTATTGAAGATCTAATGAGATTTGAAGACGAAGAAGATATTGAAGATTTATGATTTGCGAGTTCATAATCTTTGGTGTGCACAATACTTGTTTCGGTAAAAAGAGGATCCAATTAATAATCGGCTTTATCCTTATGATAGAATTGGATTGATTAATTGAGTAGATCGGCGTCAACACAATTCTTTGGTTTAAGAGTGTTGATCGCAAAATCTTAACGATTACTTTGGTAATTGAACATAAAATAGATCTAAGGACCCGACGAAGGAGTTTATGTTAAGATAAACAGAAGAGCGTTTGTCCGACTCATATCACTTGGTTGAAGAGAGTTGATACCAAACAGATTTGTTGTTCCTTTACTGTTTGGAATACGAACCAAAGGAATTGATCCAAGTACATGACTAATTCATAAGTTGGAGGCGTGGGAATACAGACAAAACTTGGTGAACTATAGGTTTAGTTGCTTGGTCTCAACTATACGAAGTTGGTGTAATTTTGTGTAGCGGCTTAATCCTGAGAGTATTCAATTCTGGACAAGGTCCCGGGGTTTTTCTGCATTTGCGGTTTCCTCGTTTACAAAATCTTTATGTGTCATTTACTTTTATTTTCCGCGTTATAATTTTTTTATTATAATTAAAGTACATCACACAAACGTTAATTTCTATTTACTCCCTCCGTCCCAAATTAGATGAGCTAGTTGGTTTTAAATTTTGTCCCAAAATAGATGAGTTATTTCATTAATCAAGGGAGTATCTCTAAAACTACCCTTTTAATTGATTATTGTTACTATAAGAAATATGTATAATTTGATAGCCATGTTTATATTCGTGGCGTAGGTGTTCAAAATGCTTTTCAACGATATAAAGTTTACGAAAAACCGTGGTATAAGTTAAAAGATAAATCATTTCTAAGTTTTACTAGTTATTATCCATAAGGGTATAATTGTAAAAAATACTTAGATATACTCATCTTTCCTCCTTGGCTTAAGAATTGTGCAAACTACAACTATCTCATATAATTTGGGACGGAGGAAGTACTTGATAAGTGAATCCTATTGTGTTTGGTTAAGTCCGAACCTTTTTATCAAGTAAACATACTTCGTTGTTGTATTGTCTCGATCTCGTATCCATAGACGATCACACGAAGTGTGAACCGATTAGTTGTATTGTCTCGACTCAGTCCATAGACAATCACTTTCAGAGAAAGGACTTATAGGTAGGAAAAGTTTTAGATTGAGGGGTACCCTCGTCTTTTCAGCATGTTATGTTTTCAATCTAAACGACTTGAAAGTAACAATATAGAAATTGAAACAATTCAAGTCTTGTATTACTAATCTCAGGTAGAAGGATGAGGTCTTCACTGATGTTGATACATCTTCAGAGTAATACTTGTATGTCTCAACATTTCTAGGCTTCCTAGTCTAACCTAACAGAGTTGAGTCTAGTAGTTCTAGTCAAGCGACTTCTGATACTAAATAATGACAAACAACCTTGATGGGTTCAACCGAGCAATACTCTAACATAATTTGACTTTGATTTTTTTCTCACTTTTTGTTTTTCTCTTATATTTAACTAGTATTGTGCCCGTGCTTTGCACAGGCTCAGATTAGTTGTTCTAAAACTCTTAACTCAAAATATTTATTGTCATCATTCTCTAAATATTGACGGGATTCTTATTTAGATTGTCCCCAGCTAAAATTCATTAACAGGAAGACAAAATTGGAAAATAAACCACTGTATAAACTTGGAATGTTTCATAATATTATATTACACGTCTATGAAATAAAATGAAAATTTTGAACAACTTTTATTGACCTAAGATTGATTACAACCGGAACTATGGAATAAGAATGATCTGGACTATGAACTCCATCTTTACTAGTGCTCAGTGCTCACATACACATGAGCCAGTGACTTTCTACCAAATGTTTCATGTCCACAGTGAACGTGCACAAATACTAAATAGTCTAACCAACCTTCAGAAATGGAAGGATACGTCACAATTGCCATTGTTCCATTGCTTGATTTGATTGTAGAGGAGTCTGAAGATCTAATGGTGATGCCATCTGCAACTCAATAAGCTTTTTCTCGCAGTCTCTAACCTCCGCGTGATGTTGAATCACCATAAATGACTGCAAAGGACTGACACAAAATACAACCAAAAAAAAAGATAGAAACGAACAAACCTTGCCTCGATCATGTTCTTGGGCAAAAATCTAGAAGATTTGCTCGATGTCTCAATCCCATCAGTCAATTAGACAATCGTCTGTAACATATTAGGAGTAACATAATCAGTCAATGAAACCTGGCCTCAGTCGCAAGATTAATATCCTAAAATGAAACTGCAACAAATTAGGAGTAACGTAACCAAAACCCATTAGTAAGTTGAACTCCCTAAAAATAAAGATCGGTAAAAAAGAACTTAATTAAAAAATTGAAGCACATATATCACATTCTGCATAAAACCCATTATGAATGACAGTTGGCAGTAAGAGCGATTACATTTTGCCGACTCCTTCTGTAGCCTCCAGCTGCATTTTTGTTTGTTTGACAGCTATTAAATGAAGAAGACACACTTGGATATTATGTTCCCTATTTGAAGGTGAGTCATAAAACCTTCAAAAGACTTAAATCTTTATTATGATACCTTGCATAAGAGTAAATTAGAAGAGAGACAACATAATTTACGATACCTGCATTTGGAGATGGATTTTATTTGACAATTTTCACCATCACAATACCATCACCACTACATACAATTTCACCACCACAATAATGTCACTCATTGGAAATCTTCTTCAGCATCCCAAAAAACATCACCTGGACTCTGTGTGTGAAGAATATCAATCGCTAAAGCCAAAAAAATTGATGCTGCATAATCAGATGCATAGCAAATTTTGGAATGCGAAAGTAAGAAAATGTACCTTTTTTTGAATCCAAACACTCTTGTAACATTTCTTTATCGTACTTATTGTTACTTGAATCAGAAGCTGGCCGAGCAATAATATAAACTGGAATAATATTATTTTTCTGAGCTTAAACTGTGTTAGCATTAACAAACCTAACATGATATGTTATTCAATATAACACACCTTAAATGTACAAATGCTAACCAAGTTCAGCTACACAGGGAGAGCTGGGCATGAATGATTGCAACATCAATGTGTTACATTTTACTTTCAGAATGAAGAAGTAAAAAAAATGTACCTTTTATCAACTCCAACCACTATTGGAAGATTGCTTTCTCGTATTTTTTGTCCCTGAAAACTACAAAGAGATGCCGCTTAAAGCTTTTTCTATGCTCATACGTCATAATTCCCAATTTTTCAACTCCAAAAACTATTGGAAGATTGCTTGCTCGTATTTTTTGTCCCTGAAAACCACAAAGAGATGCTGCTTAAAGCTTTTTCTATGCTCATACGTCATAATTCCCAATTTTTCATAAATTAAGTCTTTAATGCGAATGAAGTATCCGTATGCAAATGCCATAGAACTTAGTATACTCTTCAGTTAAACACACAAAGCTAAGTATGCAACTTAGAGAAGACGGGGACAACTTAAATATACTCTTTTGGAGTTCATTGAGGTAGTTAATTCCCCGGACATTATCCCATGAAACTTAATTTACAATAAGCAAAGTAGTAAGCTTCCAATAATCGATAATCAATATCATTCACAATATTTTATATGTCCAGCTGAAAGAATTCAAATTGTGTGTGGACGTCTATGTTTCAAATAAGCATCAAACTGGTTATATCCTTATGCAATTTCACAGGTAAAAGACAATCTGAAAGAGAGAGTATACGCTTTCATACCATATACCACATGAGCAATGGAGACAATTTTTCCTGATATTATGTTTCGGGTCCATGACAGGGCGAAGCTTTTTAACTGTAAATTTCACATGTATAACACAAAATAGTGTTAAGCATCAGATATTTACAATCTTTGTAGCTAATTATGGACAAATCTCACTCATGTTTATCTATATCTATATCAGGTTATTACACATTTTTTTAATCGTATCCCTGCCATTTCCTTAGGCTTGATCCTGCCAGGAGAACTAATTTAGTTATTACAACATTATGTACCGCAAACCTAACTATGCACTGTAAACATCTAATATACACATTAGTAGATCTAAAACTTATGATTATAACCATGAGTTGGGTTAACGAAATATATTAGAAAGAGATTTAAAAACCCAAAAAATCATCATTACAAAAATCGAGAGCATTGAATCTCAATTTTTTTCACAGTTTGTGTCAAAAAAAATATGGAATTAATAACCGATATATTAATAAATAGAAAACTAAGAATCCTGAATATAAGTTATAGAAAATTAGAAATCCTTAGACACTTTGGAAAATTGATAAATGATGAAAAAGAACAGAGAGGATAGAGTTACCTGATCACTATATAAAAGAAAAAAATGGAACGAACCCTAATCTCCGTTTGGATCGATTTGAAAACCCGCAATTACAAAATCAAAAGACTGCGAACCAATATGGATGCACGTAACCCCCATGATATCACCACTCTGATTTCTCTGATCGGTATGTGAAATCTAAAATCGTGACAAAATAGTGCCTACAGAGAAAAAAAATCAATACAAAGCTTGAAATCAATTGAGAATAACATGGGAGAAGAATGACGGGTAAAGAAGATCAGGAAGAGGATAGAGGCGGGCGGTAGGGGATGATTAGGGTTTTATAAAGAGAATACCGTACTCTATTGAGAAAAGAGAGAGAAGTGGGGTCAAAAATATGAAAGATCAGAGGTGTGAAAAAACAAAAGTTTTCAATTGATCGAAATATTTTGAGTGGGGCCAAAAACTCTAAAATTCAACTTGATACAGCATTTAACCATAATAGAGTATTTTCTCCCGAAACTATATAATAAGGAAATAGTAATAAATTTATATAAAAATAATTTGGATTCAAGCAATAAACAGATTTTGAGATTTTGAGCAACATTTATTTTTCGATAGTTTGGGTACTCGTGGTTTTTAATAGGTTCTGTTATGGATCTACCAATTTAGGAATCGTATCCGACTTTCATAAGTAGACTCTGGATCCGGGTCTAGTGGTACCAGGAAGGACACAGACCCACGAAAGCCCTGGTGCAACATTGGACCAAATTCCATCTAACATCATGTTATGATCGCCTTACTGTAATGGGCCACAATTTTTACAACGGTATTGTCGCTCAAACTTTTTCCACATACTGTTTTGAGTCTTTTGACTAGGGGTGTGCAACGGACGGACGGTTACGGACTAGGGGTCACCCGAGTCCAATCCGTCAATATTACGGATTTGAAAAATCCAACCGTGTCTGGCCGAATCACCCGCGGATTTCAAATTCGCGGATCAACGGATGATACGGACCGGATGCGGATTAACCACGGATTTAGATAGAAAAAAAAATAAAAAAAATAAAAGTAAAACCCAAAATAATACATGGGAGAACTAGTTTCTTGTCCTCCTTCAATTGGATATGAACCGAAACCTTTTACCTTGATTGTACTAATAGAAAGAAGCATATTGTCATCAACACCCCAAACATACGAGATTTTTAAGTTTTGCTCACGGATGCTTCATATCCTGTTAAGCACTTAGGTAGTTGGGTTCAAAACGAAAATCTAGTTGTGTACCTTCTGAAGTTTAATTGTGGTGGAATTGGCTCCATTTGGTTAGGTACGTCCACTTCCTTCTCCTAATAGCGAAATCAAGAAACAATCTCAAGTGCCAGAGAATGTTGTAATCCTAATTTCAAACGATCAAGATCTGGTAATTAAATTTTTTATTGTTGGCATGTTTCATTTTGAACTGCAAACTGCTTGAGTTTACCAAGTCTGTTATAGTTTCTTACAATGGATATTTATTCTTCTGGGTGTATGTTTTTACCGTCCCTAGAGTTTACTAAATATCCTAAATATTTCTATCAAATTCCTTTATTACCCTACTATGCGGGTAAATCCGCGGATTGTAAAGTCCAACCGCAACCAAACCGTGCAAACGTGTGGATTTAAGAATCTCACCCGTGTCCGGCCCATAACTCTTGCGAATTGAGTTTCACCCGCAATTTTACGATCGGATACGGGTAAAATCCGCGGTTCCGATTTTTTTTTGCACACCCCTACTTTTGACCAACAAGCTCCCACACTCGGGAAGATTTCTTTACGCCAAAATAGATTTTGGCCGATGGAGTTGGCTCAATCAGCTATGTAAGATTTCTTGTAGTGATGTGGTATACAGAGTAACAGGGCCAAACGTGCAAATGGTAAACCTGAACATTTTTTCCATGCAAATGGTAGAGTTATTGGTCTGCATTTGGGCTCCTTAATTGTCATCCCAGTCGAGCATTTCTGTAGTATGTTATTCATGCATTACTCAAATTCTTGGTGGCAAAGTTCTGACCTCAAACAAAAACCTATTTCTCACAGAGTACTGAAGAAAGTAGAAATCTGTGGACATGAACTTATAACAACTTTATTGGGGTCATTTCTCATCCAAACACTTTCAGATTGAAGATAAGACGATAAGCCCCCGTGGCAACCCACAAAATCCTCCTTCATTCCTCCCTTACAAAACTACTATCCTGCACTCTTCATTACCTCCTTCCCTCTCTAGCTAAACGTAAACTCTGTTCAATTGTGTACTGAAAAAGATGGCTTCTCCTACGCTGTTGACTCCAACTTCCAAACCCAGATCCCTGATCAGTTCCAAATTCACGAGCACCACAATCGCGGCTGCTGCTGTCACTCCCAACTCTACCACTGCAAAAATACTTAAACCAGCGGGTCGTCGCGAATTTGTAGCGCTAATCGCCGGAATCATCTCTCCTGCATTGTTGTTCCCGGTGTCTCCAGCTTCGGCAGATACCGATGAAGAGTATGTTAAGGAAACAGCTGAGGTAATAAACAAGATTAGAACAACAATTAGCATGGATAGGAATGATCCTAATGTAGCAAATGCAGTAACTGATTTAAGAGAAACTTCAAACTCATGGGTAGCGAAGTACAGAAGAGAAAAGTCTCTGTTAGGCCGAGTCTCTTTCCGGGATATGTACTCGGCGCTTAATGCTGTATCAGGACATTATGTTAGTTTTGGTCCCACTGCGCCGCTTCCAGCTAAACGTAAGGCCAGAATCTTAGAAGAGATGGATTCGGTTGAGAAATCTCTACAAAGAGGGAGGTAGAACAAGGTCTCGTTTCGCTCTCTCTTTATACAGTTGATTTTCATTTTTGTGTAATCAATTAAGTTTGAGGATACAGTTGATTTTCATTTTAAGGATGAAGACGAGAGAAGTTTATTAAGTTCAATTTGATTGTGTAGCTATATATTATCGGTATATGAAACATTGGTGATCATGAGTGAAATGTTGGATAATTAATTTGTTGCATTTTGGATATTGATTCCACAGATTAAGGAAACATTATTATAGGAGTAGTTATGAAACGGAATTTGCCAAATCTCCCAGTTACTACTAAAGATGGACTGAATATTTAACAGCATAATTCTCTTCCGGTCAGCTAAAAAGGCTTTTTAATTTTAGAGTGATGTATATTTTGTGTTTAAGAGTTAAACAGTTGGTACTTTCGCTCTTTTGCATTTGTATTGTTCCACGGACTCGCTCATTTCAGCATAGGAAGCTTAAGCGAAGTTGAAAATTTCTGTGGGTTCTGATGAGGATTCTGGATTCTTTAATCATTCTCATCACAATGTTAAAAATTCCCACAAAAACATGCTTATAACAAATATACAGTAGCAACTTACACTAAGGTGTCTAAAGCCCAACTCAATAAGAAGGAGCTCAAGCTTAAGGTATATATATCACGAGGGGTAGAAAATGTATATATTAAAATATGGTGCATCTATTGTGATACTATTAAATTTTTCTTTTTCTTCTTCTTTTTTTTTTTTTTTTTTTTTTTTTTTTTTTGTGATCCTATATCACGGGGGGTTTATTACGTCTGTGTTCTTGATTCTTACCCATATGACCCCTTGGTTTACACGGATTAGGCTTTGCTTGGGCTTTGGACTTGCAACACTAGTCGGTTGTTGTTGCTAGTCTTAGCGTGGATGAACTACGGCCTTTGCTTTGTACAGGTTGGGTACGTAGGCATAGCAATGCATGGCACATGTATCATCTAATTGAGAGGTGATTGAAGCTTTTTGTTAACTCGTATCATTTACTGCTCATGTATGTACACCTTTCATCATCCTCCACGTGTACAGAAAAAGACACGTGGAAGGCATGCGAAGCGAGACATCAAAACATGATAGCAAGCATTTCATCAGAAGATGCCATCGGTCAGCAGATCTGACGGTCAGGGACAGAGGACCACAGAGGTATGATGACTCAGAGGAGCACCAGATAATACCCCTTGGGTATTAACGCACCCAATCCCGAGGAAGATCCCAGATCAACGGCCGAGAGGAAGTTTGGCTGACACAGATGTGACCAGACAAAGAGACACTTGTCTGACACGAGCAGACATCCATCTACCCGCATTAAATACCAAAGAGATATACACGTGTCGATCAGCTCGTGGAAGAAGCGAGGATAACCCTTCGTGTTCAAGCTCAGGCCGCGGCATATACCGAAGACCTCTGCGTAATAGGCACAAAGCACAAGAAGATAAGATTACAACGGCACTTCAGAGATGGGACCCACGTTCCTTCCCTATAAATACCCCTCTCCACTAAGAGAGAAGGGGCAGACCATTTTGGAGAGCAATTAGAGGAGAATAAGAGAAGAGTAAGTAATCCACCTACTTCCGCAGACCTATGTATATTCTAAAGTCATTCGACTATCTTTGTAACCATTCAGTACATAGTGAAACACCAAACCCCGTGGACGTAGGCCTTAGTGCCGAACCACGTAAATCTGTCTCATTTACATTTCAGCACTTACATTCAGCGTTAAACTTCATATGCTTTATATTTATACTTGTTCTTGATTTATTTCCTTACGAACATTATTTATGATAATATTCGACTAGACAATGACAAGCCCGAAGGCTTTGAGTCGATGAATCGATATAATCATCCCGTATGCATACGATGTACAATTCTAGAATTAGGACGTATGCGAATTGTTTGTGAACACTTGGATGGCCTCGTGTTTATGTGTTCACAATTTGGCGCTAGAAACAGGGACTTTGTCCCGGTAAAAGATTTATCTTATCCTGTGATTTCACCTTAAAACGCGCATTATGGTTGTGCCCTTTTCTGGGTTCAGCGTGCTTTCAAAACCTTTTTATTTGGGTTCATGTTCTTCATTTTCACAAACACCATTTCAAAACAGACAAACCCGCGGCTATCTATCACAGATTTGCACGTGAGGTGTTTTCTTCAACTAAGATTAATAATCCAGATTCATGAGTCCTCGCGACGGATCTGCCTTTTCAAGAGTTCTTTTTCAAAAGTAGTCTGAAAACAAGATTCATGATCGTTTATTAGATTTGTATTTCAAAAACTAGACCATGAAGTCTTTACATTTCTCTTCTATTAGGGCCCTTGGGCAACTCATTTCCTTCTATTCCAATAGTCTTGCGGGTACGAATGGCGCTAACCCGATCCTCGTGGATATCTTTGGTTCTCCTTATTTATTCCCTATGCAGGAAAGGATTAAAATGGAGAAGATACTAGAGGCAGGAAAAACCAAAGCCTCATCAAAGGAGACACCGAGGGTTACCTCGGTCATGACCCGAAGCAAGCAGAAAGGAGACAAAGCTAAAACAACTACTCAGAGGCAGGATGCTGCGGAAATCACTTCACCTATGAACACTAACTCCATTGCAGCCGCTCTCAAAGCAGCAGCCACGAAGACTGTTGCGGCCCTCCAGGCTACAGAAGCTAACAAGACTTGGTCAAGCCAAATCCATCAACAAAAAGAAGGGGTAGCAGAATCTATGACATCAGCCCGCACATCCACCAATCTTCGGAATGCCGTCAACCAACGGTCAGAATCAAACCATACCAGTGGTTTTAGTACCACGGGTGGAAGCTCAACCGAGGGGACCAAACTTGGAGATACCAACGATTGAAGCTGATCCTCGGCCACCCTTAATACACACTGTAGACGAAGGGGGAACTATGGCCGTAGGGGTACCAGCCGGAACTCCCAATCAGGGATCAAACCAATCCCACCGACTGATGGTAGAGCTCGAAGAATTGAAAAAGAGCCAGCAGGTCTACGCAGATGTGTAGCTCTTCTGGCCAGGGAGAACCAAGACTTGAAAGATAAGATTGCCCAAAGCACGAAGACTAGCCAACAACTGGACGAAGCAAATTCTAAAGCACCAGAGCCTAATCGAGACCGAAGAATCATCCTAGCAAATGACGCCAGGGGAAGCAGTGCATCCGATCCGGAATATGCCACCGAAGAGTTAGACTATTATGACAGCGAAGATCGAAGAAAGAAACGCTCAACTGAGCATGAGAACGTGGGATATTACGCGCAATGGAGGAGCTGCGTGATGAGATGATGGCTGAGATCAAACAGTTAAAAGCCAGACAAGGCGGAGGAAGGCTTGAAGAGGTGATGAAAGAAGCTAACTCCACGCCCCTAACTCATCGCCTGGAAATACCCCCATTCCGTTAAAGTGCCCTGTCCCAACTTTTGAATGCTACGACGGATCCAGTGATCCCGCGGCACATATCCGGTATTATAACCGTCTTAGCCCGATGGAGTCAGAACGACGCCGTCCTCTGTAGATATTTCCCATCAAGTCTGAAGGGATCGGCTTTGTCTTGGTTTGACAACCTGCCACCTGATTCCATCAACTCCTACGATCAACTCGCAGAGAAATTTCTGAGGACATACATGTACAACAAAGCTGTCAACACTGGAATGGATAAACTTTTTTCTCTGGCAATTGGCTACAAGGAAAACACGAGGGAATACACCAACAGATGGCACAAGATCTGCCAAGCCATAGGGAGTGTGGACCCAGTAGTAAGTATCAACTGCTACAAGTGGGGATTAGACCGAATGAGTCCACTATTTGTTGAGATTCATGGAAGCGTGCCTAAGACAGAAGGAGATCTTCGAATAATTATTGAAAAGTACGCTCGTCTTGAAGAAATCCAGCGTGAGAACCCGAGGGCACACACGCAGAGGTCTCACCGTACCAATTCCGCAGAACAAACCAGCGGGCCAAAAGAAATAGCTCAGTGGAACGGCCTCACGAAGATAGGAAGGAACGAAGAGATGAACGACGAAAAGACGATCGAAAATTCGAAGATCAGTTTACACGAAGCTCAATGCTAGCTGCTCGGATCTTGCGAGAGATCAAAGGAAGGGAAAATTTGGAGTGGCCGTGGTCTAAGGGAAAACAGCCCCCAAGAACCGAGAAGTCTAAAGATTACTGTGAGTATCACTGCTTCAATGGACACCAGACCGAGAAATGCAAAAACCTCAAAATAATGATCCAAAAATTATTGATGCTGGCGAACTCAAACATTACATACGAAAGGAGGTCGCCGAGGATAGATCCAAACGGACCAAGCAAGTCCAACTTCCAGAGGGAAACCGCACAATCAACACCATCTCGTGTTCCGAAGCCGCGGGGCCCTCCCTTACAGCGCAGATAGGAAAGAGGCTACGGAAGCAGTTCGAAGACCACTGCGAATTATATAAGATTGATGGCGTAGAGGTGGACGAACACGAAGAGTGGATGGACGCACCTATTATCTTCGATACTGAAGATATCGAAGAAGATATGGAAGATCATAACGATCCCTTGGTCCTCACACTACCAGTGGATGTAACCTCAAAAAGATCCTCATAGACGGGGGAAGCTCAGTGAACGTTCTATTCTACGACGCATTCAAACGGATGAAGCTCCATGATGAACAGCTAATGACCTCTTATTACACCATCTACGGATTCAATGGAGCACCCACAAAGCCATTGGGAGACATCGTGTTGCAGGTGAACGCCGGACCCATGAAAGTAGAAACACGATTCAGCGTGGTTGACGCCCCATCCCCCTATAACGCCATTATTGGACGAAAGTGGTTACATAAACTCAAGGAGTGGCTGCAACTTACTACCAATATCTCAGATTCCCTACACCTGAGGGAGTGATGGAAATCAAGGGAGATCGGGTCTCTGCAAAAGAGTGCCAGACCACTCAGGATCGTATCAACAACGAGCAAGAGAGCAGCGAAAAACCCGAAGGATTAAAAATAAAGAAGCTGCGAAAGAAAAGGCCATAGACCTGTTCCTCAAGGAAACCACAGGGAGGGGTTTGACAAAAATGATAATGTCCTAAACACAGAGACAGGTACTTCAGCAGCCAACGAAGGACAGAAACATACCAAATAGCAATCAAAGAACGTCCCAGTCCTCGGGGACCCGAAGCCGGTGTTCACACCAGTAGAGCCCGTAAAAGAAATCAACATAGGAACGGAAGAAAACCCGAAGATGATCAAAGTAGGGACCATAATGGACGAAAGAAGAGAAGATTCCTTAACCAAATTACTTAAAGAATACGCGGATGTATTCGCCTGGAAGCTAGGAGATATGCCGGGGATTGATCCGAAAATAATCCAACACGAGCTGCGCATCAAACCAGGCACGCCACCTTTCAGGCAGAAAATAAGAAAAGTTGCACCGGAGTATCATAAGGCAGTGGAAAAAGAACTTCGGAAACTACTAGAAGCAGGGTTCATCAAGGAAGTCAAATACCCTACATGGATCTCCAACATGGTCGTCGTTCCTAAGAAAAATGGAGGGGTTAGGATATGCATCGACTTTACTAACCTCAACAAGGCATGTCCAAAGGACAGCTATCCCCTGCCAAGCATAGATCAGCTGGTTGAAGCAGTGGAAGGATACGAAGAGCTGTCATTTATGGATGGATATTCTGGTTACAACCAAGTAGCCCTGGCAGAAGAAGATCAACTACACACACATTCTACACCCCATGGCCTTTATTGCTACACTAGAATGCCCTTTGGACTTCGAAACGCAGGGGCAACGTACCAAAGAATGGTCGATGCTATCTTCAGGCCATGGATTGGTAGTACCTTAGAAGTCTACGTTGATGACATGCTCGTCAAAAGTAAGCTGCGCAAAGATCACCACCAGGACTGAGAGATATTTCGAAGCAATGAGGAAACATCACATGAAAGTAAATCCAGAAAAATGCACTTTCGGTGTCACCTCAGGGAAATTCCTCGGATATCTGGTAACAAAAAGGGGCATTGAGGTAGACCCAGCGAAGATTCAGGCCATAGTAGAAATGCCATCTCCGAAGAATTTAAAAGAAGTGCAGAAGCTCAATGGGTCCATAGCAGCCTTGGGCAGATTTATTGCCCGATCCTCGGACAAATGCAAACATTTTTTCAATATTCTCAAAAAAGGGAGTAAGTTTGAATGGACCGCAGAATGCGAAGAAGCCTTCCAAAGAATCAAGGAACATCTGGCTTCAATTCCAATCCTGCAGAAGCCTGATCCTGATGAGGTTTTGGCATTGTACATAGCAGCGACAGAAGACGCAGTTAGCGCAGTGTTGGCCAAAACCAATACGAAGATAGAACAGCCTATCTATTATGTCAGTAAGACCCTCAATTTTGCGGAAAGGAACTACACGAAGATCGAATAACTTATCCTGGCATTGGTGTGGGCTACTCAAAAGCTTGGAACCTATTTCCTAACTCACTTCATCCGCGTCCCATGCAAAGCACCACTGGAAGCAGTCCTCAAAAGCGCGGGAAAAGTAGGCAGAATAGCCAAGTGGAACACCCACCTGGACCAATTCAACATTCCCAAAAATCCCAAGTTTTGGCGGATTTCTTAGCAGACCTCCCCCTGGACAATGACGAAGAGATTAGGGGAATACCAGAAGCCGACGAAGAAAGCAAGGATCCAGTTGATGTCCTCGAACCCGCGAGTCAAAGACAATGGGAAGTCTTCGTTGACGGTTCCAAAAATAAGGAAGGGGCAGGAATAGGCATTGTCATCACCACCCCAACTGGAGAAAGGATCGTACAAGCACTCATGTTAGAATTCAAAGAGCATACTAATAACATCGTCGAATACGAGGCAGTCGTACATGCCCTCCGCTTAATAATAGATATGGGGGTAACCGATGTAAGACTGACAAGTGATTCGCAGCTTGTCATACGACAAATAGGGCTTGAATACAATGTGTACGACGACACCCTCTCATCTTACATGGCCTTGGTCCAAACATTGGCATCACAAATTCCGAACATCAAGTTCCGGCACTTATGCAGAAGGGATCTCAGGCACGCGGATGCCCTAGCGTATATATCATCCATGTTGAAGGACAAGAGTATCGAAGCTATCAAAATCACAAGGGTATACAAACCCTCGATTGCAACACAATTTTCCTTTGCTACAAATCAAGATACAGTGGAAGAAAATATCGAAGATCAGGTGGGAGAAGACATCCGTGACGATTTTGACGAAGAAGATATCCTTTCAAGAGCAAATCAAGACGAAGATTTCAGCAACGAAGATGATTGGAGAATGATGATCCATGCGTTTCTCAAGGATGGAACCTTACCCGCGGATCACAAACAAAGGAAAATACTCTCCAAAGTAGGAAGATATGACCTTCGGGATGGAATCCTGTACAAGAAATCTTTCCTCGGACCGTTACTACGTTGCTTATCCAGGAAAGAGGGGCATCGAATTCTAAACGACATCCATTATGGTGACGCAGGAAATCATAGCGGCATGAGATCACTAGCCGACAAAGCAAAAATGCAAGGATATTACTGGCCCACAATGGTACAAGATGCCGCAAGAATGTCCCGACGATGTGAAGAATGTCAGCGTTTCCAAAAAGATACATGCACCAGCAACAACGTTGAATTCTGTGGATAGTCCGTGGCCATTCGCAAAATGGGGCATAGATATCGTGGGGCCTTTCATCGAAGGATCAGGGAAAAGACGATTTTTGATAGTAGCCACGGACTACTTCAGTAAATGGGTGGAAGCCAAAGCCTTAGCCAGGATCAGAGACGTGGACGTGTTTACTTTCATATTCCAAAACATTATTTGCAGGTTCGGCATACCAGCGGAAATCGTGTCCGATAATGGTAAACAATTACAGGGGAAAAACATAGACATGCTCTTCGACACTTTCAAAATAAGGAAAAACAAGTCCACCCCCATATACCCTCAAAGCAACGGACAAGCGGAAGCTACCAACAAGACCCTCGCCCTTATACTCAAAAAGCAATTAGACGAACACAAGGGGCGATGGTGTGAACAGCTACACAATGTTTATGGGCATACAGGACAACACGAAGATCTGCCACTGGGGAATCCCCGTTTCTCCTCACTTATGGAGCTGAAGCAGTCATCCCAACAGAGATCCTCATGCCAACCACAAAGACCGAAGCATGGGAGAAAAATCTCACAACAGACATGATGTTAGAGAGACTGGACGACCTGGAAGGAAGGAGGGAAGCAGCATTGCAGAAGATGGAAAATTATCAACGGAGACTAGCGAGGGAGTACAACAAAAAGGTAAAGCTTCGAAATTTTGTAGAGGGGCAGTATGTGCTAAGAACAATCCCGCAGTATCAACGAGAGAAGAAATGGGGAAAGTTAGCACCTACGTGGGGAGGACCTTTTATAATACACGACATTGCGGGAAACGGTTCCTACTATCTTCGCAATCTGAAAGGCGAGGTCCTCCGGCACCCTTGGAATGCTAAATGGCTCAAACCGTACTACCCATAGGAGCAGCGCAGCTTTGCATCTGCGTGGAGAATACCAGAAGAAGAAGGCAGCGTAACCGCTTTACATGTTTCTATCTCTGGACGAGGAGTAGCAGGCCTCAACCTATCAATCAAACAAGCTTTTTGGGAAATCTTCAAGTAAACAAAATTTATTAACAATATTGGGGAAAGTAGTTAATCTACAATCTCTCAGGGCTCCCCTATCAGTGTCTATGAGTGTAAGACCAGGGGGAAGGCACCCAGCAGAAAGAGATACCCAACCAATTTTAAGGCAGTGGGTCGACGGAATGGGTGCATAAATATTTTCAATTAAGCATTCCATATCCTAGAACGCTGCCTCGGCCCCCACCGTTTGGGAATCCTCTGGCCCAGGATTCGCCAGCGGGGTGACAGGTCTCAAGACGATCACGAAGGTATTTACCTTCGGTGTCGCACTCAAACACTCTCAACTTTTTACAAAACCAGTTATTTCTAGTTTAACACTTCACAATACTTTAAAATAAAAAGATGAATTGATAACGCAGGTACGCCAAAAGGATGATCCATTTCATAAAGAGTTGATTACAAGACTCGGCAAATAAGATAAAACAGGAAACATCAAAAATGATCCGAAATTATATAATCAACGAGGATCAACTTCTATGACTAATAAAAGAAATCTACTTGGACGATACAGCTCCATCAACGGGGTTGTCTCTGCGAGAGAGGGTACGCTACCACCTGAAGAGGGCCCAGAAGAACCAGGCAAAGGCGCGAAGGGGACGGCGCGGATAGTTCTTGACAAGACCATGTTCGACTTTAAGGCCAAGTTCAATCTTATCCAGGACTTTGTTGGTCTCTTCAGCCAACTGACATCGAGCCTTATAAGTGATAACAGCGGTCCGCTGGTGGGCTTGAGACAGCAATACAGATAGGCGTTCCGCCTCTTTGGAGGCAATCTCCGCTGCTTCCTCACGAGACGCGGCCAACCCTTTGAAATAATTGGTTTGTCCTTCCTGCTGCACTAAGGCAGATTGAGTCTTTTTAAGCTCATCATTTGCTGCGTGAAGCTGTCCCTCGAGTGCTGAAAACAAAAATACCAAGGGGTTAAAACGAAGAAATAACAGAATCACACTCGATAAAACGAGGTTATACCTTCGACATTAGCCGAAGCCTCCTCATACTCATTGACAACTGCGTCCCGAGCCTCATCAAGAAAGTCATATTCGGTGGATAGTTTCTTATAATCCGTTTGAAGGTTCGTAAGAGCAAATTGACTGGCGTCTAAATCTACCTGCTTCATCGAATCCAAGTGACGAAGATGGTTGACTTCATCATTCACCTCCCCCATCCTTTTATGAAGTCGATACACATTCATCTCAAGATCTCTTTCAGACTCCACTTGGCGAGCAACATCCGCTCGAGACGCTGCTAGGGCTTTACTAAGTGCACCAACCTCGGCCCTAGCATTATCTCTTTCCTCGGAAAGACGCAGCATACTATCCCTAACCCCAGGGCCTAAGAAAGAACGAGCCTGTTGTAACTCTCCTTCTAAAAAGCGCACTCTAGCCTCTAAGTCTGAAGCATGTTCTCGAGCATCACGCAGGTTGTCACGCGTCCATAGCAGCGTACCATTAAACAAACGGTCATGATTGTACTTATTTTGCATATCAACCATCAGTGTTCGCTTTTCACGCCACTCAGCTGTTAAGGCGTTGTGCTCATCAGCACGAGCATTCCACTTTACGGCTTCACTCTTCAACTTACCCACCAACTCTGCAATACGGGATTTCTGTCGTTCCCTTTCTTTCCGAAGCCATATCAACTCGGGGACTCCACCCACTGAAGATAGGGTGGGGAGACTCAGACAGAACACCAAAATACAGATAGGGAATCACAAGGAGTGAAAAATCCGTAAAATACAAACCTGTGAAGGACGAGACACTTCTACGAGTCTGCTCCAATTCATTGCGGACTATAGCAAGCTCTGAACGAAGACTCTCCTCAGCATTACCCAGCTGTTCTTTTTCTTCAGACGGCCCCTCAGTTCATTTATTTCCGCTTCAGCCGCAGACAGTTCCTCTTCCCTATGACGAAGCTTGGCCTCCAACTTTAAACTTTGCTTTAAAGAACTGGTATAGAACATGGTTACAATGTTCGCTCCTCATCATCTACGTCACAAACAACAAACATTATTATACCAAAGGAATCAGATATCACGAAGAACACAATGCGCGGATATCATAAAAGAGTACAAGGATACAAGGATTTACCTCTAAACACGCTGCTGGGGAAAACCGTACTGGTACCCATCAGCTATGGCCATCATATCAGCAACAGATGAGGGAGGGTCAACCACTAAATTAGCTTCCGAAGCTCTAAGATCCTTCTCCCACATCTCAGCAACGCGGGCTTCAGAAGACAGTTGCATCATTCGACGAGTATAAGCGTCGGAATTCTTCTCACCAGTGACCACGGGGGCAGGGTTAGGGACGAACATCAGGTTCTTCTTCTTTAGCCAAGCCAAAATGGCATCTTCACCTTCAGGCATTAGCGAGAAAGGAAAATCCTCGGAAGGAGACTCAACCGCAGACTTCCCCTTGGCGGTTATCTCCTCACCCGCGCAAGTCTCGACATTACCACCCTCAGCATGACCACCACGTTCTCAGCTTGCCGATCAGTGGTACATTCTTTTCCAAGGTCCCCAAGCACATCCCAATCATCATGTGGGGAAAGCAATGAGAAGTCCTCGGCAAGACCCATGGCAGCAGTCACATCGAAGGATTCCCCCGCGGAATATATCCTACCGAAAGAGAATTCTGGGGAAATTACGGGCAAAGTACCCACACCAACAATGTCATCACCAACAGGGAATCCACTCCCACCAGACCACCACGATAACATTACCCTCAGCCTCACCATTACCACCCGCGGCAACTTCTTCGTCACCATCACCACCCGCGTAACTTCTTCTTCAAGATCACCACCCGCGGCAACTTCAGCTCACCATCACCACCCGCGGAAACCTCTTCTTCATTACCACCTTCGTCATCAGGATATGAAGTGTCGGTACGCTCTTCTCCGTTGGACATTTCTTCATCCTCACCATACCCTTGGTTTACGGGACTCGTAACCTCCTCATAACCCTCAACCTCACTGATAACCGCAGTAGAAGATTGCTTGGGTCCAAGTTTCTTCTTCTTCGACACCTACAAACCAGTATACATCCCACAAAGGCTCATTTTTTCCCTCACTTCAAAAATGAAAATTATTTCAAGCAAGGAAAAAGGGGCAAAAAGATAGAGAATATAAGAAGAAACTATACCTTGGCAGCAACAGCACTCTTTGATGGATGGATAGCACCAGAACCCTCCTCCTCATCTCCATCAACGACATCAAGAGCATAAGGAAAATTCATGCCCGCGAAATTAGGACGCCAAGGACAGAAATCTCCATAACGAGCAGGAGGAGTTTCACGAGGCTTGCTATTTTCAGAAGGACGCCAACCACGTGGACCCGGAATCCATCCGTAAGCCCAAGGACCAACTACCTCAATAACAGTAGCATGTCACTCATAATCATGGTCACGCTTAATCCTTTCACGAGCAGGAAAGAGTTTCGGTTAGCAGATCCCTCAGTACCAGGAACATACTTCAGCTTGGCATCACTCACCTCACTTAAGAAACGAATTTCACCACGGGGAGCAGCAATATTACGAAGACTAACACTCCACGGCTTACGGTTTCTGTTGTTGACATAATCCCCAAAAGAATTGTTAAAGTTCCGAGGAGTGTACCACTCTCTCTCAGCAGGATTTGGAACATAGCAGGTCATCATAGTCTCTCCCTTGCTCCGTAGATAACATTCCTTCAGTGAACGAGATTCCCAAATAGTTGTGACACGGAACGATTATGAGTGTTCGTAGAAGAGCCTTCGCGACTAGCCAACACGTCATAATAAAAGGAGTCACCCGACTTATATAAGGGTAACATAAGACCCGCCTCGAAGGCTCCAACCGTAGTCAACAGATGAAACTCGTCAAACTGATAATTAGGAAGGAGCTCGTAGGTGATATCATCGTCAGGAGCATAGAAGCGAACCTCAAAAGCTTGGAGTTCATGTTTTTCCTTGAACATCTCAAGATCAATATGCTTGAAAGTGACCTTCTTCTTACCAACTGAAATGTTGCGTATCACGGGGATAGTTTCTTCTTCGTCTGCGGAATCAGAAGTAGGACCCAATTCCGAAGCTTTCCTTTTAGAAGGAAGATTTGTAGACGGATCAGCTCTCGATATAGTACCCTTGGAGTACTTCCCTTTGAAATAAACCGCGGGAGGAGGCGGCAGAGATTTCTGCGGAGGCACTGAAGGAGGAGCCATTGAACGAAGGGGCGAAGCATCCACCACTTCATTACGAGGAGGAGGAGCCTGCGTACTCCTAGAATCTTTACGAGGACGAGAAGGGGCGCGGTTAACAGCATACCTAGATCCAGAAGGACCCTTCGGCATATCCCCTTTTTTAGAAGGCATAATCTTCACACCGGAGGAAGACGAAACCCTATGACCCCGAGGATCCGATTGCGAAGACTTGTGAGGACTTTCCCCAAGTGGAGATCTGTCAGGATCTCTACGCGGAGGGGACCTTGGCGGACTAGACGGCGGAGTTTGGTAAGGAGCCCGCGAACGATCAGACATATCTACAAGGAAACACAAAAACAGTTTAGAGCAGAATACGAGGAGATCACTAAAGATCAAAAAAACCATAATTGATGGTTCATCCGGATAAACATGAAAAACCCTAAGAAACTAAAAAATACTCCATCCAGGGATAATACTCATATACAGACTCACAGACGCTGTAACAAAGAACAGGGGCAAGCATATATGCTTCGACATGTATGATCTTCATCACAAAACCAAGAACACAGCAGCAGGAGACAAACGAATAGATACACAGATAAAACAATGGTGAACAACTGATGAAAAGTCCCATACTTGTATAAAAGAGGACAACAAGCACCAACCGCAGTGGAAGAAAGGAGGATCGGAGATATCGACAGATACAGGGGCAGCAACAATCAAGAACGAAAGAAGCAGAAGAATGAAACAGAAAATTGAATGCTATATTCCTCACAAGAACAGTGATAGTAAATGACTAAAGAACAAGAATAAGAGAATAAGAAGAGAATGAACACTGACAAGAAGAGGATAAAAGTTTTTTTTCACATTCTCTTTCCTATTTATGAAGCTAGAGAAGACAATAACTGCTCCTCGTACCAAGGAGCAATTACGAGAGAAATTAATGCAAAGTGGGAAACGTGTAGGACTACCTTTCTTCTTCAAAATTGCAAAATACGCCCAAGTTAGAAGAAGAGTGGCAAATTGTATGTATACCTTTCATCATCCTCCACGTGTACAGAAAAAGACACGTAGAAGGCATGCGAAGCGAGACATCAAAACATGATAGCAAGCATTTCATCAGAAGATGCCATCGGTCAGCAGATCTGACGGTCAGGGACAGAGGACCATAGAGGTATGATGACTCAGAGGAGCACCAGATAATACCCCTTGGGTATTAACGCACCCAATCCCGAGGAAGATCCCAGATCAACGGCCGAGAGGAAGTTTGGCTGACACAGATGTAACCAGACAAAGAGACACTTGTATGACACGAGCAGAAATCCATCTACCCGCATTAAATACCAAAGATATATACACGTGTCGATCAGCTTGTGGAAGAAGCGGGGATAACCCTTCGTGTTCAAGCTCAGGCTGCGGCATATACCAAAGACCTCTGCGTAATAGGCACAAAGCACAAGAAGATAAGATTACAACGGCACTTCAGAGATCGGACCCACGTTCCTTACCTATAAATACCCCTCTCCACTAAGAGAGAAGGGGCAGACCATTTTGGAGAGCAATTAGAGGAGAATATAAGAGAGAGAAATATGAAGAGTAAGTAACCCACCTACTTCCGCAGACCTATGTATATTCTAAATTCATTCGACTATCTTTGTAACCATTCAGTACATAGTGAAACACCAAACCCCGTGGACGTAGGCCTTAGTGCTGAACCACGTAAATCTGTCTCATTTACATTTCAGCACCTTACATTCAGCGTTAAACTTCATACGCTTTATATTTATACTTGTCTCTTGATTTATTTCCTTATACTAACATTATTTATGATAATATTCGACTAGACAATGACAAGCCCGGAGGCTTTGAGTCGATGAATCAATATAATCATCCCGTCATGCATACGATGTACAATTCTAGAGTTAGGAAGTATACGAGTATTGTTTGTGAACACTTGGATGGCCCCGTGTTTTATGTGTTCACAACTCACACTGATTATCAAGATATTCGATATTGACGTGCACCAATTGCGAATTAAGCATGACCAGGAAAGGAAGCTAACCGGTACGAATGTAAGTCAAGTAAGCTTGCAGAAGTCACTTGCATTACAAGGATATTGCAAGACATGAATGATATGAGCCTGGATGATTCACTCTTGGCATGAACAAGATTAGTGTATTATCCAGCACAATATTGAAGCCAACTAAGAAAGCTGGAAAGAGGCTTGCAATGGCCTAAGTGGAAGTCCAAGGCATGCCATATATTTAGATAGTATTCGGAAATCAGTGATGCATGCAAAATACATCATCATTAGCCTTTTATGACCTTGCACCCTTAGAATAACAAGAGTAAGTATGGAACGGTGTGGATATATATGGAAACTATGTTTCAAGTATCATGTTTCGAAAGGAAAAGCGACATGCATTTTCCTGGTGAGAGTTAAAGATTTACATCTCGTTCAGTGCGTTATGAGCACCATGTCGGTGACTTTAGATCTGCTTGTTTAGTTATTCATATTTAATAAGCAAAGCATATGGCTCAAGTACCTTTAGATATCTATCGTGTAATATAGAAAATCACTTATTTCTTTTTCTAAAGGTAGCAATCTAAGACTCCTTGTTAGCCACGCAGGGAACTGTCCCAACATCTTGATAGAGTTTATATTATGGGGAAAATAGATTATTGTACTTATTAATTGTGTCTGAAACAGACGATGTGATGAAGCATTTAAAGGATAACAAGATATAAAAATGATGGACCGGGATCATTTGACCATATCCCGAGACATCGTATGAGCATATTCTAAGCTACTATAAATAGAAATGTAAGGCTAGGAAACTTTACTTATAAAGGGAAAACAGAAGCAAGTTCAATTTATAGTATTACTCTAACAGTCTCCCTCAAACTGAAATGCGGAGTAGATATACATCGGTTTGCTTAAAGTGATATAATAACCGTAATGAATACAACCTTGCAAATAAAAACTCCTCATTATTAATTCTTCTGACCTCATGTTATGTGAAAATCATAATCTCTTCATTTGGTTTGAGAAAGTTGGTGTTTCTCTTCAATTGCTAGTGCAAAAAAAAAATGGCGTTTCTCTTCAGTTAGTAGTTTGAGGAAATTGGCGTTTCTCTTCAAATGGTGTTAGAACTTTGGTGTTTCTCTTCAATTTATAATGGTTTAAATGTTAATTGGTTTTGGTACCGTTGCTCAACTGATTTTGAAACGTGTAAAAGTGGTTTAAAGTGAGTGATAGATTAGTTGCCAAACAATTTTTAACTATATTCCGAGTAATTCTACATTCATCTAATCAAACGATTATAATTAACTAAATTCCAAGAACTTGTTAGCCGAATTTCACACATAAGAACTTGTGTCTCTAGAAGTCTCATGTAAATAATTTTTAAATTTGGTTTAAATTGCAATATATTAAAGAGTAATTATTGAAATTAAATCGTGCTGGTTAAATAGTTTTATTGTGTTGTATTTTGTCTGTTTTTTTAACAACATAAGCTCGATCAAGCTTGGATTAGTATACATCTCTTTTAGGATTGTATCATCAATCCATCTAACAAACCTTAGCATTTTAATACTAATTCATTGTACCAAATAAAAGAAAGTATGTAAATGGTTGTTAGTATCGGATTTACTTGATAAAGAATTCTTATGTGTTCTTAATTTTATCTTCAAAAATAACTTTTTGATCCACTTTGGCTTCTTCTTACATACATACAAAATGAATGAGGGTTTGACATGGTCAGTAGAAAATTTCCTATGAACATACAAAAAGTTTATTTCTCTATTCTACTTGATTGAAGAATATTGGATGATTTTGTATAAATAATACAATATATTATATCATGTTTGTAACCGTAAAAGACATAAAATTAAGAATACTCTTTAAAAAAAATCGTATTAATTTATTTTTCTTAGTGAAGAAATCCAATCAATGTAAATTCATAATGTATAGTATGAAATTAATGATCATAATTATGAGAGAACCTAATCAATACATATTCATGAAAATAGGTTACAACTCATACATCCATCAGAAGTCTTTGGATGGGATGAGACTGGGATAATTGGATGCAATGTTTGTCTCTAAAAATGTTATTTGTCCGTCCAAAGCTCAAAAACCCATTCAGTTTTGTATATAAATGGTTATTAAAAGGTGTAATAAAATTGTAAATCTGATGATGAAACATGGTTTTGACAGAAGTGGGCTTTGAAGAGGTTATCAAGAGTTTAAAGGGTAGTACTTTGAAAATGGTAAACTAACAGAGAGATGTGGGTTTCAAAAAATTATCTAGATTTTAAGACGTTTTGATATTTTAATTGGATGATTGAATATGGTATTGGTACCGGGATTTAAAGGATTTTTAAACTGGTTTTGAAAAAGAAAAATAAAAATTGTTGAATGGTGTTGAAAGGTATTAGTGGTTATCCAATCTGGTAAATTAAAAGAATAAAACTAAACAGAAGGAAGATGTAGCTTGTGTATCCAATTCTCAATGATATTATTCAATACCATTATACTCAAATTTTTGGACTGATTGTTGATCAAAAAAACAAACAACTTGACGAAGTGTTTAAAAACCCAAACAAATAAAACAAATCTTGAGAAATTACTAGATGTCCATAAACAAAAAGGAACAAGAACAAAATCCTGAGAGAAGCAATAAAAGATAATTTGATAGCATTTTCAGATTTGTTCTTTATTTTTATTTTGTTTATTTTTCTCGCGAGGTTTTCCAAGTTGTAAAGATATTTCAAAGGTTTTCTAGGTTAAAACCATAGAAATTTTCTGTCTAAAATTACCTTGTTATGCAGTGAATCAGCGGAAGAACAAAAAACTGAAACTAAAAGAGCTGATGAACTTCACACCCCCCCCCCCCCCCACCATAGATTCGGTAAGAGTAATCATTTGATGCCATTAAAATTATGTTGAATCGATAAAAACGATCTTCAAATATGATTTCGCTAAGTTAATTTATTTTAAAGAAGAAACTAATGGGTATTAGGGATTATCATCAATTTTATTTTTTGTTATTAATGAAGTTTTAGGATGTTAAAAAATATCTGAAGTTTGTGTTGGTGAATAAATTATGAGAAAATAGAAATCAACTTGGTGGGCCAGGGGTGGTGGTGAACGAAAATAATGAAGCGCATTAAATTCTCGTTTAAAAGAGTAATAATGAGGGCGGGTGAGGATACAAGGGTTTCTGCTTCAAATAATATAATCTCAAGAAATTAATATTACAAACAACTACAGATTTGATGATAGAAAGAAAAAGGAATAGGATATGATTTTATGATTTGGGTGGGAGGGGGTAAGCATCAAAGAAACGACTCATCATAGATAAAATTCCTTCCCTTCTTATGATACCATGATGCGTTCAAATTTTGGAGAAAATAAATTATTGTATTAGTTAATTGTGTCTAAAACATATAATATAATGAAGCATTTATAAAAACAAGATATAAAAATGATGCCCCCCTAAGGCATCATTTGATCATATCCTAAGACATCAATGGATCATTTTCTAATCTACTAGAAATAGAAATGTAAGGGTAAGAAACCTTACCTATAAAGGTAAAACTTGTAGCATTATTGTAACACATCTATTCGCTTATTATGTCAAAGTGAAAAAAGAGATTTGTGACGTACCGGAAAATTACGCTTCTGGAGCTACGCGCAGGAAGCTAAAGCTCCACGATGCGCCACTCATAAACGTAGTGACCGACCCGTAAAGCTGCACTTCTCGCCAGGAAAATGCACCTTGATTATCATTCCAATCATATTTCGCAAGCATGATGCCTTAAACGCAACTTCCATACTGTTCCATCTTACCATTGTTCTGCGAAAGGTGCAAGGCCATACAGGCTAATGCAGATACATTTTGCATGCATCACTGACTTCCGAGTCCAGTCCAGGAATTATGCATGCCTTGGAATTGTACATAGGCCATTGCAAACATATTTATGCATCCATGCTTCACTTTGGTATTGAGATGAGATCATGCATTGGTCTTGCTCGTGCCAAGGGTCCATTCGTCAGTGTTATGCCATTTTGTAATGCATCCTTATGATGTAAGTGGTTTATGCAAGCTTCCCTAACTTGGATATCCGTTTATCTTTCTTTCCTAGCCATGCACATTTCACAATTAGTGCATGTCTAATAACTTGATAGGAAGTACGAGCATTCAACGAATGAAATGTAACTAATCTAGTGTGGCAATAATCATCTCTTGTATCGCATTGCGGGGCCAGGTAATATGATTAACCAAAATGTTTCAATCACATCCAAATTAGATGATACGAGCGACAAAGTGTTGGACTACATATGTTACAGCTTACTGCATATACATATGTACCATACTTCATAGCTCGAAGGGGTCAAGCACAGACCGTATTTCGTCAGTTTTGGTGCTAGAAAACAAATCCAACACGTGTTGCACGGCCAAATCCAAGTAAAACCTATTCTGTATATGCCAAAGGTTCATTCAAAAATGACGCCCAAGAGTGTGTATCATTAGCCTTTCCTTCATAATGCATCATAGTGTTGGTGCATTCTTAGTTTAGCAACGCTACAACGATGATGCATACGCATCATGAAGCTCTTTCAAGTAAGAAAAACAGGCATAAGAATGATTTTGTACCATATATGCTTCACCGCCAATCTTTGTAGCTTAAGAATGAATCTCCACATAATGCACCTTCAACCAACACCGCTTCCATATATATATGTCTTATTGACATTTCTACAGGTATAAAAAGGGGATAAGATGGACATCTATTAAGTTCACCTGATTCGGCGATAACGAATTTTGGATGATGCACCATACTTATGCATTTCATGTTCTCGGCCAATGCCCAGCTTTTGAATTGCACCATACTGGTGTAATTTCACTCTTCATCAGCATCCTACTTTCATTATACGTCAGGGTGGTGCAATTTCTGTTGTAAACCAACATGCCTTGATCGCGCAACACAAGATTTGAGATGAAGCTTCATCTTATTCAATAACGCATTTTTGAGCGTGTGTCATGCAAAAAGTGCTAGTATTACATTATTACCCCCATTAAATTATTTTGTCCCCGAAATTCAAAACTAAAAATATTATGGACAAGCTTAAGTTTTCTTCAGTTTTTCGTCAACAAAATTAGGACTTTATGAGCATATCTACCATACCACATACCCAGGAATTCCAAGATAGTCCACTATGCTATCAAGAAAATCAATCTGGATCTCGTAAGAATATATCTCATACCATATACTCGGGATTTAAAAAAGGATATCTCAAAAAGGATCCTAAGTTCACATCCCATACCACAACACCCATAAATCCTCAAGGTTCACAGTTTTTTAAGGGTTACCGCATATAACAAGCAATTTTTAACGCACTACTATGAGGACCAATCTCTAACGCTAGAGAAATCAGATGAAAGCGACCGCTCAAAACGGTCTTCCGTGTATATACCAACGTAGTGGAATCTAGACGTCCTGACATCCCACACGTTCCAAACGAGTAAGGATGATCAGTCCCAAATTTTCCATTATTTCATACGGTCTTTTGGGTCACCAACTATCTGGTGGGTCACAATTTAAGGCATGTCAAACTCAAAGTACTCGACTAAGTCCAACACGAGTTTGCACAGTAACTAGCATTGCAGTTACAAACTTTCTTCACGCGCAACAATTTCCTTAGTCCCTCAACTTAGGAAAATTTGTAGACTCGTTACAAAACACTCAATGATGAGTGCAACACGCACAGTCCTTAGTGTTATCTCGGAACTTCTTCTGATACCAAGTGTGACTCGCCGAAACTTACGGCTCCAAAATTATGCTCAGCAGGCTAAAACTCTCTAATGCGCCACTCATAATCGCAATAAACCAACCACAAAGATTCACTTTTTACCAAGAAAATGCATGTGGATTTCCCATTCCAAACATGTTTTGCAAGTGTGATGCCTTCAACATAACTTCCAGACAGTTCAAACTTAAACTTGTTTTGTGAAAGGTGCAAAGATATAAAGGCTAATACATATGCATTTGATATGCATCATTGACTTTTGAGTCCTGTCCAGACATAAGGAATGCCTTAGAATTCCACATCGTCCATTACAAATCTATTTCCGTATTCATGCTTCGCTTGGACATTGATATGAGAGCATGCATTGATATTTCTCATGCCAAGGGTGCATCAGTCAAGCTCATGACATTCTTGTCATGAATCCTTATGATTTAATTAGCGTAAGCAAGGTTCGCTAACTTGTATACCAGTTTATCTCCCTTTCCTAGTTATGCCTTATTCACAATTAGTGTATGCATACGTCGATTGTCTTGATGGGAAGTATGAGCATCCAAGGAATAGATTGCAATTGCCTCATCTAGTATGGAAACAATTATCACTTGCATTGAATTTCCGAGCCAGATGATTTGAGTTACCAAAAATATCGCAATAACATCCGATTAGATGATATGAGCGACAAAGTGTTGGATAACAAATGCCGCAACTCATTGCGTAGGCCTACGTACCTTATCCCGTAGCTCAAATGGATCAATCACATAACGTAGTTAATCCATGCCGGGAATGCTAAATAAATTCAACTCGTGTTTCAAGGCCAAAGACGAGAAAAGCCTTGTCCGTATAGGCCAACGGTTCCTTCGTAAATAATTACCAAGTGTGTGCATCATTAGTCTTTCCTGCGGAATGCATCATACTGGTGCATTCTTGGTTTGAAAATGCTGGAACGATGATGCATATGCATCATGAATCTCTCTTGAATAAGCAACTCGTCATAAGGATGCTTTCGCGTCATATATGCTTCACCGGCAAAGCTTTGTAGATTAAGGATGCATATCCACATAATGAACCTTCAACTAACACCCCTTCTATATATATCTTATTGACATTTATATAATTAGAATTAGGGGAAATGGTGGATATGTATACAACATATTTTTAATGACGTACTAGTGATACATTTCTAATTCTCGGCCAATGCTCAACTTGCGAATTGCACCATAGCGATTCACTTTCACTATTGGTAGCAACTCACTTTCATTATGCATCATGATAGTGCAATTTATATTTTGGGCCAATATTCCCTAATCACGCAACAAAATCCATGAGATGAAGCTTTATCTCATTCAATGACGCATCTTTAAGCATGCGTCATGCGAAAGGTGCGAGCATTACAAGATTATATAATATCTGTGATGCGTTTAATTACATTCAGCAGTGTTTAAACAATAAATTACAATTGGGTCCAATCTTATTGTTAGAGCATAACTCGGTTGAACCCACCAAGCGTTGGTATGTCAAGTTTGGTTGTCATATTTCAGTATCAAAACTCATCTAGAGTCGCTTGATTAAATTCTAGAGTCAACTTCATTTAGGTTAGACTAGAAAGTCTAAAAATGTTGATACATATAAGTATTACTCCGAAAACCTAAAGAATGAGAAGAAGTAACGACTGCAACAAGGACATCATCCTTCCATTTGAGGTTAGTAATACTGACTTGACTTGTTTCCATTCCTAACGTATTTTTCAAGTCATATTATATTGAAAACATAATGTACAAAGCTGTATATATATATAATACTCTAGTGATTAGACTTGGTCATATCATTATGATCAAAGTGTCAAGGAATCTATTATTGCGAAGTATAAACGCTTATCTTTTGGAACTTCGTACGTACGACATCAACATAATCTTTGTATTTAGTTACTTGATTATGTGTAAGCTATAGGTGTTGATTTCATCCTAGAAAACAATGTTTTATAACATTTGTTTAAAGGAAGTACATATACAAACTTGCTTCGTAATCGAAAGGAAATCATAGTTGGTCATGTTCTTTATTGAATATCTTTTGAATGACCAATACAAGATGATGACAAGGTAGAACCTATCTTAACTTATGTTGAGAATTGTGGTTTAACCGGCCATGGTCTAGAGGATGTAGAAAGTTGTAATCGGTCACAAGCTACTTTGTGGAGCAAGGTGTAACAGGTCACAAGCTACATTGAGAAGTTAGTTGTAAATGATCATAAGATACCTTTGGAATCAAGGTGTAACTGATCACAAGCTAACTCTAGAAGTAAGGTGTAACCGATCACAAGCTGTCTCGGGAAGTAAGGTGTAACTGATCACAAGCTACCTTCGTGAAGCATGGTGTAACCGATCACAACCTACTTTGGGAGCGTGGTGTAACCGGTCACAACCTAATTTGGGAAGCATGGTATAACCGATCACAACTTACATTGTCAGTTTGGTACAGCCGATCCCAAGGAGCAAAAACCGAGTTTCCAATCTTCACATATCTCTTTATGTTTGGTGTGAACTTAGAATTAGGGTTTGCTGGGAGAAACTTCTAGATGTCGACATCATTTAAACATGTACATAATTCTTACCATTAATTTTTCAAATATTTTCCTTGATGCTCAAGGAGATACCATACCGAAATATTGAAAAGCATTTAATTATAATTTTCATCATATATGTTTTAACTACCAGCAATTAAAACATATCCAATGAAAAATATTATTAGTTAATGTGTTACACTAACAATAAAAGTTTTTTATGAGAGTTTTCGGAAAATATGGTTTGTAATTTAATTGGAAATAGGAAAACCAAAATTAGGTATTTTAATGTTAATATCTTGAGAATATTTTCGGTTTCGGAATTTCCTTGTTGTCCAAACAACCTTGGTCTATAAATTCTTGAGTTTACATTTCTTGCAAACTATCATAAGAGCCAGGCAAATTTCAATCTTGTTGTTTCTGGTGGAGCCATCTATCCGGAGAGGAAAGTACCCTAATTAGGCGAAATCTCTTACGACAGCTCGTTTAAGGACTTCCATGGGATCAAGAAGATCTACGAGTACCGTTGGTGGGAAACTAGATAATTTCATTGTTGTTTTAGTTTTCGATTTTTGATTTGATTGACTAACGGTTGTTGAAACTTTGATTGTACCTAGTTTGTTTATTCTTGGGAACCTTCTCTTATGATATAAGGGTCACTCAAACTAGACCAAAGTATCGACAGGATATTTGGAACCATTTTCGGATCTGAAGACTGATAGACACATTTTTCTGTCAAATTGTCCTCAGTGTCTCTATTGTTAGTGCTTGATTTTGTACTTATTATGGTGTTTTTATGTTTGTATAGGTGTTTTTGGAGAAATACACTTGTGTGGAAAAAGTTGCTCAAAAAGTGCTATTTGGAACCCCGTAGGAGATTTGCTATTCAGACCCTCAGTTTGGATAAGGGGCACCTTATTGACTATTTGCACCCAGGGCGCCAGTCGCTATTCGCACCCCCATATCTGTTAGGGGGAGGTCATCTTCTTCTTCACGGGATTTTGGCGGGAAAATGAAGTCTGCAAGCTGCGGAACTTTCAGGGCAAGAATTGGACGTGAGTTTTGCCGAGTTTCTCTCGGATTTGACTTGGAATAATCCTATTTCACTAAAACAGGGAAGGTAATTGATTCATGCACGCGAATAAGGGAAGATTTGGGTTGATTCTCGATAAAACAGGGAAGAAATATTACGGGGTTTATGGTTGATTTTCTGGTGATTTTTATACGGACGTTAAGTGCAGTCTAGGGAGGATCTCTAGATTTTATACCATTGATTGGGAGAGATATTATACAGCTGGAGAAGACGTGTAGAAGAGATAAAAAAAGGGAAGAAAAGCTGGATTATTCCTGTGACTTGCAAATAAGGAAAGTAGATTGATCGGAGTTATTACGAGAGATTTTTGGATGTTATTGGGTTATAAATTGTGCTGAGGTAGCATAGAGGCGTGACGGAGAGTTTGGGGAGCAGTTAGAACGAACAAAGAGTCGAGAAATCAAAGTTGCAGGAAACGCCATTTCTGCTGCTGCATAGCAGAAGAACACGAAGAACAGACCAACCAAGACAGTCGTTTATCAACAGTGATAACGACACACAGCCGCGGGTCTTAGAAGCTACAGTCTCAGCGACTGTTGCACGACAGTCTTATTTGCTATAGTAACAACGACAGTCAACATATATCGTTCTCTGTAATTTTAATCATTCTCACACTTTCATCATTTGTAAACCATCTTTGAGCATAAATGAAATCAACTTTTGAGCGTGTTTCCAACATGATGAGAGGCTAAATTCTCGCATAACCAAGGCAATGGATGAAGCTATTTACACATGAATAACGGGTAACTATTTCATTTTCTCTAATGTTTAATTATAATTCACTCAATCACTGCTTTTGCATATTTTTTAAATGTTTACATAATTTTCTTAATTACTTGAGATTCAATTTGATAGATTATACTTTGTTTAATCAATTGATAGTCTATGCTTAGGAAATACAATTAATATTTGAGAATATGTTTGATTATTTTTGGATTAAGATATAAAGGATTTAAAGGCTAATTAGAGTTATGAAATATTTGATGTCATTCATTCATGTGTAATAATGGATTCTAGTGTCTTGGTTATCTTTAATATCTTGAAATCAAATTTTGAGTTAAGTTTTCTTTATTTTTAGTAAATCTAAAATCTTTTGCTTTCACAAGTCTCAACGAATCTTTTAGTACAACTCAATTGAAAATACCATCAAAGACATCTTGTGATAATCCATTGTTAATAGATTCCGTTTTGTGTGTGATTGATTACAATAGGATTCAAGTTTTGTTGTGAAGGTTATTGAAGGCAATAGAAGATTTGAAGACGAAGAAGAGTTTCTTATTAGTTTTTGAAAAGACGAGGGTACCTAAATATACCTCAATCTAAAAAATTTCTTAACTATAAGTCATTTCTCCGAAAGTGATTGTCTATGGACTGAGTCGAGACAATACAACTAACCGGTTCACACTTCATGTGATCGTTTATGATACGAGATCGAGACAATACAACAACTAAGTATGTTTACTTGATAAAAAGGTTCGGACTTACCAAACACAATAGGATTACTTATCAAGTAAATAAGAATTAACGTTTGTATAATTTACTTTAAATTATAATAATAACAATTATAATTGCAGAAAATAAAAGTAAATGACACAACGATATTTTGTTAACGAGGAAACCGCAAATACAGAAAAACCCTGGAACCTTGTCCGGAATTGAATACCCTCAGGATTAAGCCGCTATAAAAAATAAACCAACTTCGTATAGTTGAGACCAAGCAACTAAACATATAGTTCACCTAGTTCCGTCTGTATTCCCATGCCTCCAACTTATGAAAAAGTCACGTACTTGGAACAATTCATTTGGTTCGTATTCCAAACAGTAAAGGAATAAAAAATCTGTTTGGTATCAACTCTCTTCAACCAAGTGATATGAGTTCGACAAAGGCTCCTCTGTTCATCTCAATAAACTCCTTCGTCGGGATCTTAGATCTATCTTATTCTCAACTACCGAAGTAATTGTTAAGATTTTGCAATGAATACTTTTAATCACAAAGAATTGTATTGATGATGATCTACACAACTAATTAATCTTATCTATCATAAGGATAAAACGACTATAGTTGGATTCTCTATACCGAAACAAGTATTGTGCATACCAAAGATTATGAACCCCAAATCAGAAATCTTCAATATCTTCTTTGTCTTCATATCTTCTTAGATCTTCAATAAACACCTGCACTCTACAACTTGAATCTCTTGTGATCAATCACCCACAGAACTGAGTCTGTTAACAATGGATTATCACAAGACGTCTTTAGATCTTCAAACTGTCTAAAGATCCCTGTCGAAACTTCGATCTAGTTTGAGTGAATCTTATATCAGAAGAGAAGATTCTCAAGCATAAAAAAACTAGGTGCAATCAAATTTCAACCACTGTTAGTCAATCAAATCAATCGAAAACAAAAGATAAACCGCAATTATCTAGTTTCCCACTAAAGGTACTGACTAGAGATTCTCAATCCCAAAGAAGTCTTTAAACTGGGCCGCCGTAAGAGATTTCGCCTAATTAGGTTACTCTCCTCTCCGAATAGGTGGCTTCACCAGTTACAACACAACCGAGGAAGTTTGCTGTCACGAAGGATTAGTTTGCTTGAGATGCAAACTTTCATATTTATAGACAAGGAAGTTTGGACACCAAGTAATTTCCAAAACCAAAAATATTCTCAAGATATGCATTAAAGCTCATATTCGATTTCCATAATTCTTGTAAATGCTCTGTCCAAAATAATGATCGAAAATCTCTTTGGAAAATCTTCAACTAGTAAATGCACATTACTAATTCTCATTTTCCTAAAATAAAATTAACAACCTTAATTAAAATATTCTTAACTTATATATGTTTCGATCCTGGGATATTCTTCCTTTAGTTATTAAGGAATAACTATGAACAATTAAAGATTAACATTTATTGCGCGTGTTCAAAGTATGTCGACATCCTTACTTTGTAAGTCCTCTTTCATACTTACAACCTTGAAACCGATTTGCCACAGTTCCAAACAAGTTTAGAATTGGTTCATCTGACTTTCAAGAACTATGTGATTTATGAAGAACACTCAATCACAAATCATGGGTTTAACGGTTCTACCAAAACAAGTTTCAGTTCTACCTCTATGTAAGTACTGTGCTTAGTCACACTAGATTTCCAAAATTCGGTTGACTAGGTACTAGGATCGGTTCCCCATATATATATGGTATCTAACTTGAATGTGTTGCACATGTCCATAGGATAGGTTCCCCTTTGCCTAAAAACGTGTTGCACATGTCCATAAGACCGGTTCCCCTTTCTGCTATAAACTTGTTGCACCTCATACAAGGGTCGATTCCCCTTTGTGATGTGTTGTACCTCTTACTAGTATCGGTTCCCCTTTACCCAGAGTTGGTCATACACAAATCACAAACTCGATCATACCATCTCAGGTGATTACTTAAGATCGGTTTCACTAATGAAAGTCATACCAATACAAAAGTCAGGCATTTGTGAATAGTTTTACCAAGAACATAAACAAGTGATGAGCGGTTATACTAATCACACATATTGGTTGTTCAAAAGATATGCAATAAATAACAATACCAATAATTCCTGGCGATTTCCTTTTCGATTCAAAAAACAAGTTCATGAATTTACTTCCTTAAAACACATGTAAACATTGTTTCCTAGGATGAAATCCTCACCTTATACCCATATATAATCACAATAAAATTTAAACGGTTATGTCGATGTCTTATCTACAAATTTAATGGTTAAGCAATAAACCTCGTATTGTATTCCTTAATACTATGTCTTTCTAGAGTTCAATCATGCTTCGCAGTTTTGTTTTCAATATGCACAACTTGGACGATACGTTAGAGAATGAAATAGTTCAAGTCAAATATCACTAACCTCAAGCGGAAGGATGATGTTGCCGTTGTAGCTTCTTGCTTCTTCACTTCTTCAAGTCTTCGCAATACTTGTAATGTCTCATATCCTAATACTTTCAAACTAACCTATACGAAGTTGACTCTAGTACATAATCACGACTCTTTAAATGAGTTTTGATTCACTAAAATATGACAACCAAACTTGACATACCAACGCTTGGAGGGTTCAACCGAGCTACGCTCTAACAATCTCCCCCTTTGTCAATTTTAGTGACAAAACTCTTACATCATATGGATAAAAAAATTACAAGAATTCATTACACATACGCTTGATTGCCGAATTCAACAACACAATAACCTGTATATATTCAATCATTTAAATGCCGTTGTTGACATTATAATAACAAATATAATACTCTCCATAAAGGTAAGATATGTATATTTTCAATCCGCACGTCTTTGTTATTCACTTTGTAATGATATGTTACTCCCCCTTAGTCTATGCTTTCACTCTTTCGTTAGATAAACGTTTAAGCACCAATGTCCTTTCCCTTAGTGATACCAATCAATATAAATCAATGCCAATATCACTTGTTTACTCCATATATTTCTCCCTCTTTTTTGTCACAAAAGGACAAACCAAAGGATGTTACAAATCTCAAAAGACTTGCAACCTATAGAGTTAAGCACGAGGGTTCCACACACCATTTTCGATAACTAATATCAAAACCGAAACTACAAAGTAATTTTATTTTCATATGTTATCAAGGAAAAAATTTCCCTAATAGTTTAGCAAACCAAAAACAACTAAGCACCTTAGTTCCTTTGCTAAACCGATTGTACAAATACAATCGCTTATTAGATAAGACCAAAATAAAGATAACACTATTTTTCTCATCAGGTTCTAATTATCAATATAACTTAGACCTTTAAATTTTAAACAAGACAAGTACTAGGTTAGTTAACTACTATTTATTGTTAAGGCATTCGATTAAACTTGAATAACCGAAACCTCCACTTTGATAAGTATAACTAAGATCAGCATTAACTTAGTTTCTCTTATCCGGAATCGAATTGGACTAAACAATACATCCCGTAAACTTTTTCTTTCGTTAAGCCATAAATAATTCATACCAACCAATTAAATCAACTTGCAAAATTATTCACCTCAACCGGAAGCAATTGAAACAACATAGACATTAAAGCACCGCAATTGCACCGAAATTTTGTACGCCTAAACAATTGATAACACACAATAAAGAAAGAGAACAATAGTTTTTCCTAACCGGACGGAAACAATTGAATCACACACACATCCATACACAAATAATGGAAACATCAATTGTACCATAATTTTGTTAAGCAAAAGCAATAAATACATGAAATAAAATCAGGCTTTTCTTAGACAGGAAAACGATTAACTAACAAACTCGTTACCTTAAATTTCTCATCCTCTTATCCAATATGTTTGCATCTTCGTCAAGGGAGAATTGATATCGAAATATCATTATGTTTTCATCCTTATGCAAAATAAAAGAATAACAACAACCAACCTTTACCATAGAAAGGTTGAAAATCGGTTTTAACAATTGCAAGCAAAAGTTGAAAACCGTCGAAACACATATGCTTTTGTGCTAAACCCAAACCGATTCAACATATTGTGACTTTTTCACATATTGTTTATAACATAACCCCTCATGATCCTTTGATAAAGCCTGCCAACATGGGCTAGAACTTAATCCTGCTAAATCAAAAAGTCACCCAAACCATAAAGGTTCACAACATATGAGACCGAATATCAAGGTAATAAAACTGAAATCAAATATCCCATAAACATGCGTAGAAATAATATAAAGCATTCAATCACATGCTATGTAAATCTAAAACTATCACAAAAAATTATAAATCAAATAATTTTATTCATAATAAAGATAGTTTTATTTATAATATACCTTACATAAAGTAGCCTAGTTTCAAATAAGAATTTAATCTTATTTTTGCTTTGCATGCCTTACTTGAAAATTCCTTTAGAAGAATCTTGGTTTTGGTTAGATACCTTTTAGAATATTCTAAATTTCTTCTAAAATCTCCAAGGTCTTCAGGCCATCTATATTTTGTAATAGATTCTTTGTATCCAGAGATACTCACCTTAGCACCAATAACGTCATCCTTGAGAAGATCTCTTCTTCCAATGAGTTCCATTGTTCCCTCAAACATATTTTGAGCAAGAATAGTTGAGACGGATGTATTGATAGGGAAAGAACAATAATCGGAACATATTCCATATATTATTTTCTCATAATATGTGCAGCTAGGCGCAAGAGTTCTTTCAATTTTTTCAACACAAAAATCACAAACAACATCATACCGTTCTTTTCCTTCCACAATGAAAGGGATCATATAAAGAAATTTTAAACGAGGCAAAGTGATGCATGAGCTAATTATTTACGAGATTTCTTTCGTCAAGTCTTCTTTACTTTCTACATAGGGTGAAAGCATTGTAACACGATAACACAAGAGGAGCACAACCAGACTTATTTATAATCCCTACTTTTTCTTTTTCAAACCAAAAACTCAAAAAGGAAAGATTCCCTAATCAATTTCCGAAAAACAACTCTTTCCTTACAAAAGTGAGGCAACAACCACTAAGATTTGAGAGGTCCTAGAGTCCTGATCGACTCCCTTTTTATTTTTCTACTGTGTAGTAGATCATCAAAAGATGTTTGCATATTGATATCACTGGATATCTCTAGATCCTTTTTGAGTCTAAGCACTAGACTTTCATAGTCATCTTTGTCTAATATTACAACAGGATTGTTTTTCTTAGAGTTTGTGTTAGATGACTTCCTTTTGGATACCTTCTCAGATTTTGGTCCATTTGTAGGAAGATTTTGAATGAAGATTCTTCATCTCTAGTGAAATTTCATCTTTCCACTTTGGAACATCAGATCTCATATCCTCATTGAAAAAGGCATTACCTTTTCTATTATTTATACTTTTATGAATGTTTTTTTTTTAGGATATGATTTTGAATAATTCATTTGTCTTACAGGACAATGATGATCTGAGAGGTATTTGGAGGTAAAGCAATTTAACTCTTTTGAGACAAAAGATAGAGCATTCTGCATCTTTCGTATCTTACACTCTCTTTTCATATTACCTTTATATCTACAATAAAAACACTGCTTATTCAAAGGTGTATAGTTTTTCGATTTACCTTTATGAAACTTTCGGTCATAATGCTGCTTCTTAGTTGGAATCTTCCTTTGTTTGCATTCAGAGATCTTTTTTGTCGGAATCTCACTTGGGCACTTGGGCGAATCATGCGTGCAAACTTGTTTAGGTGGATCTTCTGGAATGGACGAGCGAACTGCATTTACGAATTTTACTTCTTTGTTGATTGACGAAGTATCAAGACCATCATATCCTAATCCACGTTTGTCGCTATGATTTCTTCCTGCATCTAACATGGAAGATAAGTTGATTGTGCTATCATCGAGTCTTCTCAGCCTTACAGCTTCTTCTTCCAACACCTTAGTTTATTCAAGAGCTTCGGCTAGTTGATCCTCAGGAGGATTGTTCTTGAAGGAATCAGACTCATGTTGTTTGTTGCTCATTGATTGTTGAGAATTAATCATGGCTTCTATCTCAAGAAGTTTTTTATTCAACAAGTAATGTTACCTGTTGAGGTTCTCAAATTCAAGGGTTTTTGAGTGAAGACTTTCTTTGTAGTCTTTAAGTAGATATCTGGAACTCTGATGTCCATAGAAGAAGCCAGAAAATACCTTTCTTAGTTTCCTATTTTCTCTGCTAAGAGGAGCAAGAAGTCCAATCACATCTGAGGGAGACAGTCTTTTTGTGGAGACAGCTCCTAGTAGTGAGAAAAATTCAGACAGATCATCTTCAACATCTTGATCAATTTCTGACTCACCATCTTCAAAAATCTCATCAAGTTTTTTTCAAGGCATGTTTGCCAATCACAGGAATCTAAATTATAGAGATCAGGTTGTTCAGTAGATTCACAGAACCCATCATTTTGAGATGATGATCTTTCATCTTGGTTTACGTTAACTGATCCATACATGGATTCAATTTCTTATAGATTGGATCGCACCAAAAACATATTTTTAGATCTTTTCGTGTTTGCCTGCTCTGATACCAATTTAAAAGACGAGGGTGCCCAAATATACCTCAATCTAAAACTTTTCATACCTATAAGTCATTTCTCCGAAAGTGATTGTCTATGGACTGAGTCGAGACAATACAACTAATCGGTTCACACTTCGTGTGATTGTCTATGGATACGAGATCGAGACAATACATCAACGAAGTATGTTTATTTGATAAAAAGGTTCGGACTTAACCAAACACAATAGGATTACTTATCAAGTAAATAGGAATTAATGTTTATGTATTTTACTTTATATTATAATAATAACAATTATAATTGCGGAAGATAAAAGTAAATGACACGGCAAGATTTTGTTAAGGAGGATACCGCAAATACAGAAAAACCCCGGGACCTTGTCCAGAATTGAATACTCTCAGGATTAAGCCGCTATACAAAATAAACCAACTTCGTATAGTTGAGCCCAAGCAAATAAACCTATAGTTCACCTAATTCTGTTTGTACTCCACGCCTCTAACTTATGAATAAGTCACGTACTTGGAACAATTCCTTTGGTTCGTATTCCAAACAGTAAAGGAACAACAAATCTGTTTGGTAGCAACTCTCTTCAACCAAGTGATATGAGTTCGACAAATACTCTTCTGTTTATCTCAATAAACTCCTTCTTCAGGTTCTTAGATCTATCTTATTCTCAACTACCGAAGTAATTTTTAAGATTTTGCAATCAATACTTTTAATCACAAAGAATTGTATTAATGCTGATCTACACAACTAATCAATCTAATCTATCACAAGGATAAACCGATCATAGTTGGATCCTCTATACCGAAACAAGTATTGTGCACACCAAAGATTATGAACCCCAAATCAGAAATCTTCAATATCTTCTTTGTCTTCAAATCTTCTTAGATCTTCAATAAACACCTGCACTCAACAACTTGAATCTCTTGTGATCAATCACGCACAGAACCGAGACTGTTAACAATGGATTATCACAAGACGTCTTTAGATCTTCAAACAATCTAAAGATCCATGTCGAAACTTCGATCTAGTTTGAGTGAATCTTATATCAGAAACGAATATTCTCAAGCATAAACAAACTATGTGCAATCAAAGTTCAACCACCGTTAGTCAATCAAATCAATCAAAAACAAAAGATAAACCGCCATTATATAGTTTCCCACCAACGGTACTAATAGAGCTTATCAATCCCAAAGAAGACTTTAAACTGAGCGGTCGTAAGAGATTTCTCCTAATTAGGTTACTCTCCTCTCTGAATAGGCGGATTCACCAGCAACAAGCCATCAACTCTTACTCAACCGAGGAAGTTTGCTGTCACACATGATTAGTTTGCTTGAAATGCAAACTTTCATATTTATAGACAAGGAAGTTTGGACACCAAGGAATTTCCAAAACCGAAAGTATTCTCAAGATATGCATTAAAGCTCATATTTGGTTTCCAATTTCTGGAAATGCTCTGTCCAAAATAATGATCGAAAATCTCTTTGGAAAATCTTCAACTAGTAAATGCATATTACTAATTATCATTTTCCTAAAATAAAATTAACAACCTAAATTAAAAAAATATTAAATTATATATGTTTCGATCCTGAGATTTTCTTCCTTTAGATATTAAGGAATAACTTTGAACAATTAAAGATTAACATTTACTGCTCGTGTTCAAAGTATGTCGACATACTTACTTTGTAAGTCCTCTTTCATACTTAAAACCTTGAGACCGCTTTGCCACACATCCAAACAAGTTTAGAATTGGTTCATCTGACTTTCAAGAACTATGTGATTGATCAAGAACACTCAATCACAAATCATGGGTTTAACGGTTCTACCAAGAAAAGTTTCGGTTCTACCTCCATATGAGTATTGTGCATAGTCTCACTAGCTTTCCAAAATTCGGTTGACTAGGTACAATGATCGGTTCCCCATATATATATGGTATCTAACTTGAATGTATTTCACATGTCATAGGATCGGTTCCCCTTTGCCTAAAAACGTGTTTCACATGTGCATAAGATCGGTTCCCCTTTCTGCTATAAACTTTTTGCACCTCATACAAGGATCGATTCCCCTTTGTGATGTATTGCACCTCTTACTAGGATCGGTTACCATTTACCAAGAGTTGATCATACACAAATCACAAACTTGATCATACCATCTCAGGTGATTACTTAAGATCGGTTTCACTAATGAAAGTCATACCAATACAAAAGTCAGGCCTTTGTGAATAATTTTACCAAGAACATAAACAAGTCACGAGGGGTTCTACTAATCACACATATTGTTTGTTCAAAAGGTATACAATAAATAAAAATACCAATAATTCCTGGCGATTTCCTTTTCGATTCGCAAAACAAGTTCATGAATTTACTTCTTTAAAACACATGTAAAACATTGTTTAATAGGATGAAATCCTCACCTTAGACGCATACATAATCACAATAGAATTTAAACAATTATGTCGATGTCTTATCTACAAAGTTTAATGGTTAAGCAATAAACCTCGTATTGTATTCCTTAATACTATGTCTATATAGAGTTCAATCATGCTTCGAGGTTTTGTTTTCAATATGCACGACTTGAAAGATACATTAGGGATTGAAACATTTCAAGTCAAATATCACTAACCTCAAGTGGAAGGATGATTTTTTCGTTGTAGCTCCTTGCTTCTTCAAGTCTTCGCAATACTTGTAATGTCTCATATCCTAATACTTTCAAGCTAACCTATACGAAGTTGACTCTAGTACATAATCAACCGACTCTTTAAATGATTTTTGATTCATTAAAATATGACAACGAAACTTGACATACCAACGCTTGATGGTTTCAACCGAGCTATGCTCTAACAGTTTTCGTATCTTGTTGATTTGGTGCACAAACCTTGATCGAATGGTCCAACTAGAATAGTGTTTATCTTTGATAGACTTTATTGTGTAGTTGTGTAAGTTCGGCGTCACTTTATATTTTCTCTTTGAGTTTTATATAAATTGATTGATTGCAAATTTAAATATTGGTTATTTCAGCAATCAAAATTTAGATTGAACTAACCAAACAAAGGAGTTTATTAGTTTAAAAGGAAGAGCTTTTGTCAACAACTCACATATCTTTATAGCAAAGATTGATTAGAGTGGTTACCAAACAGATTCTTCTTTTGTTGTTTGGAATACGATCCAAAGGACTTGCTATTCACGTGCGTGACTTTAAAAGTCGAGGGCGCGAGGATACTGAGAAAACTAAGTAGCTAGGGTTACTTTACTTGGTGTCAACTACACGAAGTTGGTATTATATTTTGTATAACATCTTAATTCTGAGAGTATTCAAAACTAGACTATGTCCCGGGGGTTTTCTTCATTTGTGGTATCCTCGTTAACAAAATCTTGTTGTGTCATTTACTTTATTTCTGCATTATGATTGTTATTATAATTAAGTAAATTACACACGTACATTAATCCTAGTCACTTGACATTGATACTACAGAATTTCGGTTTAATACCGTAGCTATTATCAAGTGATCACTCTGTTGTCGTATTGTCTCGATTTCATATCTATATACGATCACACAAGGTTAATAAAATAGTTGTCGTATTGTCTCGATTTTATCCATAGATGATCACACTTGGTATCAGACTTATAGGTTGATGTTAGAAAGATTGTGGTATATTTGGGTACCCTCGTCTTTTCACTTATATATATATATACATGTGGATATTTTTTATTTCATAGAAATCCGATGATTTTTTAGTTTAGACTTTTTTTCTTTCAGTTTTGGGTATTTTTTTTTTGTAATTGAATTAAAAAAAATTGACCCTATATTAACTATGATATAAGGATTGATTGTTTCGATATATTAACTCCGAGTAAAAATAAAGGTGTGTTGCAAAGACTAGGACTAAGGTGAGCTAAGTGTGAAATACTAAATACGGACAAATATCGAACATATGGAAACATAATGGGTTTTAGCAAGGGTATGATCTTTTCATTTTTACTTGGGGAGATATACATGCTTGGACTTCATTTTGTTATGGCTCGGGATAATCATATGCCATCATTCAGAAAATTTCAAAAAAGAAAAAGAAAAAAGAAGAATTCTCGCATTCATGGTTCAAAATTCAGCTGGAACTGTTTATCTATTTTTAGTTTGAACGAATGATTGGTTTATTAAAGAAAAAAACTAAAAGTCATAAAAGGGAAACAACTAATTATTGAGATGGAACTAATCATCGTAATCAAGCACGCACTATAAGGTAATTTTTTATTTTTATTTTTTGGCGGTCCGATTCCAACCGTTGTCGTCAGCATTTAGCCACTACAAGCATCGAACAACGTGGAATTTTCTACCCATATTGGTGATCCTTAACAACTTCTCAAGTGATCACCTATCTATAAATTAATCATGTCCGAGCATGCCTAATTACGAGGTTCTTTTCCAGATATTAAGTTTCAGATACCCTTGAGAAATCTGCTTGGTACCTTCCCAAAGGTTCGGCAGGTTGACCTATGGAGTATCTGGAGGGTTGGCAACATAACAAATATATGGATTCCAATTTTAATTGTTAATATATATTTTTTTGTTTTTTGAAGCATCCATTTATTTATAGAGAATAAGTTTACAATTTCACATGGCTATATGATACTCAAATTTCATAGAAAATAATTTGACCAATAAAAGACGGAATCACCTAATCCCAAATTTTGGTTGATAGATTTTCCATTGGTCATGTCATCTGCTGCATTATTGGTTATGTCATCTGCTGCCTGATTTTCTTCTATGTAGTTGTGTTGGATAGAAGCTTGCGTAATTTTTCGTATTTGATTCTTTATTTCATATACCATCCCTAAGATATACCATGGTGGAGTAGTGGAAGAGGTAATGATGTAATACCCCGATTTCAGCAGTAGTTCGACGATGGAATGAAATATAGGTAATGGTTTGTCTTTCCCTAACACCGAGGCCTTTTCAGCACAGTTGGTTCCAGAGTTGGCAGAAAACTCTGCAGTTAAGCGTGCTCGGGAGGGAGCAATCCAGGGATGGGTGACCTCCCGTGAAGTTGTTGATGGATAACCACAGCGATGCCCGTTAAAAATCCCACATTGTTGGATATCCGCAGTGGCTAAGTGGGGACAGTATCGGTGGAGGGATGGGTCATTACAAATGGTATCAGAGCCGATGACGGGTCACCTGTCGAGGATGAGAAGGTACGCTGGACGGGGGTGGTCCAGGTGCTTCTCATGAGGGACATGAAACGTCGGAGATCTGGCTTGTATATATATTCCGGAGCCGAGGAAGACTCTAATTTAAGGTGGTGGTATTGTAATACCACGATTTCGGAAGTGGTTCGCCGATGGAATGGAATATAGGTAATGGTTTATCTTTCCCTAACACCGAGGCCTTTTCAGCACAATTGGCTTCAGAGTTGGAAGAAAACTCTGCAATTAGGCGTGCTTGGACGGGGAAAATCCAGGGATGTGTGGCCTCCCGGAAAGTTGCTGATGGATAACCGCAACGATGCCCGTTGATAACCCCACACTGCTGCATATCCGCAGTGGAGACAGTATCAGTGGAGGGACGGGTCATTACAGATGAATTGAAGGAGGTTTTCTGAATTCTCTTAGAAAAAACTTTTGGCCGTTGCATATCAGAGCCGCTTTTTTTCGCTGTTAAAGCAGTCGTAATCCCTAGAGGTTGTTCCAAAGCCATTACACTTCGTGCCTTTGAATTCATACAGATGAAACCTCCAGCTGCAAAAGCCGGGTGTTCCCTGAATGCCTCATCATCTTTATCCAGTCCATGTTTGGGGTGGACTATCCTACCAAGATTTTCGATATCCTTTTGGTACCTACACAGTGGTTAGACACCGGAGAATCACTTAGTAGCATGGGAGGTAAGGTTTATCAAACTCCGGATTATTCTTTTTGTTGTTTTAGAGCTCAATCTAAAATTTCATTTGATGTTATTTTTTATTGGCGGTATAATCACTCGTTCCTAGCTAACCATAATGTACATATAAAAAAACAGAGTGAGTATATGAACGATATTAGTTTTTATTGTTGTAAGAGAGAAATGGTTGTTTTAGAAGTTATAGCAACTGTGGGGTTATAGTTGGCATTTGGTATGGATGGGATCCGAGTGGGTAAGATGTTCCAATATGCGGTCATTATTGGGAAGTGAAGTTGCGGATTCTGGATTAGAGTTGCATTGGAGGAAAATTTTGGATTTAGTCAGACAGATGCGATTTAGGATAAAAAAAAGGTTGGTAGGCCTTCGTTGGTTTTTTTACACAAGAAAAGCTGAATTTTTGGTGGACAAGGAAAAGTCCACAAGAATTTGGCATGTGGGAGGGGATTTCGAAGAGGTTGACCTACTTGTTGGGTTAAACATTTGTATCCCGAAGATTTAGTGTATTTTCAATATTTTGCATGTAGCCATATAATTCTGTCAGTGGGGAAATATTGGGGAAGGTGGATATTTATGATTTTTTTGGTTGCAAGATGGGTGAGATTGTTTATTTTTTCCGGTTATAAGAGATCGGATCGATGATATCAGCTACCGTCTGGATGGGATAACATTATGCCAGGCCTAGGTTTGGAAATTGTGGAATCCAATTAGCTTGAATGGGGTTGTTAGATCGTTTCCAATACGATAGAATATAAGTTGCTGCATGGTGGGCATGAATGACGCCAGTTGCTTCCATTGAACGCCGGAGGAGGACGAAATGGTATTAATGCCCTGTAAAGTTGGTTGCTTCTTGAGATATTTCTCATTGTAAAGATTTCCATAGATATAGTCATGTCGATCATGAAAGCTCCATATTATTTCATGAGAAAAGACTTATTATGTTCACTTCTTTTCTTTTACGTAGCCCTCCTTCGGATATTGGTTTTGTTACTTTACCCTAACCAACCTAATCTTAATATACTATCATAATATTTAACTTTTCTTCCAAATAACTAATGTTAACTTGCTTCCGTGGAAGCCGTTATTAAAATAATAAAAATGAGACTCAGAATTATAAAATGAGACTTAGAATTATCATGAGGAAATTTTCTAGAGTAAACCTTTAATTATTTCTTGGATTATGATGTAAAATATTGTTATAGTCGTGATTATATGAAACACTTAGGTGGATTAACTTTAAATAAAATGGACTCGTAACTAATTAAAAGAATCGTCTAAAGACATGATCTTGAAGATTTAGGTTTCAATGTTAATTTCTTCACTTGGATCAATTACAGAAAAAGGTGAGAAATATCTAAGAGGTACTACAAAGTCGCAAACTCTTATTGGTTAATTCAATTTTTCGATGCCTCTTTTTCTCTTCCGGCTGCAATTAGGTAAGATCATATCCCGATAGTACTTAAAAATTCATAAGGTTCAATTTCTCAATCTTTTTTTTCTTTCTTTCAGCTTCTAAGATACAAGGTCAAAAGAGCCCTCGTGTTTAGAGGTTATAACAAACTCTTGGAATATTTCTCATATAAAATTTTCCGTCCGTATGTAAATCTCGTTACTAACCTAAACTGTCTAGGTGACAATTTTTTACTTGGAAGAATATCTGTTTGGTAAGCCAACAAAACTTAAAATCAGCATTTATTTATAACCTGCATTCTATCTGAATGTGGATATCTGGTGGTAATTAGAGCTCAGGTATGAAAATTGGTGACCAATTTTTTTTCTCGAAGTTTCCTGCTTTAAATATTTTAGACGATTCTGATATATTTTAAAAATTATTTATCTTGAATTACTCTAGAAGATAACTCAGCATTAATTGATGGTCCTTCTATCTAAGGATTTCCTGATATTGTTAAAAAAATTAAAATCCAACAAGTCCTAAGAGTTGATGGCTTTCCTGTAAATTTTGGTAAATGTCATCGGGGCATGGATGATCTTCAAAAGTAAAAATGATTCAAAATTCTCTTTAAAGAAAAAGTTGCATCATGTTTTTTATAAAAAAAAATCTTGTTATTCCAAACACAAAAACCCCAGAAAAGCTTTTAGTGAATTTAGACCAATTGACCTCTGTAATATATCTAACAAAATTATTTCCAAACTTTTGACAGAACCGCATGATGAACACTAAAACTAATCAATCTCACATTTTCAATCTTCTTTTCTATACACTAGACGAATTTCTGAAAACATCATTGTAGGACATGAGATTGTTAATTTTTTTAGGGGAAAAAAAACTTAAAGTACACAAAGAAAATATAGCACATGAGCTTGTTACTAGATGAATGGTGTCAAGTAATCTATAATACAAAACAACATAGGTTTTTGATATTGGATGGAAGAATGATATTTTGAGAGACAAACATATCATCCAAACATCTCAATCTCATCTTATCCAAAGACATCTGCAGGTCCTCGTTTTTGTAAACTCTTTCCTTATGAATTCAAATTCGTTAACCTTTAATAACTATACCACCTCATAACTCAAGATATTCAAAGAAATATTAAATGCATTGAGTTGAATTTGGAGGTGGCAAAGTGAATCCGAAGGGAAATGAGATTCTTTTCTTTTTTGAAGCATAAATGAGTTTTTTTTTTTTTTGAGTCAAGAGATATATATACGCTCAATGATTGGGTGATGGTTTTTGGATGATGTATGTATATGACTAATGTTACAATGTACTTATGGACATTATTTTGGCTTGAAATAAATAGAGAACTATCTCGCATTGACCAAGATTGAAAAGGCATAAAAACAAATTTACATCAATGATAGGTCAAATTAAAATAATGTCGTTATGACACGGGTTATTTTTAATTATACTATGATAGTGCATTTCCAATTCTAATATTTATGTTCTTTTGAATGGTCATCCATGTGATTATTTAAACTCTCTACAAGTTTTAGGAAAGGGAATCCATTAACACCCTACTTATTTCTTACTTGCATGAAGGTAAGAAGAAAAATTAATGGTATAAAAATCTCTATAATTAAACATCTGACACGATTCACATCTGTCTTTTTGCAGATTTTTGTCTGCTTTACACCAAGGCATACTTAAACACCTGCAAGAACTTGTTAATAGGAAACTCATAATATTAATAAATCAGGCGTGTTTCTTGAGTAATATGGTGCATCATAGACATCAAAAAATGACAACTAAACTCCTAAAGATAAGAAGATCAACAACAAATGATTCTTATCTTCGAGCACTATAGATGGAACTAAATATTTTGATCAATTGTGGGAAAAAAATTAAGGCAGTAATCTCCGGTTGGAAAAGTAGATTGGTATCTTAACAAATCTGTTATATCTTGATTGTCATATTTTCAAATGGTTTTTTTCTTTCTATTTTACCTGAAAAAATCACTCATAGAATAAGTTCCATCCAGGGAGATTGTTGGTCGGAAAAATCCACCAATTCTAAAGTAAGGTTTATATCTCATATCATAGATACTCTATGTAAACCAATAGGTGTGAAATGTCTGGGTTTTAAGGGAGTTAACGAGTCCACACCCTAGTTATGACTGCTAAAGTGGCTTGAAAATTGGTAGTTGAACCTAGTTCTATATTGGATTTCATTCTAAAAACAAAGTACTTTATAGATTTTTTTCCTTCCATGCAAAAAGAATTTCTAATGTACCGTAGATCTAGAAGAGTATTATTAAGAAGATGGAGATGGTTCTCCAATACAGTGCATGGGAAGTAGCAGGTAGAAAGTCAAATATCATTTCCCTAGATAAATGGATACATTGAGTTTTGTTCCCCTGATAGATATACTAGATTCTCACACTAAAAAACGAAACACTGTCACCATTACAAACACATTGTACATAAAAGTTAGATTTATTAAAGACAATAGAGGAAATTACGCAATGATACAGCCAAATAGAACCTTGTAGAGGATGGTATACTTTCGTTAAGTCCATATAGCAACCAAAGGGGACGATCAAACCCATAAATATGGTCCAGAAACGAGACATAGTGGGATGAACTAAAGAGTAAAAGCTGGGCCAAAACAAAATCCCAGATTATATTTGGTCTGAGACCAAGATCAAAACCAAATATACTCGAGCGAACGTATAATGTACGTTTGTTAATAGGCGAGCTTTTAAGTTACGCTTGAGTTGAAGCGGACGTATATTTTCCGCCCGTGTAGTGAGACGTACATATAAGTTACGTATCAGTGAGGCACATGTATAGAGTGATCCTGATGGCTGATGGGTCGGATGTATAAAGTGATCCTGTGATGGGACGGATGTATAAAGTAATCCTGATGTATACTTTTTCACTAAACGAACATTATATGTGTGCTCGACCAAATTTACTCTTCCATCCTAATGTAACACCACGGACTAAACTCAAATTTGGTCGCTTTTTTTGGTCTTTGGTCTTTATTTTTTATCGCACCATTGTAGTTGCTCTTAGAGTGTCTCCAATCATGCGAGCATAACCAAAGAGAAAACACCAAAAAAAAAACTAAAAAAATTTGATTTATTCCGTGATGGTACGCCACGGTAGAAGAGCAAAATTTGATCGAGCGCACGTTTAATCAATGCTTGAAACCAAGCGTATGTATAATTTACATGTGATACCTGGGCGGATGTATAAACGTCTGAGATGGACGTATGTAATATTAACGCCTGGTGTGATGTTAAATGTTCGTCTGCAGCCAGACGGGTGTATAATTAACGCATGATTGAAAGGCGAAGATTATATCAACACCTGTTCAGGCATAACTATTGCTAAGAGCTTTGATGTCAAAAAATGCACTTGGACATTTGGCATGAACATGTATGATCTGCAAGAGTGGAGGAGACAAAAATTGACTGCCACCTATCATCAATACTTGAAATTGGTAATGAAATACTGTCTACTGCATGCTCGTAAGTTTACGCCATAATTCTTCTCCGCATATTCATTCATTAAATAAACAACAATACATGAAATTAATACAAACAAACATAAAATGTCCGCCTGTAATCGTGCGGATTTTAATTGAACGCCCTATCAGGCATACTTAATACATCCTCCTCACTCAAACAGAGATGATACATCCGCCTCACCAACGGACGTTTAGTACACATCCGTCTCACCTTAAGTGTAACTAATACCTACGCCTGGTATGGAACACACATTTTAACTCCTCCCGATCAAATTTAGTTTTCATCCGGATTTGAGACCAAATATACTCTGATATTTGGTTTTACTTTAGTTTTTACTCTTTACTCCATTTCAATGTGATCCGTTTCTGGACCAAATTTTAAATTTTGGTCGTCCATTGTGGACGCTCTTATACACTGAGTTAAGTTAATATGTTTTTTCTTTGGACTCTCGGAAATCATCAGTTTGAACAAAAAAAAAAAGAAAAAACTTCGGAATATACAGGTGTTTCATAGAAATTTTGCGAATGGATATTTTGGACTAATGTTTCACTTGTGGTCAAATTTTATCTACCTATGTTCAATCAACAAAATATAACTATATTTTATGTCATGATGAACCTGAAACAATTATCGTTTTATTAAAGATACATAAGAAGAATCTATCCGGCTATATGCTACGCAGGTTTTTCTTCGTTTTAGAATATTTTTAAATCATTATAAATATGGTTTTTGCTAAGTATAAAGAATATGTTATTGTTAATTTTGATGCTTCATGGGCTACTACTACATATAGTCATGGTTTCTTGGGAAGGACCAACTAATGAACAATTGCCATAAAAAACCGAAGCTCCAGGACTTTTGAACCCATTGCAAAGACATTAATTAAATTAGTTATGCATTCGAAGAGACTATGAGAAGATACTTAACTACATGAAGGGTCCTCGATCCAAGTAACTTAAAATGGGAGTTTATGGCCATTATGAAGATTGCACATATTTTGGGGGTTGGGAGCTTAGCTGAATCAATTCTCCAACAAGGGAACTATCAGAAGATAAATAACTACATGAAAGGTCCTCCAAGTAACTTAAAATGGGAGTATATGGCCATTTAGAAGCATGCTACTCAAATTATAGCCGAGTGGCATATTTTCCGGGTTTTAGTTCATCTATCCATGAGCAATAAGGCAACATATTCATTGCCAAAAGAAGAAAGAGGTTTTTGTAATTGTTGATACAGGAAAAATGAAACCCCCTGACGGGTTGGGGGTGTCCCTAAAGGTAGTGAAACCTAGTATGAGATATGGGGACTTGGGGACTAGGCCCAAGCCCAATGAAGAAATACTCTTGAGATAAGAAAGACAAAGGAGGGATTAACAAATAAGAAGGAGGTTATATTAAGGAATGACATTAAAGGTAATTATGAAGGTTAGGACACAAGGTATGATGTCATAAAAGGAAGGGGTTTTTGGAATGTCTATATAAAAAAGGACAAGTTACAATAGAAAATGATTCTCTCTCTGACTATTCTAGGTAAAGTAAGGTCATTTGATTAGTTAGGACGGGTAGAACCTCAAACTTAAAATCACCCTTCAACATTTGGCGACCACGCCCGGAGGCTCGTGCCTAGCTAACCATGACAACTTAGGAGGCGCTAACCTTGGTACAGTAGAGAATCAAGTAACCGATCGACCCATCAGCTGAGAGGAAGTAGCAATAGAGGAGGACAGCGAGGAAGAAACACCGATCCAAGGCGTTATCAAACGACCAGCAGGATATGGGTCCCAAAACAGAGAGGCAACAACAACACAAGGAAAGAACACGCAAGTAACCCAACCGCCAAAACCCATGTCACCAACTCTGCAAAACATGCAAAAAGAACCAGAAGAGCGTTCACGCAGAAGGCAGGAGCTTGAAGACTGGACCGCACAAGCAGTAATAGCAGGACAAGACATTCCCGGAGGAAAGACGAAGGGCGAGGAGTACAAGGATGACGAGGCAATGGTGATGTCACAAGAAGAAATGGCGAAGTACTTGGAGAAGAATTATCATGTGGTGAAACAAGACAATCAATGTCGCGTAAGTAGCCCATACCCGATGTACGTTCGAAAATACCAATACCCGGAAGACTACACATCTCCAAAATTTAAGACATATGATGGAAAAGGAAATGCCCGAGAGAATCTTAGTCGATTCCTATCAGCAATGAATGATAGAGTCTCCGATGGAAAGTTGTGCCTAAAAGAATTCCCCAAATCGCTCACAGGCACGACATTTACCTGGTATGACAACCTAAAGGCAGGAAGTGTGGATTCCTGGCCAACTATGTCCACGCTCTTCCTTCGAAAATTCTATTCAGCTAAGAGGAAAATCACGACGATAGATTTAAGCAAGAATGGAAAACGGATGGGGGAAGAAATAAGAAAGTATATCTTACGGTTTCGGCGCCTGGCGCTAGACTGTCATGAAGAAATCAATGAGGAGACACTCGTCGAAATTTGTGTACGGGGAATGATTCTAGCCTTCAAAAGGAATTTGATCAACTTCAGATTCCAAACCCTTGTTGAGCTAGAGGAAGCAGCTGAAAGGATCGCCAAATGTGTAGAAGAAATGCACATATACCCTTCTTGGCGCCACACGGTAAGTAATGTATCTGAGGGATCGCGCAACGTAAAACCCAACACTAACAGAGAAAGTAGAGATTAATTCCTAACTGAATCAGTGGGTCACCGCCTCCTCTCCCTTGAAGTAAGGAGCGCGCGGTCGAATTACTGAATCAGTGGGTCACGGAGGAGAAATCCAGCTGCCCCTGACGATTGTAGATGTCAACAAGATGGATCAGAACTCTGCCAGGTACTTCAATTACCATCGAAGATTAGGACACCCAACAGAATAATGTCTCTCTATAAGAAGCATATTTGAACGCAAGCGCGCCTCTGGGGAACTCGGAGCAACTAAGCAAACGATCGAGCATGACCCTTTACCTCGCCACTAATGTGAAAGAGAGGAGGAGAAGGAGAATGTGAGTGACAATACCAAAATTTTAAACGACCTCTTTTTATGGTAAGAACAATTTTCCCTATCACAATGCAAGGGCGCCTGATTGACTGACAAATATACAAAAGGCCTCAGGTCAGCCAAGGGCGCCTAATTGACTGACAAATCTACGAAAGGTATCAGGTCAGCCAAGGGCGCATGATTGACTGACAAATCTACGAAAGGTCTCAGGTCATCCAAGGGCGCTTGATTGACTCACAAATCTAAGAAAGGTCTCAAGTCAGCCAAGGGCTCCTGATCTATTGTCGAATCTACAATAGATCTCAGGTCAGCCAAAGGCGCCTGATTGACTGACAACTCTAGAAAAGGTCTCAGGTCAGCCACGGGCGCCTGATCGACTGACAAATCTACATAAGGCCTCGAGTCATCCAAAGGCGCCTGATCGACTGACAAATCTAAGAAAGGTTTCAGGTCAGCCAAGGGCGCCTGATCGACCGACAAATCTACGAAAGGATCTCAGGTCAGCCAAGGACGCCTGATTGACTGACAAATCTTCAAAAGGCCTCAGGATAGCCAAGGGCGCCTGATTAACTAACGAATCTACAAAAATCACGGGAACGCCGAAGACACCTAGTGATGGATGATTAAGTGCATTTCTCACAAAAAAGAGAGGTAGTAGGCGCGTTCAACCAACGCCCGCCCATCCCACTACTTACACCCCATAAGAAGAAGGGGGGAGTAGGCGCATTTAACCAACGCCCGTGCACCCCACACTTCTCACAAAAATAGAGAGGGGAATATGCGCGTTTAACCAATGCCCGTACACCCCATACTTCTCACAAAAAGAGAAGGGGGAATATGCGCGTTTAACCAACACCCGACCACCCCATACTTCTCACAAAAAGGGGGGGGGGGATTTGGCGTAGTCAATCAACACCCCTAAGAGAAATAGGCGCGTTTGATCAACGCCCGCCTACCTCGTGCATCCATAAAGAGAAAAATAAGATAATTATGAAGAAAGGAATAACGGAAACATCAAAATCAAATTAATAATTAATAACCACCATACTGATATCCCAAAACAACAATAATGAACAAAACAAAAAACAAGTCCATAATATGAAAATCCAATTCAACCAAAGGAAGACAAAAGGAAAGATAACACAAGGAAATCGTTTTAAACAAGCTAAATCTTAGACAATTCCTAACGCTTTTCCTCAAGCTCCGCACAAACTCTTACCTCCGCGGTTTCGGCTCGAAGCACCTCGTGATTAGATACCCCAACATCAACAAGCAGTTGATCCAACACCTTTTTCTTACTGGCAGTCGCCTCAGAACGCCTTCCCAGCTCCTCTTCTAGCTTAGAAATTTGATCCACAAGCCGGCCACGAGGGTCATTACTACCTTTCACCTTTGCGAACAATTATACTAATCAAGTTATGGGGAACTGAACGTTGAATACGGACTGCACAACGGCTTCCCAGCTACGCATCGTTGTGGCAACAACAGGATCATCCCATACGCGCGTAAGTTGATCAGCGACCTCCAAGAGGTTTCTAGTCATGTAACATAGAATGCGAACGTCCAGCAGACCCGCCTTCGCCATATGACCATCACCACGCTCCACGACATCTCCGTAAGTAGTGGCAAAAACGGTTGGAACCCAAAAGCCGTGAATAAAGGTGTGAGTGGCGGGATCTACGCCAGCCTCGGCGGTACTCACCACCGAAAGGAAACGAAGCTGCCCGTCTTCAGAATATTATGACATAACAGGGATATTCGACGCATTGACAATAGGAACATCAGTCTGCTTTTCCGAAAGAGCAGAGGAACCGCTACCGTCCACCCGATCACGTTTGAAAGACCCGTCGCCAGTAGGGACTACGTGTCGTGTGCCGTCCATGTCAGGCTTCATAATTTCCTTGCGCTTTTTACCCATATCCTAACGCCGCTAGTGAAGCTTTAGCACAAAAACAAAGAAGGGGGAGAGAACAAAAGAAAAGAGAGAGGGGGAGACTAACCTCAGGAACCGACGAATCAAGTGGGATGTCAGTAGGTTTAGGACGAGATGCATATGAGCTAGAAGATGACTCAGAGTCACTAGTAGATCCTGAAAAACGAGAGATGGGTACCATTGCAAAAACAACTTAGATTTATAAAAAAAATGGGAAAGAGAGATGAGAAAGAAGGAAGAATGATAAATACAAAGACACTATTAAATAGGAAGTTACCTGCAGGATCATTAACCGTTAGTGCCATACGGGATGAGGACCCACCAAAAACTGATTGGCTAGACCCAGACAGGCTCATTGATTGCAGAGCGCCACTGGGAGACACCGTATGTTCGCCCCTAAAACGGACAATTTCATCCCGAAGAGGATGAACCGACGATACGTGAATACGAGAAGACACCTAACCAGAACCCTTAGGAAGTTCGACCCCAAGGTCCCTTAATTGATCTACAAATAAAGGAGGTGGACTGCTGCTCACACCCCTGGGAGGCTGTGACGCGCTTCTCTGACGACTCTGTCGAGGCTGTAAGGGAGAGGCGCTAGCAGAAGAACAAGGTCGCGGAGCATACGATGCGGCTGCTTCTCGTCTAGCTTTCTTTGCAAGGCTCCTCGCAGTCCAGTCGCTCTCAGGCATATTCAAATACTCTTCCATCACATAAGAAGAGGCTTTCTACCCCAAGCGACTAGGATGAGGAACTTCCTGAGTAATTCCGTCATTTATATAATTAAAGAGTAAAAGGGCGACAACAAACAACAAAACGATTGTAAAAAAAAAGTACCTGCGACGCCAAAGGGTTAGCCAATGGCTTTACTTCTATCCGAGGAGGCTTACGATCGGAAAATGATTTTGACTCCTTCTTTGGCTTCGCGGGCTCAGGACCCTCAGGAGGAGCCCAAGAAGTCACCAGGGGTTCCAAAGGGCGACCTTTAGTGGCTGGAACGAGGCGGTGCTCAGCATCTACAGCATCATCGAGTTAATTCGGCCAGACGCATGGAGTGTCCAAAGATCTTGAACAGACAGGTCACGGGGAGGAGATGATTCGTGCAAAAGAAAATTCAAAGCTCGACGCCGTAAGAGATCATGGTACTCTTGGGACCTTTCAGTCTAGTTGAATTAAGAGCTAGAGATATTAAACTCTTTGACATACTTTTCTCTAGACTGAGTCTGACTGTCTAGTTGATTCTCTAAAAAGTATATTGGAGTAAGTACTCTCAAATTGTCAAACGAATTGTTGGGCGTGGTTGTTAGATCCCCGCATTTTCAATTGGTATCAGAGGAGGCAAACACATTGAAGACCTCATAAGTCTGTGTTTGTAGCGATCTGAGGATGGACGATGTTGTCTCTGATAAACGCATCACCAGAAATAAAAGTCTCGTTTCTTTAAAGTCTTTTAAAGAGAAAGATTTGTCAATCTCGAATATATAAGAACCTTGTGTCAAGTGTTTGTTTGACTACCTTACTGACGAGTCTGACTCTGAAGTTGAAAGGAATACAGCCAAAGAGAGTGCAGTGATTTTAAAACTTGCAAGAATCCAGGCTGATAGTGTCAATCAGTTGAAGCACAAAGTCAATGTTCTTATTGGTATGGTAAATGAACGTGACTCTCTTCTAAAATCCTTCGTGAGGAAAATGCCTCTGTCTGTCCTTCACAGACCTTGCATGAGGGAAAACTCAAAAAGGATACTTTGGAAACTGAACTTCTTTTGAGTAAACTCTCTATTCAAGAATGTTCCAAAGAGTCCACTATACCAACTGCTTCTGTCTTAACTGGAAAAATTTCTGTATCAGAAGCAAAATCGAAATCCCTTACTGTTGAAAAGATGTGCCCGTGTCTTCCTCTAACCAAGGAATGTCCACATCACATGGAAGGAAGAAGGCTCCCATCGATGGTGTTGAGTCAGTTCCCTCTGATCACTCAAGTGATCAGAAAGTATGCCTCTTTTGTAATTCAAAAGGTCATATTGAACAAAAGAATAAATCCATGTTGAATGAAAATTTTATCATTCGTATTAAACACACCTTAGATTTAATTCTCAAAGGTGTAACTGACAATCATATGTATAAACCAATTGGTTTTAGTACTCACCCTGTTATTGCACCAGAAAGTCAGTTCGAGGTGTTCTTCAAATGTTCAAGAACTAAACAAACTCCCCAACGTCTTTCGGTCAAGAAGAACTCATGTTTTTTCTTCTGTCAAAAAGGGAGATAATGTTGTACATAATGTGAAAAAAGTAGCAGAAAAAGGAAGCAAAAATGGAGGTATGAATGACAACCTAATTTTTTTTTATTGAAGGATATAAAAATATTATTGACATGATGTCACTTCCCTTTAGGCAAAATTCTTCAGGTAAGAATCAACATTATCCGTCATATTTTGATGATAGTAAACTCTATGATAACTTTTCACATCATAATGGTTTTCCTCCAAAGATCAGGAAAAAGAGGGTTAATCGGAAACAACATTCATTTAATGAGCTCGGGGCTCATACTTGTGCTAATTAATCACAAAGTTGAAACCTCACTCTCAATAAAAATCCTGACAGAGTGAGATGTATTCAGGTATACTTACATCAAAATTAAGATGGTACTCATGGGCCCTTTCTAGAGAAAAGTATGTCAAAGAGTTTAATATCTCTAGCTCTTAATTCATTGTTGGGTCCTTTACCTTTATATTGGGTCCTTTACCTTTATATTGGGCCTTATGTTTTCTTTGTTTCCACCCAACTCATCTTCCATTTCATCATCTTCAAGATCTTTCATTGATACATCCATACTATCAGAATCCAGTACCTTTGGTTTGCATTGATGGTTCGTCTGGTTTTTTTTCTGCTCTCAGTATTTGGAATAAGAGAATTTAATGATAACCCATTTGCTTGGAGAATTCTATTATCTTGCTTTAGGGTTGAAAGGGGTTTAATTGATTTCAAATTCTTTAGAAGTTTTCCTTTCACCCGTTTCATTCATCTACTTCTTCTTCTTCTCACTTTACCAGATCTCAAACCCTAATTACAAAAAGTACAAGAACAAAAATTCTGAGCTGAATCTAAAGAGAGAGAATATTTAGAGATAGAGAGGAGATCAGATTAAAAGGGATGAGACTTGTTTTTCCACTTTGTGTGAGTCTTGGAAGAAAGTGTGATTTTAGGCTCAACAGCTAGAAAATATGTAATGGGGTATATTAAAATTTTAAAAATCATTAAAACTTGCGATAAAGATAAACAATAGTGAATAGTCATCCTCTTCCCAAATTTGATACCCATTTTTGCTTCTTTTGGGCCAATCATGATCACACCTTTTAAAATTGGTTTAAAAAATAAGACAAATGGTTTGCGATACATGAAAACGTGGTATGCGATACATGAATCAAAAACAAGCTTACCTCCGCGGAGCTCCCTTAGCCTCAGTGCGCATTTCAGAGCGGACCCGCTTGTAAACTTCGCAATTGTATAAGATCTACCATCCGCTGGAGGAGGTAAATAGATTTCATCCTGCTCCGAGTACTCCTCCTCGGAGCCTTCGTTCATAGTCCCTTCAAATTCACTAGATTCTTCAGAGGAACTACTGGAGGAACTGCTAGACATGACGAGTGTATGGATACATTCAAGAGGGTGGAAGAAGAAGGGAAATGAAGGGGAAACAAACTAATAACACCCCTATATATAGAGAGAAACTCAGGGACTGAACGTGGAAGTTATGCAAACAGAATGGAAACCTACAGAAACCGAAATCGGAACGATGGAAGTTTAAACGTCGCCCATGATCATAGAATCAATGGGGAAGAGGGGATCCTCATCTCAACTGCTTGCGAAGGGAGGGGAGCCCAAAAAAGACTTTTTATGACTATTGGGTCATTTAACAATTGACCCAACAGTCAGGGGACTAATGTTGATACATGAAAAATGAAACTCCCTAACGGGTTGAGGGTGTCCCTAAAGGGAGAGATAAACCTAGCATGAGATATGGGGACTTGGGGACTAGGCCCAAGCCCAATGAAGAAATATCCTTGAGGTAAGAAGGACAAAGGAGGGATTAACAAATAAGAAGGAGGTTATATTAAAGAATGGCATTAAAGGTAATTAAGAAGGTTAGGACACATGACATGATGTCATAAAAGGAAAAGGCTTTTGGAATGTCTATATAAAGAAGGACAAGGTACAATAGAAAAGGATTCTATCTCTGACTATTCTAGGTAAAGTAAGGTCATTTGATTAGTTAGGACGGGTATAACCTTAAACCTAAAATCACCCTTCAACAGTAATCAACAATGTTTGAGCTCAAATTTCCTTGGTTTCTTAATTACGATTTAGAATAATTGATGATCTTCCGGTGTCATTACAAAACTCTATTGCAAATGTATGTTCTAAGGCTAACTCTGATGGAGGAGGAAACTTCGTTTTCAGGGCCGTCTTATAATTTTTGGGTGTCCTAGGCAAGCGCGATGTACGGGGATTTTTAATGTTACTAGATCAAAGGTGAAGTTAGAATTTCAGTTTATGGAGGGGGGATTATGTGTTTAAAGTGATAATTTGAAACCAATCATGCGGTCGAAGGTCGCGAAATTTTTCCCCAGCTTTTTTAAGCTAGATTTTAGTTTGTAAACTTGTTATTTGGTATAAAATAAGCCCCAAAAATTGGTTGTTAGTGGCGTTTAAAGTTGATATAGAAAATTTAGTAACAACTATAACTGTTACATTTATATTGCCGTTACAAAATATTTCCTTAACATTTATAACTGTTACAATTTTTCTATTAGCTTTAAAATAAAAAAATTTGGGCCCCCAACTATTTGGGGCCCTAGGCGGCCACCTAGGTCGCCTTTCCCTTAAGACGGCACTGCTCGTTCTGTACAATGCCGCCATGTAAGCCATACCGAGTGGCTAAATATCACGTTGGAGAGAGGATTTTGATATAAGTTAGAAAAAAAAAGTATAATTCCTCGTTTTTAAAGTTAGTTATATTTTAGATACATAAATAAAAATGGGTTCGATCATAAATTTTATGTTAATATTAAGTTGGGTAAAATATGAAGGGTTTTGTTATTTTGTGCACTCATGCACAACATAACACCCAATCATTACATTGCAAAAGTGTAAAAACAATTAGAAGAATAGGAGAGATGGTTTCAACTTGCATTGGAGAATGCAAAACTTCATTCTCAATGAATCATGTTTGGTAAATCCATATTAATTTGCATTCTTCAATACAACGAATCCTCATACCTCACTTTATATATTTGTGAGGCGAGGCATAATATCCCGCATAAGTTTTGCTTCCCTCCCTCGTTTTTTGTTTTCGAGGAGAGAGAACGAAAATAATTGCTACCGCCAACATTATCTTGCACCTTTTTTTATTCGTATGAGAGATAGCCTACAAGCACAATGCACTCCCTAGTCTCTAGTATATATCTGCTTCGGTCTCTCAACCGGGTTTTAACATGATACTCCCTTTGTACCTATTATATAGGCGGAGTTTAAAAATTTTGTAGTACCATTAGATAAGCGGAGCTCCATTTTCAAAATTGTTTTTTCCACATACACTCCTATTAACGATGCATGGGTATCGTACAATCTAGTTTAAATATGAGATAGAAATATATAAAATAATATTTATATTTGAACAAGGTAAGGATAAATTTGAAAAGTAAAAAAGAAAAATTACCAAAACTAAATATTTTCTTATTTTAAGAGAATACTATTTAAAAGAAACGACTCTTCAATCTTTGTAAGCGTCCACAGACATTACCAACTTATCAATCTACTTGGTTAGCCAATACCCAAGCTTCAAATTTGATTTCTTCAATTTCGGATATCCTTACAAATTTACATAAAATAACATTAAAAAGACGCGGAAGATTGAATTGACTTTATCAAAAATTTACTTGCGTTTTAGGAATGGACTTTCTATTGGGCAATGACCAGTACCATACTCTAGTTTTGGTCCAAGTCTAAATAGAGACTAGAGAGAGAGAAGTGGGAAACAGATATATCTTTAACAAGAATTCGTTTGTGTGGGTCTTTGTTTTTCTTTCTTTATCCTCCTTTTCGGTTGAGGATGATCATCTATATTCTAAAATGTCATGTACTGCTCCTGAAACTGATTAATCTTTGAGCCGAAAATTGTGGGTAAAGAAAATTGTTTCTGACGATCTTCAGAGAAAAGATTGGATGAAATTAAGCATTTGGATTCTGTTAGGATCTTCTTCTTTTTTTTTTATTTTAAAAGTGATCAAAATTGGGTATTTTCTGTTTAAAGGTATAATTGTCGTATGCATTCAGAATATAGAAAACCAAAAACAAAATCAACTTGTACTAATTGGTTTCGAGGAAACACGACGAATCCAATTGTATGACTTTTTATTAAGTAAGGGATTTCTTAAATCTTGGTTAAAGATTTTTATTTTCTTCTGAATATTAGATTGAAGAACAGTGAAGTAAAGCAAAAGAAATTTTAAAAATTGTAATTTGACGAAGACTTTTGTTTGCAGTTTCTGTTGATATTTTTCTTTACCCACCCAGAAGATGAAAATGAAAGAAAAGAAAGAGATAATGGTGAATAAAACTTTAGAGTTGATTCTTTCCTTAAAATTAGCTGTCTTAAACGTCTAATTTTAGAATTTTTGTGGACCGATTTCTTCTCTTCTCCTCTCCTTTTTAAAGCAAAAGAAAACCTCTCTCTCTCTCTCTGACTCTCTCTTCATTTTCATCTGTTTCAGTGTTGTGTTCCCTTGGTAAACAAGGGAGGGGGAAAACAAAGCAACCCTCACCTCTTTTTCTCTCTGACCCACTTCTTCTTCTTCTTCATCCTCATCCTCCTCTGTTTTCTCTGTTCTTTTGTTGGTGAACAGGGGGAAACAGAGGAACACCCCATTCTCCTCTTTTCTCTCTGTTTTGTACTACAGATTAAAAGAAAAAGAAGAAAAATGGTTTATGAAAAAGGAGCAACACAATCAAATCTTGAATGTTTTCTTGATTGTACTACTCCTGTCATTCCATCACAGTTTCTTCCCAAGGTATGTATAGTTTCATTTTTTATGTTTTATTTGAGAAAATTTGTGGGGTTTAATTTAAATTCTTGTATTGGAATTTTGTAATTGTAGACTGCTATGAGGAATCTTAATCAACTTTGGCATCCGTGGGAGAGAGAAACAATTGAGTATTTTACGTTAGGAGATCTTTGGAGCTGTTATGATGAATGGAGTGCTTATGGTGCTGGAACTCCGATTGTACTAAACAATGATGAAACTGTTGTTCAATACTACGTTCCTTACCTCTCAGCAATTCAAATTTTCACAACTAATACAATGTTATCAAGTTTCAGGTAAGTTTATCGGTCGAATTCCCATCTCCCTTTCATATTATCTGTTTCGATTTTTCTAATGGTAGTAAAACACTAGTACTTGATCAATTCAGTTTTTTAGGCTTTCTCATGATTCATCTTAGAATTGACCTATGTTTGACTTCTTTGGTTATCTTGAACTTCAAATAGTGTGTCCATTTTCAGAGCATGAAATAGCTTCTTACTAGTAAGAATTTCCAACTCCCTTTCACATTAGCCCCATCACCATTAATTACAAGCACGAAATTTAGTTTACATGATCCGCAAGTTTTCGATATTCTCGTGATGGTTGCATCTATCCATTTCCCTTTAGCATGGTCTTCGACTTTTATTGGCTAGTGTATCAAAAAAGAAGAAGAAAAGAACAGAATAATATTGTAGTCTTTTTTTAATTCCAATATGAAGTTATACAGAAATTATGTATCATTGCCATATACATACAACTACAAAGAATACAGAACTTGATGGTAAAGATGTTTGGTGGTGGTGGTGTTTTTCTAGGGAAGAGGCAGAGTCTGGTGATTCAGAGACAAGGGATTCGTTTAGCGATTCTTTTAGTGATGAGAGTGAGAGTGAAAAATTATGGAGATGGGATGGTAATTCTTCAGAAGATGGTGGATTCGAACAAGAAAATTTATGTCACCTGAATGACAGATTGGGTTCTCTTTATTTTCAGTACTTTGAGAGATCACCTCCTTACGGAAGAGTTCCTCTTATGGACAAGGTAATTACTCTTGTTGTTAGATGAATTTTTTCCATACATTTTCAAGGACATTAAACTTAACATCTGATCAACAACTCAGTTTCTTGCTCCGTTTTTTCTTATTTCAGATCAGCGGATTGTCCAGGCGGTTTCCCGGGTTAATGAGTTTAAAAAGTGTTGATCTTTCACCAGCTAGCTGGATGGCCGTTGCTTGGTAAAATCCATACTATTATCAGTACAAGTGAAGAAAGTTTTTGAACTTTTGTCTTGGTTTAATGGGATGTGTTGGATTGGTATGTAGGTATCCAATATATCATATCCCAACAGGAAGAACAGTGAAGGATTTGTCAGCTTGTTTCCTTACTTATCACACCCTATCTTCATCTTTCCAAGGTACATAATCTTCTTCTTCCATTTTAAGTCTCCACTTAATGGCACTCTCTTCTTTTTTTTCATTATCTCCTTTCACTATATTCCACTTGACACACACGCACTAAGATGTTAGTGACTGATCATTAAATCATATATGAATTTAATGGATTCATCTGGATAGATGTGGGGCATGAAGAAGAAGAAGAAGAAGAGGAGACGAGTGGAATAATGGAAAGAAAGAAAAAGGAAGTGAAAGGTGTGGAACTCCCACCATTTGGGTTAGCCACTTACAAGATGCAACAAGGGAATCTATGGTTTTCGGGGGAGAACGGTCGGGACCAAGAGAGGTTTATGTCGCTAATGAGTGCAGCGGATTCGTGGCTAAAGCAGCTTAGGGTCCAACACCATGACTTCAATTATTTCACTGGAATGATTCGGCATTAGCTAGATGATCAAGAATCTGCTGATTCCCTCCCACAAAAGTAACCCCAACAGGAAAAGAGGACTTTCTTTTTTCTCCAGAAATTCTCTCCTTTTTTTCCAAACCGCATATACAAACATAACTAGCAAACAAAAGTAGAACCAAACAAGTTTTTTGTATTGCTCTCTTCTTCTCAGGATTAAGTTAGTTTGTGTGTGGCTGGCAGGATTGTATCTTTGTCACGTTAGGCTTTTGTGGTTGGGTTCTTAAACATAGCCGGCCGGTGCTGAGTTGATTTGAGCCTTTGAGAGATATGATAGGGAACGAACGGACTTGTCTGAAGAACATGGTCCCTGACTCCACGAAGAACCTAGAATTTGATGGGGGATGGGGGAGAGATTCGGGGGCGAGGTATATGAAACGGAATGCTCATGCAGTGTGCTTTCAAGACCATAATTGTATATGGGTGGTGTAATTTTATCCAAAAACTGAACATATTTCACATAACGTTTAAAATCAAGTTGTTTCATTATTTATAGCTCAAAACAGAAGCACGTTATTCGGGGACCAACTTGTATTCCACAGCTAATGGTCTTCTAGATAGCTAGGACACGAAAATTAATGCTGGTTGAGGTTGGTTTACTTAACGGCCGGTCAACTCCTTCCACCAAGGATAAGTCTTATAGGAGAGCTTTGTATTGTATCACAAGGTTGGGTGATCTATTATTTATAAAAGAATAGAGAATTTTGATAAAGTATCCCACTTTTGAATTACAGTAAATAAAATGTCCCCGTGTTTTTGCACTTTTCAAAAGTACCATGTTTTATTCAAAAACGGCTAACAACTGGTTAAGAGTGTTAAGCTCCGGCTGACAAGAAAGAAAGGTCATTTAAGCCCTCAACAGAAATGAATTGCCGAGTTGAATCCCCGATTTGCTTATGCACTGAGTTAATGATTATTCCTACAATCCTGCCACCAAACATTACTTTAATGAGTTTAGCTGATCAAAATCTCAAAAAAAAAAAAATCAAGAACAAGCAATTCAATTAATCGCAGTTAACCAATTCTAAACATCTGAAATTGTTTTAGCCATATATTTATATCCATATGTTGGTTACTAAGCTTTATATAATTCTGCAATCCTTATTCAGAATCCTACAACTCTTTAGGTCCAACTTAGAGCTAATTCAAAACCTAGGGAGGTCAGAACTACAGATGGAGAAGTTAATTGGAAGCTGAATTACAGTCAGTAAAATAGCCATAGCTTCATAGATCAAAATGAAACAACCAACATCAATTCAAAACCGTCATTTATTTTTCTAAACTAAAGTCTAATTCAAATCCTAAATTTCAAGCTGAGTTTTAATATGAGCATCAGTTGACACCCCTAGACGTATTCAGAAAGAAATGGAGATTCAATCACAAAACTGTAAATGTCCTTCAGAATTACTTAACCTATTGATTCATACCTAGCATGCAAAAGTGTGTTTTTAAAAAAAAAAAAATATTCAAGTAATAAATATAAATACCTATGAACCATTTCCTCACTAGCCTCAGTTGCTTCCACTGCTCAAATACCACTGCAGCTACACCTGCTACTCAATGCCTACCACTTGCTTGTTGGGTAACCGTAGCCAACTGCAACCAAAGCCATCACCTGCAGCTGCAATACTAAATCCACCTGCATCCACTCCATAGCATCCATCACCTACAATTCCCCATCTATCTTCCCCATCTCTTATTCAGGCAGTAGGCTCAGTTCAGGTCAAGTTCACGGAACTGCACCATAAACTGCACTACACAGCTCCAGTTCAACCTGCAATCCATCACCTGCAGCTGCAATACCAACTCCACCTGCATCCATTCCATAACATCCATTACCTACAATTCCCCATCCATCTTCAACATCTCTTGTTCAGGAAGTAGGCTCAGTTCAGGTCAAGTTCAACCTGCAATCAATCACTGCAAACTAAACTAATGCACTCAGCTTCACCACCATTCCTGTTTCAGTTCATAACACAAGCAACCATTTCTCTCAGCTCCACCATTATCTGCTCCTGCATTCACCAGCAGCTCCTAAATTGAGCTAATTGCATAGTAACAGCTCTTGCTTGCAGTAATCAACACTTGCCCTTCAATTCTCTTCAGTTCAACACCATCCCCTCATCTCAGCATCATAGCTACCTTTTTCAGTCCATACCAACACTACCACAGCACCATCATTCCATTGCAGTCTCAGTACCAAAATCCCTCTCTACATCTCAGATTCAAGCCCCTGCCATACATTTATCTAATGCACTTCTCAAACCCACCAGCACAACTCAATTTCAGCTTCTCCACTCCAACGTCATCTTCTCCACTGCTTGATTTCTAACTCAATACTACCACAAACCCATATCTTCTCTCTGTCTCAGCTTCGAATTAAATCCAATTTCATATCCAGTTTCAATCCCAACAAAACCATTCAATCATCAATCAACAACACCAAGTCCAACACAACACAGAGTCTGGTATCACCACCAACAAATCAACCAATGCACCTGTGACTTCAACTTCTTCACTGCCAAGACCCATTCCACATCAAACCCATTTCGGATTCAGAAACAAATCCATTAGCAATTCAGTCGTACCATCTGAATTTCAACCCTATCCTAACAAATATCTAACCCTAGAATTTATAATGAACTCAGCCACCAAATCCATCTCCTCTTTTTTCTGAAATTAACAGAAAATCAAAAACCCTAAAATCTCTTTCTGCATAAATTTCACCATCAACAACGGAATCACCATTACTGATCTCATTTCTTCTTCATAACCCATCTCTTCCATGAGCTCAAACAATAACCCAACTTTCTGAATCATCTCAATTTCGATATATTTCTCTCAGCAGCAACATCTTCTCAATCTCAGAAATCCAGCTTCACCATGTCTTCTTTTTTATCTTCTCTGCTTGATCTGCAATTTTCGGTAGCAGCCAACACAGGCACCACTCGGAATCTTTCAATCGCCGATGATGTTGCTCTAACCCTATGGGAAAAAATAAAAAATGAACCTCTCTCGACAGGTTAACTCTGAACCAAGGATAAACACGTAATTTCAATGAGTGTGTTGACCACGTGTTGACCAGTTTGACCCAAAAAAAAATTGACTTTGTATGGAGAAAGTAACTTTGGGGCGGTTTTGAAAAGTTGAAAAAACGAGGTCAACTTATTAAACCGTTGAAAAAAACGGGATCAACTTATTAAACCGGAAATTGGAAGTTTAGAAATAAAGGTGATATAGTATAACTTGAACATGGAAGACCAGAAGAAGGAGAATTATTATCCATTAGAAATAAGTTACAGTTTTATATGGATATTATCTTATAAGATCTGCACCAAGAAAAAATTCAGAGTCCAAACGACAACGAATTTGAAGCCAATATTTTGATAATATGTTCCTTTTATTAAACTCTAGATTCCTACCAAAAATGAGCACGATTGTAGATACCAAATCTCACTATCTACCGATTTTAATTTCGATCGTTAATTTTCAACAATTGATTTTCAAAGTGGTAAATGGTGGGGCGTTATACATCTCGGATTGTGCTCATTTTTTGTAGGATTGTCGATTTTCATAAGAAGAAAGTATTGGCATCAGATTTGTTGTTGTTTGGACTCTAAAGAAAAATTGGTGCAAATCTTGTAAGATAACGTCCATATAAGATTGTCTATGGATCCTCCATCTTTATATATAGGTTATGAGGTAAGTCCTAGTTACATCTGTATGGGACGCACATAGATGTCCCAAGGCTCTAGAACACTCCTTCTTGTGTGGTCTGATAGTAGTGCTTCAAACATAGTTTTTCAAATATAATTCTTCACATGTAGTTCCCTCCTTAACGACCGTTGTATCTAACCTAACTGCCTCATTAATACCTCGCCACGAAAACCCAAAGGGACAAAGCCTGAATTGAGGAAAAAGATTACAACATTAAGAATATAGAGATTAGAGTTGAAGTCACATATGCTGCCTCGTTAAACTCTTGACACAGAAAAAACCTAGTGGGATAAAATATTGATAATAGGAAAAGAGTACGACGCAATAAGTCCGGAAGTATGCCTTTTATAAAAACCTATACTAGCATCCTTTCTGTGTTTATAGGTGATTGATGAAAATCTATTATTGATTCAAAACAATTAATTAATAGTATTAATATTACTAGTTGAATCGTGCTGAAAACTGTTGCACTTGTGTCATAATGTTGTTTCTAGAATTGGTATCGCTTGACAGATTACTGTGTTTTATTTCTTTAATTCTGGTATTGTTCAACAATATCAATGCGATCTTCAGGTTTTCAACATTTAACAATACCTGGTGTTAGTTATCATTGTCTCCCTAAAAACCTTGTCAAATAACAGAAACCCAGTAGGAGAAACTATTCTCGATTGAAAGGAAAAAAAGTACAACACAACTTCACCTTTCGAAGTAAAATATGTCGACATCATATTTTTTGGATCCCCCTGATGTCGGCGTCTCCCCATGATTCCACTCATAAGAGTTCCAGACAATTCCTTTAGAATATAGGTAATAACTTAGTAAACAAGTCAGTCATGTCTCCCCCAGATTAATTTCGTAGGAGGAAAGAATATTATTCCTTCATTATCAACAACTTTTACATTGCACTTCCTTTAAAAGTCATTTTTATGTCTTTGGAGGGATAAAACAAATGCATGTCAATTGTTCCTTTTAAGTATATGATTACATTGATTATACTATTCCGATAATGCCACATCGACGATGAGCTATATCTAGCTAAAAAAATCAGTGAGGATGAGATATTGTACCAAGTGCATTATGCTAAGTACAAAAATGCGTATATTGCACTTAGGTACGAGAATTTCATCTCCCTACACATCTTGGTCATCTTCATTTAGACAAAGCGGTCATTTTTTTACATTTGAACCTCGACAAATCATGGGAGTTCTAGCATGATGCATGTCCTTAATAAATTTCCTGACAACTTTGGACATAAGGAAACTAATGGTATAATATACCATAAGCTCGATGTTCGATCGAGCTTTCCCAAGATTTACATCATAAATTATAATTCAAGGAGCATGTAACATATCTTATTTCACTAAGAGTACATAACATGTCCATACGATCGACATAGATAGCTACAATTCCAAATAAGGAACTTTCTTTGTGCGTACACATAGCAAAATACTTTACTCGTTTATATATTTTCAATCAAATAGTCACTTAGACGAGTATACCAAATCAGCCTGATTGTTTGAGTCTATAAGTGATCATTCCAATCTAATTGCAAACACACTTCTTGGTTTAGAGTCATTTGATTTGAGAGACAAAAGGCTATCAGACAGTATTGTAAATATGTTTATTCCTTAATCCTTATAGAGGTAAATAATAATCAACCACCCATAAATGCTGCATTTCAAGTCCTTTGAGGACTACTAATCTAACTAAGTAAAAGAACATCATAACGTTCATTACAAGAGAGAAAACTATTTCATAGTTTTATGAGAAATCTCGCGCCACAAAAGCTAAACTTTATACTCTGAGACTTCATTATTATGAAAAATAATAATATATGTCCCATAGGTTTTACACTTGGTTGATTAGCACTATCACACCATATATTTGTCAAAGAACCAAGTTTTACCAGGATTATTAGGCCAAATATGTTCTTTGTTAAAACTAAACAGTAAGGAGCATGGTTTGATCTCATTGTGCGTTATTTCCTTGAGAAACCATATATGAAAATAATAATCATTAATATGCTCGCACGATATTTCCATTGACTCGTGCGCATTTGCATAATCTATTGGCATCAGATTTGAAACCAAGTAAAAGAATCCCAGTAGGAGAAACTATTCTCGATTGAGAAACCATATATGAAACCAAGTAACAGAAACCCAGTAGGAGAAACTATTCTCGATTGAAAGGAAAAAAAGTACAACACAACTTCACCTTTCAAAGTAAAATATGTCGACATCATATTTTTTGGATCCCCCTGATGTCGGCGTCTCCCCATGATTCCACTCATAAAAGTTCCAGACAATTCCTTTAGAATATAGGTAATAACTTAGTAAACAAGTCAGTCATGTCTCCCCCAGATTAATTTCGTAGGAGGAAAGAATATTATTCCTTCATGATCAACAACTTTTACATTGCACTTCCTTTAACAGTCATTTTTATGTCTTTCGAGGGATAAAACAAATGCATGTCAATTGTTCCTTTTAAGTATATGATTACATTGATTATACTATTCCGATAATGCCACATCAACGATGAGCTATATCTAGCTAAAAAAATCACTGAGGATGAGATATTGTACCAAGTGCATTATGCTAAGTACAACAATGCGTATATTGCACTTAGATACGGGAATTTCATCTCCCTACACATCTTGGTCATCTTCATTTAGACAAAGTGGTCATTTTTTTACATTTGAACCTCGACAAATCATGGGAGTTCTAGCATGATGCATGTCCTTAATAAATTTCCTGACAACTTTGAACATAAGGAAACTAATGGTATAATATACCATAAGCTCGATGTTCGATCGAGCTTTCCCAAGATTTACATCATAAATTATAATTCAAGGAGCATGTAACATATATTATTTCACTAAGAGTACATAACATGTCCATACCATCGACATAGATAGCTACAATTCCAAATAAGGAACTTTCTTTGTGCGTACACATAGCAAAATACTTTACTCGTTTATATCTTTTCAATCAAATAGTCACTTAGACGAGTATACCAAATCAGCCTGATTGTTTGAATCTATAAGTGATCATTCCAATCTAATTGCAAACACACTTCGTGGTTTAGAGTCATTTGATTTGAGGGACAAAAGGCTATCAGACAGTATTGTAAATATGTTTATTCCTTAATCCTTATAGAGGTAAATAATAATTAACCACCCATAAATGCTGCATTTCAAGTCCTTTGAGGACTACTAATCTAACTAAGTAGAAGAACATCATAACGTTAATTACAAGAGAGAAAACTATTTCATAGTTTTATGAGAAATCTCGCGCCACAAAAGCTAAACTTTATACTTTGAGACTTCATTATTATGAAAAATAATAATGATGTCCCATAGGCTTTACACTTGGTTGATTAGCACTATCACACCATATATTTGTCAAAGAACCAAGTTTTACCAGGATTGTTAGGCCAAATATGTTCTTTGTTAAAACTAAACAGTAAGGAGCATGGTTTGATCTCATCGTGCGTTATTTCCTTGAGAAACCATATATGAAAATAATAATCATTAATATGCTCGCATGATATTTCCATTGACTCGTGCGCATTCGCATAATCTATTGGGATCGATTTTGTTATTCTCTAGATTCTTTAAACTTTGGAGCATCCTTTAGTATTGATTCATGAATATAATCAGAGATAATCTAAGAAGATTTCATTAATGATGTAAATTAGGTTATGTTTTTCTCACATACTTCTTCTCTAAGTGAGTTGATCGAACCATGTGGCCTATCCATCTTGATTTATGTAGTCACGGCATCAACTACACTTCCACCCACAAGTGTAGTTGCAATACCTTATTCTATGGTGCATATCCCTCACTGAGGATTCCTTACCTTACAGGTACATTTGTAGTTGGTATGTGTAATCTTGTCACTTTTAGAAATATTAGTGCGCATTCTTAAAATAGACAGTTCTTTTTTCACTTCACATTTACTTTTGTGGAGCACCAGACCAATATGAGACAGATTGGGAGTAAACCACGACTATTCATGTCATTCCCTAAGAAAATCAAGCAGTTAAGAGATTGCCTGTAAAAGGTTCCAAAATGCGGATAATTATTGAGAATTCATATCCAACATAAATACTTAACCATTTTGATAACTGAATATAGTACGGTGTGGTGTCGTAATAACACATATATAACACAACAAAAAATACGTAAGAATACAAATGACATGGTTATATCCAGTTACCGACTTGTATGCACAAATGGTTGACTAATTTTGGGGTCTAAAACAAATAAGTGAAGATGCGTATAATATTGAATATTCTACAAGCAATTATAGGAAGGTTCATACGCATAACATATGCCTTAAACACCATATATAATCTTTGATCGTAGCCTCTGTCAGACCATGTGGTATACGATGCTCTACATGGATCCTATTAAACGTGCAATAATCATAAAGTTATTTTGATTTAAACTTTCTAGCATTAACAAGGGTGGTGAGCCTTACATTGTATAATATGTGCTAGGATTTGTTTTCAAAATCACATCATTTCCTGTGAAAAAATAACTAATTCGATACTTCAAATCATCCACGAGAGCCATAAATCACTTGAGTGGTTCGGATTCTGCATGGATATGTTTACAAACATCACATTCTTTCTTTTGAAATCATAGTTGTTTACCATTTTCATCTTAGGATGGTACCAATCCTGTTTACTAAAGAAAGCTTTGTAAAATGAGTGACATGCTTTATTACTTTAAAAGCATAACGGGAAGGTAGGTGGTGTATCTACTAATTTTAAACCGTTGATTATGGGAGATGTCATCATTTTGCATTGTTGTAATTCACATTTTCTTGTTCACTCAAAAATAAAGGGATGTCCATTTGAGTTCTTTCAAAACTGAACATCATGTCACAACCAAAGTGTTTTTATCGTTATGTCAAAACCTAAATGACTCGATCCCCAAATTTCGGTGACGATATGGATTCAATTATCCAAGTACTAGTGATTTACAGTTATCTAGACTAATTAGGTCATTATTTTCTCTAAAATGCGATTCTTTCCACATTCATTGTATGTAATTTGTAAATGCACTCCGGATACCATGAGTTTACCTATGATAAACGCTTGTGAAAAAGCGGGGCTCTAACAACCACACCCAATATTTCGCTTAGCAATCTGTATGGACTAACTCCAATATACTTTTAAGAGAATCAACTAGACAGACAGACTCAATCTTAATAAAAGTATATCAAAGAGTTATATCTCACTTTCTCGATTCAATTCTTACTCAAGAAAATAGTAATCTGCGAGTCTAATTGAATACAAGAGAAATCACTTGAACGGTACCAAAAACCAATGTTCAAGGATCAATCAATTTCAATTAACAATCAAAGGTTGGATTTCCCAATTGATCGATTCAACGCGCGACCTGTGATATTTCAATTATATAAAAAAAATATAATGCGGAAAATAAATAACACAGACACCAGAAGTTTTGTTAACGAGGAAACCTCAAATGCAGAAAAACCCCGGAACCTAGTCCAGATTGAACATGCACTGTATTAAGCCACTACAGATACTAGCCTACTACAAACTAACTTTGGTATGGACTTTAGTTGAACCCTAATCAATCTCACACTGATCCAAGGTACAGTTGCGCTCCTTATGTCTCTGATCCCAGCAGGATACTACACACTTGATTCTCTTAGATGATCTCATCCACAACTAAGAGTTGCTACGACCTAAAGTCGAAGAATTTAATAAACAAATATTTATCACACATAAAAGTCTATGGTAATAGATAAATCTGTCTCCCACAGAAATACCTACGAGTTTTTGTTATGTCTTTTGATAAATCAAGGTGAACATGAACCAATTGATAACCCAAACTTATATTCCCGAAGAACAACCTAAAATTATCAATCACCTCACAATAATCTTAATCGTCTAGCGAAAGAAGATATTGCGGAATCACAAACGATGAGACGAAGATGTTTGTGACTTCTTTTAATCTTTTCTGTCGGAGAAATCAATCTCAAGCCAATCTTACGATTGTACTTAGTATGATAGAAACAACAAGATCAGATCACGCAACTACAAGAAAATAGTATCGGTCTGGCTTCACAATCCCAATGAAGTCTTCAAGTCGTTAACCTACAGGGTCTCGATAGAAACCTAAGGTTAAAGGAGAATCGACTCTAGCTAATACAACTAGTATCACACAGGAGGTGTGGGGATTAGATTTCCCAGTTGCTAGAGTTCTCCTTTATATAGTCTTTCAAATCAGGGTTTGCAATCAATGTTAGCTTAGTAACAAAGCATTCACTATTCACCGTTAGATGAAAACCTGATTAGATTCAAGCTAATATATTTCAACCGTTAGATCGAAACTTAGCTTCTTACACACAAATGAAATGCACGTTTATTTAGGTTTGTGTGACCGTACCCAAACATGTACACTTAGTTGGTTCAACAGTAGTTAACCAAATGGTTAGCCATATGAACACTTTCATATCAACCATATTTTTCTTTACCATAACTAGTTCAAATGACTCAAATGAACTAGTTAGAGAGTTGTTCAATTTCTTCAATCTTATAGAAGTATACAAGACACAATTGAAGCAAAAACGATTTGATTCACTCGAGTCGATTCATGAACTTTATAGCCACGGTTTGCAAATATGTATTTCTTAGTTTATATAAGTTTAAGTTCACGAATAATAGTTTTTAGAAAGTAACCAACTTAAGTACGCATACTGGTACGCGGACTTAAGTACCCGGAATAAGTTTGTTTTCAGTTCACAAACTCCAGTAGAAATTCACGGGATGTGAACTTCCGACGGTACGCGGACTTGAGTTCCGGTTTTCCTGAGCAGCAAAGTTTGCATACTTAGGTTCAAGGAATAAGGACTTACACACGTACGAGTTACCACACAATGTTTATATCCAACCATGGTTATATAATATAAACTCTCATTTCAATCATTGAAACATTCTTAGATGACGTTATATAGTTGTTGTTCACAAACCATTTTTCGTCAAAGAAATTTTCAAGTAATTGAAACTTAATATGACTTTTGTCACTAGTAAATATGAACTTGGCCAAAGCGATATCTTACCAACGCATATTTCGAGAAATAGATAAGCGAGATAAACTCGTCTCTAAATAGCAAATGTGTATAATCATAGTCTATATAGAAATACGACTTTTGTCTCAAGATAGGAGATAGAGTAGATAGACTTTTGAGTGATAGATAAGTTCAAGTCTCCACATACCTTTTAGTCGATGAAGTTCCACCAGTTTCTTGAGTAGTTCTTCGTCTTTGTATGATGATCGCCATGAAGTCTTTAAGCTCAACTACACTTTCTGTCCTAGTCCGAGACTTAGGTATTAGTAGCCTAGAAATCAAGACTTAGACTTAGTAGCCTAGAAATCAAAACTTCGTTTTTGTATGATGCTCTAACAATCTCCCCCTTTATCAATTTTAGTGACAAAGCTATCAATACATATGGAATACAAAATAAATAAATAAACTTTTGTAGCTTCTCTTCCACATGCATGATCTCCTTGGTTCTTCAACATTACTCGAAATCTTCGTCACTTCCAAGTACTCCAATGATCCCAAAGGTTGTAAGTTTAGTATCATCGTTGTTGAAAATCCGTAGCGATGACAATGAGAAAACAAGAATTCTCAATCACTATTACACAGTGTCATAGTATTATTATACAACATCAAAGTTCAATTGCATCACAACTTCGACAATAATACTATGGTGATATGTATCACTCCCTCTTAGTCAATACTCCATCTTACATGGAAACCACTCCCCCTTACATAATGATCTGAAAACCATATGTATTTGTAGTGTGAACTACACATTAATTCTCCCCCTTTTGTCAATAAAATTGGCAAAGGTACGAAAACTAGTGGGATCCTGATGAAATTTCCATAGAGACATTTCATGACCAAAAGAAAGCACATATAAAATTTTTGGATGCAATCATATAGCCGAAGCTAAATGCTTTCATCATGGAGTTTATAAAGATACAATATAACCCATATAATATTCCACAGCCGCACTCCCACAAATATTTGACAATTAAGCACAAGTTCAATTAAGAACTCTTCCCCATTAAATGTCATTCCCGAAAGAACAACAAGAGCGACCTTACTTTCACAAGAAAAGAAGGATTTCTTTGGACATAAAAAATCACATACGAATATGAATTTGAATCCAAAAATACTTAATTAAATTAACCACAAGAAAACCCATGACTAATTTAATCAGAAATGCTCAACATAAAAGACCTTACAGAGCCGCACATTATATACATAAAAATATGGATCAGGGAAGATCAACACTGCGGAATAGACAAGGATTCATTCTATTTTCCATCACTATTTGCACAATGACATACAATATACATAATACTCGTAAACAAAAGTTCATCCTGTCTTCCATCAATATTTGCATAATGACATATAATAGGCTTAAAACTTTTGTAATGTCAAAAGTTCATTCATTCTTTTATCAATACGTGCATATTGACATACGAAAGACTTAACTTTTGACAAGGTATGGGACAATCATAGTTCACGGACGCAAACACATATATCCCATAACAAATTGTAATATATAAAACCATAAAGATTAATACTGCAAAAATCATCTTCCAAACAATTTTAGAATTTAAACAAATAAACCTAAAAATAATGAAGACGAAAACGTTGGACATAGCTATGTGTAATCACAATTATGGCTATTCCAAACTCTAGTTATTCTTCTAAAAAAACCAAGAAAATAAAATTATCATCAGAATATTTACTAGGAAAATAACTCTTGTAAAGCATTTCACTTACTTTGAACACTCTTCTCATATTTTCTGTATTCATCAAGCTCATCTTCAATCAGATTAATTCTAAATTCCAGATTATCCATATTTTGTTCAAGTCTTTTGGAAGAGGCTTCAAGTTCACTTTTCAGGGCACGAACTTGTTCTAAGATGAGATTCATGGTTAACACGAGCTTATCAAAATAAAAAACAGAGGAGTTTCCATCTAGAGAGGAACCGTGATTATCAGGGCTCATCACAATATCTGAAGAATCAAACCGAATCTTCTTAGAAGGAAAAAGAACAGTCCAAACATCACTTTCTTTGCTTGAAAGACTTGAAGGGGACATGACAGAAGAGATAGATGAAATGTTTAAGCTAAGGAGAAAGATTTCATCTTAAAAGGAACTGAGGATAGGTGATAAATATCCAAAAGGCCTTTGACCAAAAACCCTATCTGAATTTGGTTAACCTCAGAAAAAGTCTTTAAAGGAGACAACTGTTGAAAACAAAAACAAGTCAAAACAATAACAAAAATATTTCATCACAACCACCTTGAGGATTATGATTTTTGTCTAAGAGGGATATACAAGAAAACATCAACACATAATTACAGGATGTAGTTGTTCCAATCTACTATAGGACTGGGTGACTTCTTACGAGGGGATGAAGTATTTATTATTTCTTGTTTTTGTCTTGTTTTTAAGAAAGAAGAGTCGTTTACATCATTCTTTCTTCCTTTAAGCACAATTTTAAATACCTTGATTGTTGATTTTCGCAAACTATGCAGTCTTTTGGAAATCTCTTTTACAAGGAATGAGGGTTTTGTACGAGATTCCTTTTTCTTCTTCTGCAAACCACGTTTGACAGAGGGGAGCTTCTCCTGTTTCTCAGTGCTAAAAGTTTTGAGATAATCATGTTATTCATATGAGGAAATCACAAGATTAGGTACATTCTTGTAGTTTTCCGTACAATCCTTATCGCCAAGATGACTTAAGAATGACATAGAATCAGGAGGAATTTGCTGAAATTTTTTAAGAACCAAAGTCGAAGGGGTTCGGCATGTCCTATAAGAATCACGATTACAACCGATCACTTCCAATTTTAAATTAAACAGTTGGCATTCCAGATCTTCAATCTTTTTAATTAAAACTTCCTTTTCTGGAGAAGTAAGATTGTTTATCATGGAATGATCAGGACTGTTGGGAGGACAGACGTGATTATCAGCAAAAAGATTAAGAGAACCAACACAGATATCATCCTCAGGACAATAGTCAAGAGTGTCCACCATGCTTTAGTTATCTGACTCAACTTCATATCAGGACTTTTAGAAGTATCATGGACACTTCTATAACACTTGAAACTAGTTCCCCTAACATAGTTTTTCTGAACCTTTTTATTGATTGATTGAGCTCTCTTTTGAGACTTTCTTTTACTCTGTCTAAGAGTTTTCTTAAGTTGTTGTATAAACAGTGACAGAGTCAAATTAAAGCAATTCTCATCCTTTTTATCAATCAATTTAGAACGTTGAGGCTTACAATCAGATGCAGCAACATGGTTGCTAAACTGGTGACGCTTCTCTCTTTGTTCAAGTTCAAGATCGAAATTTTTTAGTTTTCCAGCTAAGGAATTTCTGGAAAGTGTATCAAGGTTATTTCCCTCAACGATGGCATACTTCTTAGAATCGTATCTAGATTGCATTGATCTGAAAATTTTCATCACAATGCCCTTTTCAGGAATGGTCTTACCCAGTGCAAAGGATGCATTAACAATTTCAGACACTTTGTGATTAAACTCATCAAATGAATCTTCATCTGCTATACGAAGGTTTTCCCAATCAGAATTTAGGTTTTGAATCCTAGCTTATTTCTCACTGGTATTTCTTTCAAATACGGTTTCTAAGATATCCCAGACATCTTTAGACTTAGTAAACGTAGTTACATGATTCTGAAGATCTGGGGTAATGGCATGTATGATAGCATTAAGCCGTCAGAATTTTGCTTTGCAGCAAGAATTTCTTCTGGACTATATCTACCAATATCCTTAGGTATAGATACATCGCCTTTTGTATTAACCGGAGGATCATAGCCATTAAAAACACGTACCCATGTTTGAAAATCACGATCTTGAAGAAAAGCTCGCATAGAAATTTTCCACCATAAGTAGTAAGAGCCATCGAAGATTGGTGGTACGTTTATGGAGATAGAATTCCATAGAGTCAGATCACTACAAACACAGACTTATAAGTTCTTTAATGTGTTTTCCTGCTCTGATACCAATTGAAAAAGCGGAGGTCTAACAACCACACCCAATATTTCGCTTAGCAATCTGTATGCACTAACTCCAATATACTTTTAAGAAAATCAACTAGACAGTCAGACTCAATCTAATAAAAGTATATCAAAGAGTTATATCTCACTTTCTCAATTCAATTCTTACTCAAGCAAATAGAAATTTGCGAGTCTAATTGAATACAAGAGAAATCACTTGAACGGTACCAAAGACCAATGTTCAAGGATCAATCAATTTCAATCAACAACCAAAGGTTGGATTTCCAAATTGATCGATTCAACGCACAACCTGTGATATTTCAATTATATAACAAAATATAATGCGGAAAACAAATAACACAGACAACAGTATTGTTAACGAGGAAACTGCAGATGCATAAAAACCCCCGGACCTAGTCCAGATTGAACACACACGTATTAAGCCACTACAGACACTAGCCTACTACAAACTAACTTTGGTATGGACTGTAATTGAACCCCAATCAATCTCACATTGATCCAAGGTACATTTGCGCTCCTTACGTCTCTGATCCCAGCAGGATACTACATACTTGATTCTCTTAGCTGATCTCACCCACAACTAAGAGTTGCTACGACCCAAAGTCGAAGACTTTAATAAACAAATCTGTATCACACAGAAAAGTCTACGGTAATAGATAAATCTTTCTCCCACATAAATACCTACGAGTTTTTGTTCCGTATTTTGATAAATCAGGGTGAACAGGAACCAATTGATAACCCGGACTTATATTCCCGAAGAACAGCCTAGAATTATTAATCATCTCACAATAATCTTAATCGACTAGCGAAAGAAGATATTGCGGAATCACAAACGATGAGACGAAGATGTTTGTGACTTCTTTTAATATTTCCTATCGGAAAAATCAATCTCAATCCAATCTTACGGCTGTACTTAGTACGATAGAAACAGCAAGACCAGATCACGCAACTACAAGAAAGTAGTATCGGTCTGGCTTCACAATCCCAATGAAGTCTTCAAGTCGTAAAACTACAGGGTCTCGATAGAAACCTAAGGTTAAAAGAGAATCGACTCTAGCTAATACAACTAGTATCACATATGAGGTGTGGGGATTAGGTTTCCCAGTTGCTAGAGTTATCCTTTATACAGCCTTTCAAATCAGGGTTTGCAATCAATGTTAGCTTAGTAATAGAACATTCAATATTCACCGTTAAATGAAAACCTGATTAGATTCAAGCTAATATCTTTCAACCGTTAGATCGAAACTTAGCTTGTTACACACAAATGAAATGCACGTTTATTTAGGTTTGTGTAACCATACCCAAACATGTACACTTAGTTGGTTCAGCAGTAGTTAACCAAAATGGTTATCCATATGAGCACTTTCATATCAACCATATTCTTCTTTACCATAAGTAGTTCAAATGATTCAAATGAACTAGTTAGAGAGTTGTTCAATTCCTTCGATCTTATAGAAGTATACAAGACACAATTGAAGCAAAAACGATTTTATTCACTCGAATCGATTCATGAACTTTCTAGCCACGGTTTGCAAATATGCATTCCTTAGTTTATATAAGTTTAAGTTCACGAATAATCGTTTTCAGAAAATAACCAACTTAAGTACGCATACTGGTTCGCGGACTTAGGTACCGAGAATAAGTTTGTTTCCAGTTCACAAATTCCAGCATAAATTCACGGGATGTGAACTTCCGACAGTACGCGGACTTGAGTTCCGGTTTTCGTGAGCAGCAAAGTACGCATAGTTAGGTTCAAGGAATAAGGACTTACACACGTACGAGTTACCACACAATGTTTATATCCAACCATGGTTATATAATCTAAACTCTCATTTCAATCATTGAAACATTCTTAGAGGACGTTATATAGTTGTTGTTCACAAACCATTTTTCGTCAAAGCAATTTTCAAGTACTTGAAACTTAATATGACTTTCGTCACTAGTAAAGATGAACTTGGCCAAAACGAAAGCTTACCAACACATATTTCGAGAAATAGATAAGCGAGATAAACTCGGCTCGAAATAACAAATGTATATGATCGTAGTCTGTATAGCAATACGACTTTTGTCTCAAGATAGGAGATAGAGTAGATAGGCTTTTGAGTGACAGATAAGTTCAAGTTTCCACATATCTTTTAGTCGATGAAGTTCCACCGGTTCCTTGAGTAGTTCTTCGTCTTTGTATGATGATCGCCATGGAGTCTTTGAGCTCAACTACACTTTCTATCCTAGTTCGAGACTTAGCTATAAGTAGACTAGAAATCAAGATTTATAGTTTTGATCACTAACATTGACAAACATGCTTGAGATAGCAACGCATGCGAGTTCGACCGAGCAGTGCTCTAGCAGCTTGCACATATTTGGTAGGAACTTAACAAAGTGTGATTAGCTATTGGTTCTTACAGATCTCATGTAACTTTTAATATTTATATTATTTAGGAAACAAATATTGAGCATTGTTTTGCTCGACTATTACTTATGATGATCCAACCATCGCATGATATATATTATATAAGGAAACAATTCAATAAGCAGTTGTGTATTGCTTATGAGCTTCATGTAATAAGTTGTGGCCTTTTAATTTAGAGTGCTACTTTTAATGAAGATGATATATTTTTCATCATAATGCACGAATGATCCTTATATTGCAAGTGCTTTAGATTATATCTTAAGTACTTAAGAGTATTTCAATCTCATGGAAATTATATACATTTTTCATTCCATAAGAGTATACAACGGGTATAATTCTTCTCAAAAATAATGTTTCTTTGTTTTAGCTAACGAAATATTGGTTAAATTATCATGTAACCAACAGTCTAGGATCAAATCATACAAAATCTATGATCAAACCATACTAAATTTGATTAAATAAAGATAACAAAACAATCGAATTGGGTAAGTGTATTGAATGGGAAAAGTTCTTATTGCCATAAAAGTTGACATCTAGGGTATGACCTTCCCCAAGAATTTAGTGAGTTTATTTTCCTTTAAACTCCTTATATATATATATCTTGTAGTTGACTACTAATATATGATACTCGCATTACATTGGTTGTACTATTGCCAATAAAATGCTTACAACAAGGTTTTCAACTCTCATTGATATAAGTCAAAATTACATCTTTGTCCCATGATCGATAGATACATTTACTTTGTAGCATTACTACTAGAGCCAGAATTACATCTTTGACCTTATTCGAGAAAAGACTTATATCTTCTACCATAATTTATATGTTTTCTTTCACAAGTTCCAGTGTACTGATGTAGGTATGATTCAACACATCTAAACCTATTTTCGCCGGGGTTCCTTCTATTGCTAAAATTGCCATAGTAGCTTAAGTTGAGAAGTTTCTCAGCATGTGTGACATTATTGTTTAAAAGAATCGAATTATTCCTCTCAACCAATTACTTTACGTCGAATAACCTTAAAGATTGTGAATCTCTTCTTATTATACTCCAAATTATATTAGTTCATTAGCATCATCAATGAAGCAGGAAAAAAAAAGTTTTTTCTGATTCATGACAAATTTTATTAGTTTTTTTCAAAAGTTGAGGTGTGACTTTAATTACAACATATCATTGTCGAAATTATTGATTCATTATAGTCGAACAAGTGGATTACAATCCCACTGAACATTCAAAGTTTTTGAAGGAAATGAATGTTTCGACAAACTTTCTTCAAAGCATATTACATAGTATTAAGTCAATATGTCTCCTTAAAAACGTAGAACGTATGGCTTTCTCTACAAACGGTGTATTGTCACGGGTAGAAGATTTTTATAACGGATTATTGTACTTGTGCACACAACCTTCCACGTCAGAATCACTTTAATGTTCTCAAGTACTTTTGAGTCAACAAAAAATTTAAAAAATCAAATTCCAGTTGAATTGGTTAAGCCAAATTCGAGTCGAATTGGTTAGTCAAAGTCCGATCAATTATTTGGTCAAGGCCGGTCTATTGGGATCAAGACCTAGTGGAGCCGAATTGATTAGTCAGAGTCTTATTAATTGTTTGGCCAAGGTCGGTCCGCTGGGTAGACTAGGTCATGGTTAACAAATGTAAGCATATATGATCTGTTATATATGAAGTATTCAGGCCCATTGATAATAATCTTGAAATTATTAACACATAGGCCCGAAACATGTTGTTAATCCTAAAAATGGAAATTTCATCATCCAACTATAGTGATCGATAATCAATCCTTCTCATTTATGACGATGATGAAAAATTGGGGCTACTTAATGTTTGGTATCCGGGATATATCCAACTCATTGCTTTGGAACCTAACATTTAAAACATTAAGGGTTGGTACCTTAACCCGTTAGAGAATGTTAAGTCAAGCCGGTAACTTAACAAACTGTTAATTTTAAGATTTATAAACAAAAAATGAAAATGAAAAAAATAGATAAATTCTCAAATTATATATATATATAAAAAAAAACTTATCTTCTTACCCGTTTCTTCTATTTTATCTTCCAATTTCTTTGATTTTGATTTTATCACTTTAGTGATATCTCTTCGTATAATGGTTTCCCTAAGCCGAATCAATGGTTAAATAAAAATGTAAAGGAAGGAGCTCTTTTTTTTTAACTAGTTTTACTCCATGAATTTTTTTCTTCTAGCTATCTCGTACTATTGGTCTTGAGAAGCCATATATGGTGTTTCTTCGGACTTTCAAACCTAGACGCGTTAAGTTTATAAAATAATGGTTCGAAGAAGAAAAAAATCTTATCGCAAAAGTTGCAGATTTTCATCAGCAGTTCATCATCTATTATGAGAAGAAGAAATAGAAACCCTGGGTATTCTTGGATTTCATGATGATATCAGGTTTAGGTTTGATTTTTGGGGTTTTAATTAATATATGATAATAATGCAACTTCACGTTAGATTTATAGTCATCAACTCCATGGATTCCATAATAATTACTTGGTGATGAATCAGTTGTTGCAGTAGCAGTAGATGAAGAGAATAGGGAAGTTGGAGTGAATATCTGATTATAGATTTGATTGTTTATTGTAGTTGTAGTTCGTATTTTTTGATTTGTAATTGTTGAACTGGGCATGAATTTGTAATGTACTTATGATGATTATTAAAATCTGAGTAATTGTTAATTGGGGTTTGAAATTCTATTATATTCCTACTTTAATTTTGTAATAAGCTTTATCTAAAATATTATTGTAATTTTAAGAATGGATTTTGTAAAATGTTGTTGATGATGAGGTCTGCGAAAGAACATGAATATTGAAGAAATTTCTTAGTGAAGGTTCAAAAAAAAAAGAACGATTGAGGTTATGTTATGTTCCGGTGTCTCGCACTGAGTCAAATAATTGACCATTTCTATTTCTATTTTATTTATATATTTTCACTTATTTTGTTTATTGATTTTAATTATTTAGGTAACATAATATTTAGTCCACGCACTGGATTAACGGTCTTTCACTGGTCCAGGTACCAATGCTTAATATTTTAAATGTTGGGTACCAAACATTAAATAACCCAAAATTTTACAGAAGATTCATCAGACCTTTTCGCCAAACACAATAAAATTCCAAGATAATCCAGCCGCTAGATAAAAATATATACATGATGTCGTATGACTATTTCGATTAACGTTTTTGTGCACACAACTGGAAAGATCACGTATTTTGGTGTACTTACCATGGTTGGATCTCTAAGATATTTTTAAAGGAGATAAATAAGTACAATATATAACATCTAGAAGAAAAAAAACTCATAATCTAACCGTTGGTATTACCAATATTTAGGTTTTATGATGTTGTTATAAACTAGGTTTCTAAACATATAGTTTCATTAAAATCAGTTTTTTAGAGATCGCATCATATTTTTGGATTTGTTTGACATTTGAACGAGTGATTAAATTGGGATTAACATATATCTAACGGAGAAATCTCTATGTTAGGATGATCATACATCCGTCGAACCCTATTAATACGAAATTCTTTTGTCAAAGGAAAATACATATTAATGCATCCATTGTCTGAAACAATAAGATAAGAATCGCGCTAGTCTTCCAAAAGTAATCCATCACTATTCTCGAATAATAAAAAAATCACACAGTTGATAGGGTCGTGTTGATGATGTGTTGTCATACAAAAAGAATATGTACGACAGTTCATTAAAGATAAGTTACTGTTTGTACTCCAATATTCTACACAAAAGATGGGTTCACTGAGGTCTTAAAACTGCGCATATCGGCTGACCAAGATACATAGACCCATGGATGATGGCAAAACACAACGACACCAAAAATTGCCAGAAGAAAGTGCCACATCAGCAGGCCACATCATCTACAAATATTGCCATGCCAGCATTATCGTATGGACAGCAGTGACATGTTAGCACCACCCAGTGCCACATCAGCACTGTTGTATGGTCAGTAACTCCACATCAGCAGAAATGCCATGTCAGCTGACAGTAAGCAGCAATGTCAGCGCCATCAAGACGTCGTCGGCTCCATTATAACGTCGTCAGAAAAATAAACATCTGATTGGTGAGTATTAACGATGTCATCACGCTGTCAGTGACGTTATTAGCAACATCAACATGACGTCAGCGTTGTCCAAAGCAGTTGCATCACCATGATGTCAGCATGGCGTCAAGAACCACTTATCCTAGTGACGTCACTGATCACCTTCTCCGACAACAGTGGCACCTGCCAGTGACGGTTGTCTTCTCACGATGATGGTTATCCCGGCGTAGTCAACATTCCCGGCGGCGGGACCAAACTTCTCCAGGATACAATTGGGGGGGGGGGGGATTCTATGCTTAACGGATAAATTAGTTTCTATACGTCCTAAGATATTTCCGCCCCACACTGATTGAACTAAAAGTTGTTTACTCCCCATCCAAGCCAAACCGAGCCGAATCAGCCAAGCAAAGACGCCAGTCCAACCGAGCCGTTACCTTGCTTGATGTTTCAACCCCAATTACTTTGGATGGTGGATTTTTGCACCCACTTCGTGGGCGTAGCCAATGACACCTTTTTTTTGGCTTTAATTACATGTAACCCTTTGCATAGCTAATTCTTTAAGACTAAGGGTAAGCAAGAAAAGAGATCGTGTTTTCCTGAATCAAGATTATGGCAATAGTTAAACAAACTACGTGAAAGGTCATTTCTACTAGCAATCATCGGCACCGCAGGAAATATGCAGCTGAAAGGCACGAGAATCACTCGGTGATTGAACAAGATGAGGTTCAGTCAGCACCCGCAATGCCTACTGGAAACATACGAGATCGAGATTGTGTTCGTGAAAAAATCCCAGATCCAAATAATCAGATAAACCACAAACGACCAATGATCGAGAATTAAGAAAGGATCGTTGATTCCATACATAATGGGAGAAACCCGCGAATCCGAGTAAACAGAGAACTTGTATTCGGCAGCCCGCCAAGGAGGAATGGTGACTGACATGATCTGCGAGATGGACGTACCGCGACTCCCTGTACGGCGGTAGATTTATTGCGCCATCAGCTGAACGAGGTAGAGAAAGAGAACGCTCGCCTGAGATTAGAATGTGAGAACCAGTCTCGATCAAGAACTATTAATCTGAACAGTCAAGATCGGTCAATAAATTTTGATCAAAACCGGAAGGGTCAGTCTGTTAGGGAGTGCCTAAGAAGTCGAACTAACCCGCAAGATGCTAAACAACCCAGAGAAGCGATCGATCTGGATGGAGAAGAGAAAACTCTATAAGAAAACGACCAGGTGATTACTGGAGATATACCTAGACAAAGGCGTATACGGGCCAGGCGAGCAGGCACCCGAGAGCGCCAGATACAACTCAACAGAGTATGGCCAGAACCGTTGTCGTCTGAAAACTCCCCAGGAATGACGAAGATATGGTTCGAGATTGGTACGACGAGAGAGAATTTTTGCATGATTACTATGCTCGTTCGGAGCGAAATAGAACAAGACGCGAATTTATATATCCTCAAAGAAAATTACTGAGCACCGGGAGTACGAGCAGGATAACAGTTCTTCTGACGGCGACGTTAAGGCGATAACTGATGCTCGTCTTTGAAAGATGATCGAGAGAGTAATATCAAAATAAGAAGTTCAGAGAGGACAAGCTAGACAGGCTTCATCGAGCCGCATGAGCTCCCCTAAAAGAGAATATCAGAGAGTTTCGCCTATCAATGAATTTTTAAGTCCCCAAGCTACCGTAATTCGATGAGAAAACAGATGATTCAGATCAATACGTTTTACATTATGAAATTTTCATGACCCTATGGCATTACAACGATGAATTAACGTGCAAGATGTTTCTGCAATCATTGACCGTCTGAGCAATTACGTGGTTCAATCAGCTCCGGGCGCAGTCGATGGGGACTTACCGCAAGCTGGTTGATAAATTTTGCTCTCACTAAAAATACAATAGACGTGATTGGAATGGATACCATTCATTATTCCTTCAGAATATTCAAAAAGGGGAAAGCATCGGACAGTTTACTCGATGCTTCAAGCAAGAGTTAGGTGAAGTGGATGGTGCCGACGATCAAGTCATTATCGAGGCTTACAAATAGGCATACCAGTATGATCAAAGGGTATATTAAATTCCTTAGTCAAGAGACCACTAAAGACTCTTGAAGAATTGTATGATCGAGCAGAGTACGCTCGGGTTGAGGATGATTTGAAAGCTCGAGAAACTATAGAAGTTAACAGATCATCCAATCATCCGAATAATGGGAAGAAAGACAAGTCAAAGAAATGTTCAAGCGGATAGCACAATGATTGATCTGAAGTTTGATAGAACAATCATGGGGGACGAGTGAAAATCGGATATCAGAAACATCATGATATGAAGCTAACACCATTGGACATACGACTAATAAAGTTGTATGACAGATAAGCATGGACTTGAGCTCCCCTCGACCTTTGCCAATAGAGACACGTGATAAACGTGAAAAACATATGTAGTGTTATTTCATAAAGACATTGTCCACTTGACCGAGAATTTTCGGTCTTTATAGATCGAAGTCCAACGAATGAATGATATATTCTGGAAAGATTCAAGAGTACGTGAAGAAAGATTTTGGAAAAGGATCAGGACAGCTAGGTACATCACATGTGATAAACGTTAGTCACGTCAGTATCCATTTTATGTCCAGGAGGGCATCTGAAGATGAGACCAGAAGAAACCTCAGGCAATTAAAGGAGTGGTATGTGACAAATCACGTCGATTTCGCCAGTGGAAATGGAGCAGAAATTCTGGAGCTTGGATGCACAAAGATCGAGTTCACTAAAGCATGGATGAGAGTATTTACGTTCCCCACCATGATGTTATCGTTATATCGTTATAACAGCTTGGATTGGAATGTTCTGAGTACACTGTTTTCTAGTAGATACGGGAAGCTTTATAAGCGTGCTATTTTCAGGGGCTTATTCTGCTATGAATCTCTCATACGACTTGATCGAAGATGACGGAAATTCAATTATCGGCTTTAGTGGAGAAGTAAAAAGGTAGATTGGTAAAGTAAAGATGTATATAACAGTAGTTAATGTTAGATCACTGCTCGGTCGAACTCGTAAACATTGCTATCTCAAGCTTGTTTGTAAAGTTTATTTGTCAAAACTATAAGTCTTGATTTCTAATCTACTTATAGCTATGTATCGGATGAGGAAAGAATGTGTAGTTGAGCTTTAGACTTCACGGAGTTCATCGATTGAAGACGAAGAACTACTGAGGGGAGCTTGTGTAACTTCATCAACAAAAGGTATGTGGAGACTTGAACTCATCTATCACTCAGAAGTCTGTTCAATTCTATATCCTACTGAGACAAAAGTCGAATTGCTATATAGACTTTGCATTATACACATTTGATATTTCGAGCTGAGTTTAACTCGCTTATATCTTTCTCGAAATATGTATTGGTAAGCTTTTTGCTTTAACCACGTTCATCATTATTCTTGACGAAAGTCAAAAGATGAACATGCGAAAATTACCTGGTAACATCTTACATGATTTGTGTGAGACAGTCATTTGACGTAGGCTCAGAATGTTTCGTATTGATCATTCGATCACTTGAAAATTGCTTTTAAGCTAATAGTTTGTATGAGATAGCTATTGTCGTCTTATAAGAATGTTTTAACGATTGAAATGGGAGTTAAGAGTGAAAACCATGTCTGGATACATTACGGTTTGTGTACTTAGTGTACGAACTATTTTGACGGAACTCAGGACCGGAAGTTTGCATACCCGTTCAAAAACGGTTTCAACTGAGTTAGGTCCGGAACTAAAGTTTGCGTACCCGTTTGCAAACTGTCTGCTTGTGACCAATTTCCGGAACTTAAGTTCGCGTACCCGTTTGTAAAAATTAAATGGTTCAAGTTCTTAATTCAGTTAAATATTATTTCATACTCATGAACAAATATATTTATAAATTAAGAAATGCAAATTGTGGCTAACATGTTCATGAACTAATTCTTTTGAATCAATCCGATTTTGCTTCAATAGTGTCTTGTATACTTCTATGAGAATATAAACAATTGAACAACTTTATGAGTAACACAATTAGATTCATTTGATTATCAATTGATCTAGAAGTGTTAATATGAACAAGGTTAAGAGAAAAGTGTTCATATGGATAACTTCGGTTAACTGTTATTGAGCCAACTCAATTTACAAGTTTAGGTACGGTTACCCGTATCTAAATGAATGTATATTTCATTTGTGTGTAACAACCTAAAGACCATCTAACGATGGAGAGATATTATCTTGAATCTTAAATCAGGTTTCATCTAACGGTGAATATTCATTGCTTTGTTCCAAAGTTATCAAACCCTGATTTGAAGAATATATAAGGGAGAACTCTAGCAACTAGGAAATCTAATCCCCACACCTCTTGTGTCATACTAGTTGCGACTAGATTCGATTCTCCTATAACCTAGGTTTTTCCTAAAACCATTATAGGTTAACAACTTAAAGACTTCATTGGTATTCTGAAGCCAAACCCAAATATTTTCTCTGTAGTTGCGTGTTATGATCTTACTTTGTTATATCGTATTAAGTATTATCTTCTCTAAGATTTGCTTGAGATTTATCTCTGATAGGTAAGATATAAAAAGTAATCATAAAGCTCTTCGTCTCATTATTTTTGATTCCACAATAACTTGTTCTACTACTATATAGTTAAGTTATTAGGTGATTGATATTTCTAGGATGTTCTTCGGGAATATAAGACCGGATTATCAATTGGTTCCTGTTCACCTTGATTTATCAAAAGACGGAACAAAAACTTCGTAGGTATTTCTGTGGAGACAGATTTATATATTCAAATAGACTTTTCTGTGTGAGACATATTTGTTTATCAAGTCTTCGACTTTGGGCCGTAGCAACTCTTAGTTGTGGGTGAGATCAGCTAAGGGAATCAAGTGCGTAGAGTCCTGCTTGGATTCAGAGGCGTAAGGAATACGATTGTACCTTAATCAGTGTGAGATTGGTTAGGGCTCAACTACATTCCAGTCCGAAGTTAACTTGTAATAGGCTAGAGTCTGTAGCGCCTTAATATAGTGTGGTGTTCAAATCTGGACTAGGTCCCGGGGTTTTTCTACATTTGCGGTTTCCTCGTTAACAAAACTTCCGGTGTCTGTGTTATTTCTTTTCCGCATTATATTTTCTATATAATTGAAATAATATCACATGATGTGCGTAGTTCATTCAATTGGTAAATCTAACCTTTGGTTGTTGATTGAAGTTGATTGACGCTTAAATATTGATCTTTAGTACCATCCAAGTTATTTCATATATTGATGTGGCTCACAGATTCCTAGTTGTTCGATTGCAGATCGATTTTAGAAATTGAGATATAACTCTTGGATATATTTTCCTTGATTGGATCTGACTGTCTAGTTGATTCTCTTGGAATTATATTGGAGTTATTCCATAGAGATTGCCTAAACGAAATATTGGGTGTAGTTGTTAGACCCACGCTTTTTCAATTGGTATCAGAGCAGGCAAACACGATAAACCTAATAAGTTTGTGTTTTTTTGATCCTAAAGACTGTCCCTATGGGAAACCACTTTGGAAAGCTTGTTCTGGGCATCTGTGACACATACCATAAATCCTCAAAGATTGTTCAGAGTTTATTCTTCTCGAGACTGCTGGTCTTTCAAGATAATCTCACATCATCTAAGACGTTAGAAATCCTAGATGATAGAAAAAATGTAAAGGAAAAATTAAAGATTCCTTTAAAAAAATTCGTTGCAGAAAACGTGTGAATAAAAACTCAAGGATATGGAACCTCACTAGAATTCTTATTAATCTTTTTGAGGATTACTATCGTGATGGATCAATTGACAAGGATTTATTTATGTTTTTTGAAAACGTTTTTAAATCTCTGGAACGACTTGTCTTGATTAAGGAAAAGGCTTGTACTGGAAAAAATTCTGATTCTGTCATTCGTGACATACATTGGAATTTTGGCAACAACTCAGTCAAAATCAATAAAAAGATTTTTACTGGTGGTGTTGCGAGTTCCAGTTATTGGAAAAATCCTTCCTTTAATCATAAGAAAAAGAAGTCAAAATTTTCAAATAACCCTGAGTATCATCATTAATATGATTATACTTCTGGTACATTTCACAAATATCGACCGAAGAAGGTGCATGAGGTTTCCTCTGCTCATCTTGCCTCCTGGTAACAAGATTGGCTCCACCCCATTTGTATATAACTTGAAGTGGGGAAAGTAACGGTCTGATTTGTATTGTATTAAGGGTTAGTTTTATTTTTGGAATTGATTTTTTCTTTTCTTTTTTTGAGGAAAAACTCTCTCAATGGATTCCGCCCGCCCACCTGAGGTTAATTGATGTTTTGCAGCTATGCATTATGTTCTTCATCATATTGATTCATCTCGGTGTGAAAACCTCTAGGTTTTGGTTTAAAATTGGAATCTTATTTCCCTTTATGGGTTATCGAACCAGTATGCGTCAAGGCCCACTACCAGGTTATTTTAAGGGTTCTCGTACGCGTACCCTTCATCTTCATCTCTTTGTCCGAGTTCGTGAGCAAGGGCGTTTCTAGGGTTCACGAGTTTACTCCGTTAAATTCATTTTGGAGGTCAATAAGGGACAAAGTCTTATCATCATTCTCAAGGAGCATACCAATTGCAAGTAAGATTTTCTCTTTCTTATTACTCTAAATTTTAAGGTTCATGGGGAAAATCAATAATGATGATAAGGTTTCTAAGAAGATGTCAAAAAATCATGGTTCTTCCTCTGTTAGGAGTATGAACATACCAAGTGACCAAAATTATATTAGAATTAGATTCATCAATTATTCTAGTTGTAAGATTTTTGAAAAGATTTCTTCTAGTGATTTCATTCTAGAGAAGAAATTGGAATGTGGTCATAAGAAAGACTTGATTTGTTTTGAGAAATATAATCTTGGTAACATCTTTAATGGTCTTGGTGAAGGTTTTGACACTCTCACAAGAATCTTTTATGCTAACATCCATGATGTTAATCTTGATGACTTATAATTCAAGACTATGATAAATGGGAAAAGGATTCTTGTTGATAGAGAGTTGATTTCAAGGATTACTAAAATTCCTTTGGGTAATTTTCTCCTTCCTAGACCAAGAGGAGAAAGACCATCTTATGAAATCATCTCTAATGGTCTTTATGGCAAGAATGTTGATTGGGTTGAAGGGAAACTTCCTACAAATGATCTTAGTCTTGCTTTGATGATTTTCGGAAAACTTGGTATTTCTATTATTTGTCCCTCCACAATTGAGAATTCTCGGTGGAGTCGTAATATTGCAGAGTTAGTCTATTTCCTTGAATTGGGTGCTCAAGGTCTTGATATTTGTGGATTTATCATTCGTCAAGTGATCTCGATGAAGTCATCCAACAAGAAGTTAGGATTTCCATGCTTAATTGATAAATATGTCATGCACATTCCATTTCTCTCATTGGCAATTCTATTGGAACTCCCAAAATTGTTCGTTCGATTACTTTCAAACGTATGAAGACGTATGCTTGCAAAAGACAAAGATGTGATTCCCTTGAAGGTTCTTGTGACCTACCACCTTGGGTCTTCTTCATCAAATTCGCAAGGGTATGCCTAAGATCAATTCCAAGGTAAAATGTGTGCAAGAACAATTACATGTGATTGCTACAAAAATCAAGGAAGAAATGGAAAAAGTTCGAGCCTCTTGGATGGATTCCGATGATGATTAGATTCTCTATCTCTTACCATTTTTTATTTTTATCTAGGAAAATTCTTATGAGAACTTATTCTTGTGTTTTAAGAAGGATAACTAGAGTTTGGAATAGCTTATATTGTGATTACACATAGCTATTGCCAACGATTTTCATCTTGCAATGTTATTAGATTTATTTATTTAAATTCTAAGATATTTGGAAGCTGATTTTGCAGTATTAATCTTTATTGGTTTCATATATTGCAAATAATGTTATGGGATATGTGTGTTTACGTCCGAGAACTATGATTTTCCCATATATGTCAAAAGTAAAGTCTATTGTTCCATTATGCAAATATTGATAGAAAATAAAATGAAATTTTGAATTATATGTCAAAGATTAAGTCTACGGTATCATTATGCAAATATTGATGAAAAATAAAATGAACCTTTGAATATTCCGCAGTATTGATCTTTCCCTGATCCACTTCTATGTGAAAGTATTGAACGGCTCCATAAGTTTTCTTATGTTGAGCATTTCCGATTAAATCAATCATTAAGGTTCCTTTGTGGTTACTTTAATTGAGTTTACTGGATACAAATTCATGTTTCATGTGATTTGTTAATGTCCAAAGAAATCCTTCTTTTCTTGTAAAAGTAAGGTCGCTCTTGTTTTTCTTCCGGGAAGGACATTTTATGGGAGAGAGTTCTTAATTGAACTTGTGCTTAATTTCAAAATCTTTGTGGAGAGTGCGTCTGTGGAATATTACAGGAGTTATCTTGTATCTTTATAAACTCCTTGATGAATACACTAAGTTTCGACTACGTGAAATCATCGAAACAAAGTTGATATGTTCTCTTTTAATCATGAAGTATAAGGGTGGGACTTGGGTTGGGTTAACCCACCCAACCCATACGCAACCCGAACGTTGGGCGAACATGGGTAACATATTTCAAAACTTTGGGCAAGCTAGGGCATAAATTTTATAAACCCGAGTTCAATTTGGGCAAGCTTGGGCACAAATATTTCTAACTCAAGCAACCCGCCCAACCCGAAGAACTATGATATAGTAATATAAAAATATTTTTATAATTAGTGTTATTATCTATCTAGAGTAATTTTAGATATTATCTTCAAATCTAATAATGAAAATATGAATTAAAAAAAGAAAGAAAAAATGAATTATATTTATCTCATTAATCATTCAATATGAAAATACTTTATATTATTGTAAATAATCTTCAGTTATTGGGAAATTTGAGATAAATGGAGCAATTAAATCTTATTATTATTAAAATTTGTTATTATCACATTAGCAAAATCGTATGTCCAGCGAAACTTAGGCTAACTCGAAGAACCCGAGGAACATAACTTGGGCGGACATGGGCAGTACCTACATGGGTTCCATGGGTTCGATGGGAAATCTGGGCAAATGATTTCTAGCTCGGGTCTGCCTCGGCCAATCCTTCTAACCAGCCCAACCAATCCAAGTCCCACCCCTAATGAAGTATCTCTTTGAGAATTTCATTATGATCCCGCTAGTTTTCGTACCTTTGCCAATTTATGTTGATAAAAAAAGGGAGAATTATTTGTAGTTCACACTACATATACATATGGTTTACGGATCATTATGTAAGGAGGAGTGGTTTTCATTGTGTGATGAAGTATTGACTAAGGGGGAGTGATACATATCACCGTAGTATTATTGTCAAAGTTGTGATACAATTGAACTTTGATGTTGCGTGATAGTACTATGACACAGTATAAAAAAAATTGAGAATAATTGTTTTCTTATTGTTATGGCTACGGATCTTCAACAACTACGATGCTGAGTTGAACACGTTCATAATTACTGAAGTACATGGAGTGACGAAGAATTCAAGGAATGTTGAAGAACCAAGGAAATCAAGCATTTGTATGAGAACCTACAAAGTTTATTTATTTTGTAATCCACATGTATTGATAGTTTTGTCACTAAAATTGACAAAGGGGGAGATTGTTAGAGCACTGCTCGGTCGAACTCGCAAGCGGTGCTATCTCAATCTTGTTTGTCAAGTTTAATTGTCAAAACTATAAATCTTGATTTCTAGTCTACCTATAGCTATGTCTCGGTTAGGATAGAATGTGTAGTTGAGCTTTAGACTTCACGGAGTTCATCGATTGAAGACGAAGAACTACTGAGGGGAGCTTGTGGAACTTCATCAACAAAAGGTATGTGGAGACTTGAACTCATCTATCACTCAGAAGTCTGTTCAATTATATATCCTACTAAGACAAAAGTCGAATTGCTATATAGACTTTGCATTATACACATTTGATATTTCGAGCTGAGTTTAACTCGCTTATATCTTTCTCGAAATATGTATTGGTAAGCTTTTTGCTTTAACCACGTTCATCATTATTCTTGACGAAATTCAAAAGATGAACATGTGAAAATTACCTGGTAACATCT